>NC_089841.1:97074870-97378319 GCF_035609145.1 Eleutherodactylus coqui
TTCATACTGCCTTTAACTGGGGCAGCATTAACCTCTTGAGGTTGTTTGTCAAGCACCAGATTCAGTCAATATACATCCATATTAGTTGCTGCTTTTACAAAATGGAATGTAACTCGTGCATATCAACAGTGAAGACGGCATCAGACAAGTGTTGTTTTTTTAACGACGAGACAGATCTATTCACCAGAGATGTCATCATCATACCATAGAGTTTGGCTGTGCGTGAATACATCCAGGACAACAATGCAAGGAGTCATGAATGAACAAGTCACACTCCACACAAAAGATGCCGTCACATACTGTGCAAAGGTAAACCTGCAAAGGACAAAAACAAAAATACACATTTTAGCGATAGCAATATGTGTATGGGCAAACTGGAACATCCAATACACAGAATGCAGAATTCTGAAAAGTAAACAAGATATATCAATTACCCCCACTGTTAGTCAGTAGGATTTACTGCATGTTCCTGAAACAAACAGTCTGGTAGAAAAGTTGCAGAATGCACAGGGTTTAAAGGGCTATTCCCATCTCAGCAATTCCTGACTGGGATGAGAAACCCATGGTTGGTTTCCAGACCACCTTGCTAGGTGCCCCTAACTCCTGTGTTACAGAAACAGTAGTGTGCTGTACTACGCCCATTTACTTCAATGGGAGTTATGGAAACAGTGTAATGCTGAAGCACTCGCATTTTTCCAAAAGTCCTGGCAAGGTGGTCAGGAAACCATCCTGAGGTGCTGCTAATACAGTGTTTTCAAGAAAATACGACCCTGTCTTATATTAATTTTTGCCCCAGAAGAGGCACTGCATCTCATTTTCAGGGGATATCTTATTATATTTACCTAGCAGGCGCCGTCTGGGTCCCTCCCGTTGATCTCCGGCGCACATGCTTGCAGTCCTCAGCTGACGAAAGAAGATCGCTTGCTGGTAATAGAGTGGGAAACCCCACCTTCAGCAAGCGATGGCTCTGATTGGTTCCCGAGCGCCGTGGCTCAACCAATCAATGCACCGCTCAAGGAACTAATCACAGCCATCACATTGGTTCTCAAGCGCTACAGCTGAGACAATTAATGCAGCGCTTGATGAATTAATGTGATGGCTGTGATTGGCTCTTGAGCTCTGTGGCTTAGCCAAATCAGAGCGATCACTTGCTGGAGGCAGAGTTTACAAACCCCATTACCAGCAAGCGATCTTCTCTCGGTGGCTGAGAACTGCAAGCAAGCGCACCAGAGCTCCATAGACTAGCGGGAGGGACCCAGGCGGCACCTGCTAAGTAGCGAATTGTTTTTTTTAATGTGGTGTAGCTAGGGCTTATTTTCGAGACAGGACTAATAGTTCACCCCCTCTGAAAATAAGGGTATGGCTTATTTTCAGGGAAACACGTTATTAACTAACCAGATTTCAGCTATTTTTATCAATACAGGTCTGAAAAAAGGCAGCATTCTTCTTTGCAGACTACAGAACTAATTCATGAGTCTCCATGATAAATCCTTATATTCTGTATGTAAAGGAAAACTCTGCACTCCAACAGCATTCGACTTTTATTTTTATTTAGTGACCAATGCAAAGAATATATGACATTGCGGCGGAAACATCTCTGACCTTTGCTAATACGATGGCAACAGATATCAGAAGAAAATACTGTTAGAGGGTTAGCAGCACTAAGGTAACAAGCCTGCTATAACTTATGTTCTGTTCCCAAGTATAACTTACCTTCTAACAGTATGTTCTTTGATCTTTGCTGCTGATCTTACATTACAACTCTTCATGCTCTGTGCTTTGATACATTGGTCTTGTCATAAGGATATTGCATGGCTGCGAATCATGATCTCCATCAAAGTGCCAATATTCCATTCAAATTCATCCACATCAACGTTCATATTGTATCAGCACAATGTCCACGCCAATACACCCAGTGCCATTTTTTTTTCTCTTTTAATCTACACTAAAAGGGACTCTCACCTACCACTTATGGTACTTCTATTTTACTCTAAGAATAAACTGCTTACTTGTTGATCCTTCAGTTCTCCATCACAGCCTCGACAATACCTTAAAAAAGTGAAATAGTGTAAGTACTTCTATGCCATCTGAAGAGAAATTTACTTTACTGAAAGAGTAAAAAAATAAATACCAAAGATGTGTACCCCCTTCTTGACTAAAGTTTAATACAACTCAGCGCATAATGCATAAAGTGAAGACAGAGAGAAAATACATTTCCCTCACTTTCCTAGTAAAAGCTCCGCAGCACTGGCTCAGCAAAACATGAAGAAGACTAGTGGTCAGAGGACGTGGCTCACTTTATGCCCACATAAAAACTGTGGAGTATGTGCAGCAACATTTGTGGAGCGCAGCAAGATTATGTGAAGAAGTTGATGAGCATTTGGATAGAAGAACTAATGTACAGCCTACAGAAACACAGATGTGGGGGTGCATAAAGGGTGATTTAAGAGGTCACACGTTTAACTGAAATGTGCCATTTTTATGCCATTGCTGCCATCACACTGTGCCATCACGCCTCCAGATCCCACAGCAAATACTGCCCATAGGACATGCAAGGAAAAAGCTTTTCCTTGCCCACGAGCGGAAATCAACTGCAATTTTCCACTTGGGTGGGGGGAAAATCAGAGCATGTCCTATTCTACTGCGAGACTTGCAGGGACAGCTTCTATTGCAGTCAACGGAAGCCATCCGTCCCACTGCGAGTCATGTCGGAACCGTGTAATCGCCGGCGCGACTCTCTGCACTGCGAATGTGCAGAGCAGAGAGAGAAAGACAAGACAGGTACGTGGGTGTCAATGCCAGGGCACAGGGTCTGGTTCTGCTGCGAGATTTCGCAGTCAGAATCTGACCCAGCGGTGGGCATGAGGCCTAAAAAGTCAGTTTTAGGGTCAGCATAATTCCTGTGTGATGATATTACATGGATTCTACCACACAAGCTCTTCATGGGGAAGACAGACATTTCTATCACACTTACTGCTGATCATTGAGGCTCGTCACACATTTATAATGTGTGACAAGACTGTATACTTATAGTATGTAGTTTATCTAGATGAATACAGAAGATAATGGCAGTGTCCTCCTAGCAGGCTGAGATGGTATTGTCTCTAGCTAGTCATGTGATGCTGTGCTGATGTATCATGGGAATGTTAGCAGAGCACAGAGAAAGTGAGCAGGGAGAGCTTCAAATCAAGATTGTGACTGATAAGTATCAGACAGGAGGCTGCACTGCATGGAAGTGACAGCAATATGCATATGAGACATCCAGAGTGTGACAGGCAATCAGGCGAGGACAGGGTTGGAAGAGTAGCTATTTAAAGCTGAACTATCACATTGCAAGTGGTATTTGATCAGCAGGCAGCATGCTATAGAGCAAGAGAAGCTGAGCAGACTGAAATAGAATATAAAACTGTATTGGTAACAGGCAGTTATCTGTATACGCACAGTCATACAGAGACATCGGTCAGTCACTCCCTAGAGCCGACCACTATCCATAGAATGAGCAGAGATTTTAATCAATAAAATACAAGATACTGTATCTTTTCCTATAAAACCAATACAGTCATACCTCTACTTTCATTGCCTTCGTCATTCGCTGGTTTCCAGTTTTGCCAATTCTTCAGTGAAGAATCTTGCCTCTTCTTTCGTTGCTTGCTTCTAGTTTCACCGGTGGTTGCCAGCCCACGTGACCTCGCTGCTGACGTCACAGTCATTGTTGGATTGCTTCAATCACAGCTACTCATGGATTAAAGGCTGTGATTGGAGAATCCAGCACTGCCTGTGATTGGCTGAGCGAGCTGTCACTCAGCCGACTCAGCCAATCAGAGCAATCTCTTGCTGGAGGCAGGAGATTTCAATCCCTCGTCACTAGCAAGATGTTCAGCCGGCTTGATAAGCCTGCACGGAGCTCCGGAGAGTGGCCCCCGGGACACCGATGGCACCTGCTAGGCGAGTATATTGAATTTATTTTTTCTGTCAGGCAGTGTAGCTAGAGCGTTTAATGCTGCCAAAAACATGGTACCAAGTTGTGCCTCATTTTCAGCAGCACTAAAACTGCTGCCCATTCATTTCAATGGGCGACGCAGGGCCGAAAACGCTTGTGTGAACAGCCCCACTGAAATGAATGGGAGCGCTGTACGTGTTTGGTGATGCGCTGAAAAAGCAGCGCTAAATGCTGTACAAAAATGTGGTTTGGTGTTTTTTGGAATGTCTAGAACAAATTAATTGGATTTACATTGATTCCAATGGAAATAATTACCTCTAGTTTCATTGGTTTCAAGTTTAGGAGATTGCTTTCGGACGGATTACCAACGAAACTAGGGGTTTGACTGTATATCAACTTGCTCAGCTCTTCCTGCTCTATAACAAGCGGCCTGCAGATGTGACAGGTTCAATTGAAGTATATATCACAGAGGAAATAGTCTGTGATATATATAAGCATGGTATCATCATCTGGTATATTTATCCCTACATTACATACATATTTCAGAGTTAATGATCTTACTAAGAAAGATTACCTCTCCCCTTCATATTCTGCAAGGGCAATTTCTTTAAATGCATCCAACGGAAACAAGTGATGGTATGAGCGAGCCAAGTGAGGAGCAGACACTAATGTAAGGCCTACAAAGACAAAGAAATACGTGAAAGTTTACAGTTCGGTTTAGTTGAAATGAAGTTGCCGAGCAGAAGACAAGAAAGTCATAAAGTTAATCCAAAATAAATTCCCAATAATTTACGCAATCCAAAAACTATTCAACTGTGGAGGCGACAAACTCTGGCTACCCTTATGATTGTCTTCTTATTCAGTGGGAGCATTCCTTGATTTTCTACACTACTGACTTGTATGTAACATGATACAAGGTGAAGAACCAGCTTTGAGGAACAGCAAGATATTTTTTATCGGTTGTTGACATTAAAGAGCACCTGCAATTTCTATTAATGTACAGAATATGTGATTCTAAGCATTTTTGCAATAGGTTTTAGAGGCTGAGAAATCAGTCTTCACCTAGCTGTATAACAGTAGGGGGCGCTCCATACAGCTGTGTCTGTACCTGCTATCCAAATCCAAGTGAAAACATGGCATTGCAAAGCTGGAGAAATAGTGGCTATACCGGGTGAAAAAAATGTCTCTTGTTATTTTATCCCAGCCCCTGCCTTTGGACAGTTTTTTTTAGGTCCTGTAAGCCCCTTTTAGGCCTCCTTCCCACGAACGGATTTACGCCGCGTAAATTTGCGGCAAAAATCCGCTGCGTTGCCCCCTGCTATTAGGTTCTATTGAACCTAATAGCACAATGCTCACGGTGCGGAATTCCACCGCGGAATTTCGCACCGTGAAATCTCCGTCCTCACCCGCGGCATGCTCTATTTGCCGCGGGTGTACGCGCTGACGGCTTCCATTGCAGTCAATGGAAGCCGTCCGTTCACGCTATCTCCCGTGAAAAAACGCTTCCCCGCCTACCGCCGCGCATCATATGACGCGGCCGGCGCATCACGTGACACGGCCGGCCGCGTCATGTGACGCGGTGGGCGTGTCACATGACGCGACAGCGGTGGGCGGGGTAACGTCTTCACGCTATCTTCCGCTGGTAAGTATGGGGTCTCTGGGGGGCGCCGTGACGGGCTTCACTGCGGAATATTACGCGGCGGAGCCCGTCACGCTCGTGTGAAGCCGCCCTAATTGTAATATATTATTTTATTATAATCATTGGTTATACAAGAGTCTGCCATCTGCAATAATGTAATCTACCTTTGCATGATGCATACGCAGCTACTATACGGAACACACAGGGCATAAGAAACTAGGAAGGCGGCCAGGTAACCCCATCTCCTATGCTGTAACCAGTAGGAGGGAGAGCTGGATGCCGCTGCCATGGACACTGTGATAAATTACTTGCACCAACAATGTTTGCATGAGGCCGTCACTACACCAGGAAAGAACATGCAGAATGAAGATGTTGCCGCTGTCTGCTTTGGATCCTGCCTCCTAGTATACGTTATCAAATGTGCAGACACCGACAAAATGGCATTGTACAGTGGTATTGAAATAATTCGCTCTACCCTCCATTTGTATACACCCAGAAGGTGAAAAAGGTGTGAGGTCAGCGGCATGGAGAGGGGCAGGACAAATTTACTGCAACCATTTTATAAGTTGCTAGCAGGGGCGTAACTATAGGGGCTGCAGGGGATGCGGTTGCTCCCGGGCCCAAGACCAAAATTTGCTTGCCTTAAATACAGTAAATGGCAAACAACTGAGAAGAACATCAGAAGACTCTCCGATCGCTGTTGCCATTTTTAAACCTGCAACTGACACTTGAAATGGAACAGTAGTATCAAATGCTAGTCCTACCAAGGGAAATACAGGAAGGAAATGCTCCACCCCTACAGGTCATTTGAATCATTTATTAAGATTGTGTATCTATCTTCTCTCTCAAAGTGGAATATATAAATGGTTACAGGTCACTCCGAGTTTATGATTCCTTTTAATTCTGAAATGAATATGCTGTATACTTACGGCAAACTTTGCATTCCACGGGCAATTCGGAATATTTTGCTTTGCATTGTGGACAGAAGTAACCACCGAGTGTGAGGCCGGGTTCACTGCTACTATCCAGGTGACTACAAGAAAAGAACATAAAGATGGCTATAAAAATTCTTAATATAACCAACATTGATTTGACAGTCATGTACAGCACTGTGCAAACCGGTTTTGTTTTTTTTTTAAGTCTGGTGCTGGAAAAAGCTGCAAAGTAAGGATGCTTTCAGAAATAGACGTGTTCATAGTTTATTTTGGTCAATTAACAAAATGCAAGGTAAATGAATAAAAGAGAAATGTAAATCAAATCAATATTTGTGTGACCGCCCTTTGCCTTCAAAATAAAGCATGTTTTTCTAGGTACACTTGCATAAAGTCAGGGGTTTTGTAGGATTATATTCAGGTGTATGATTAACCAATTATACCAAACAGGTGATGATCATCATTTTTATATGTAGGTTGAAACAGTCACTAACAGAAACATCTGTGTAGGCGGCTTAAGGGCTTATTCACAGCGACGTATATCGGTTGGGTTTTCACGCCTGGCCAATATACGCTGCCCCTCTCTGCAAGGGGAGGAGGCAGGCCGGGCTGGGAGCTAATGCATTGAGCTCCCACCCCCTCTCTGCCCTCGCTGTTTGCAATGTGAGTGGTGTGGGCGGAGCTAAGTGCCGCCCCCTCCCATTGCAAACGGTGGCAAGGGGCAGAGAGGGGGTGGGAGCTTAGTGCACTAGCTCCTGGCCCGACCAGCCTCCTCCCCTTGCAGAGAGGGGCAGAGCATATCGGCCGTGCGTGAAAACCCGACCGATATACACCCGTCTGAATAAGCCCCAAAACTGGGTGAGGAACAGCTGAACTCTTCGACAAAAGTGTTACGGGTCATACACCACGGCAAGAATGAGTGCAGCAACAAGGCACAAGGTAGTTATATTACCACAGCAAGGTCTCTCCTAGGCAAAAATTTCAAAGTAGACTGGGGTTTCAAGATGTGCTGTTCAAGCTCCTTTGAAGAAGCACAAAGAAGCGGCCAAAGTTGAGGACCGTAGATACAGTGGTCGGCCAAGGAAACTTAGTGCAGCAGATGAACGACACATTGTGCTTACTTTCCTTTGAAATAAAAGGTAACCAGCAGTGCCATCAGCTTAGAACTGGCAGAAACCACAATCCATTCCTTTAACGTAGAAACAAGACCAAGCGACAGCTATGCACAAAAACATAGGAACTGGGTGCAGAAAAATGGCAGCAGCTGCTCTGGACTGATGAGTCAAAATGTGAAATATTTGCATGTAAGAGCAGGCAGTTTGTTCTCTGAAGGGCTGGAGAGCGGTACAATAATGATATCTGCAGGCAACAGGGAAGCATGGTGGAGGCTCCTTGTAAGTTTGAGAATGCATTTCAGAAAATGGAGGTGGAGATTTGATCAGGATTAACTGTGTCCACAATGCTGAGAAATACAGACAGATACTTATCCATCATGCAATACCACTATTATTCTGTAACAAGACAACGACCCCAAATATACAGCTAATACCATTAAGAACTATTTTCAGTATAAAGAAGAACAAGGAGTCCTGGAAGTGATGATTTGGCCCTCACAGAGCTGTGATCTCATCATCATCTAGTCTGTCTGGGATTAAGAGACAGAAGGATTTGAGCAAGCCTACAACCTCAGAAGATCTGTTTGGAACAACCTCATTGCAAAGTTCATTCAAAAACTGTGTGCAAGTGTACCTAGAAGAATTCATGCTGTTTGAAGCTAAAGGATGGACACACCAAATAATGACTTGATTTAGATTCCTCTTTTGCTCTTTAACTTTGCATTTTGCAAACTGACAAAAATAAACTATTAACACTTCTATTTTTCAAAGCATTCTTACTTTGCAAAATTTTTTGCCCACCTGACTAAAACTTTTACATAGGACTGCATGTTAATCTAAACATTCCCAAGCTCTTTCACACAATAAAGGGCCTTTTAGACGGATATATAATTGATATGAATGCTCGTTTCAACATCCATTCACCCAATCACTACCCTGTGTGAAGGTGCAAGCGATCAGCCGATAAACAAGCAAACATTCGTTTGTCAGGCGATCACAGCTTTCATGCGGCACCAAAAATTATTTCTTGTCTGCAGCACATCACTCTGTATAAACAACGCTTTCACACGCCGCATGCATGTAGATTGCAGAGAAAGGAAAATCAGAATTGATCAGCTTCTTCTTTGTTTGTTTCATTAAGTAAGGCAATATATACTTACGCCATGCTAAAGGATGGCTTTGCATCTTGATTAAAGAGAGAACCCATTGTATGCTGAGGGAAGCCTAGTACAAATAAGGGAATATCAATTAGGACCACATATAGATCTGAGGTACTCATAGGGCATAGGGAGAATTTAATGATACACAATGATAGCATATTGTTAGGACCAACCACTGGGACCTCCGGCAATGACCAAAATGAAGTAGTGCTAGGAAAACATTGGGCCATTTAATTTCATAATGGCTCTTCTTGAACTTTTCCAGATCCCACATATTTAGCTATTGACCACTATACCGCAACCACACAGAAAAGTCAAAAGGGCCAAACAGGAGATAAAGTGACACAGCAACACCCACTAATCAGACATTAATGAGATATCTGTCCTGAGACCACTTCTTTAAAAGCATACCTACCATTACAATATCATTTTAGTAGTACTAAAATACTGAAGGTTGCGGGTTCAATCTCTGCATGGTTCAGGTAGCCGACTCAAGGTTGACTCAGCCTTCCATCCTTCCGAGGTCAGTAAAATGAGAACCCAGCTTGCTGAGGGGTAAATATGACTGGGGATGGCAATGGCAAACCACCCCACAAAAACAGTCTGCCAAGAAAACGTCACGATGTGACGTCACCCTAGGAGTCAGTCACGACTCGGTGCTTGCGCCAGAGGACTTTACCTTTTTTTAACTAATATCAGTAGTAACATGTTGGTTAATGTTATGGTGCTACCACTAGGGGCGCCAATTTGTAGAGTGCTGTATACATATCAAATATGTTTGTATCGAGGAAGAATAACTGCACTCTGTACCAAAAGAAAAAGATCTATAATCTGTTTAAAGCTGCGAAGAACGCTCCAAATAATGAATGCTGCTGCTGGATTCTTAGAGATGAAATGTAAAGGTTAATACACTTTAAGGACTGAGAACTACAAAGGAAGAATAGAAAAGAGAAGACGTTCTTATGAATACTGATGTATTTCATAAAATGTTTTCATGATACATGCATATTACATTGCTTAGCATGAAGAGGTATTACTGGTCACATACCCATGCGTATTAGAGAGCACTCAGAGCTGTTACTGGCTGGAGGAGGACTGACGTGGTGCATCAGAAGTTCTTTATAGTGACTCTCATCCAAAATGACATGATAAACGCCTGGTAAACATACCATAAGAGTCCAATATTATCAATAGGACAAAAACATTTGCAAAGAATTAGCATAATCCTACAAATCATACCAAAATGTAATATTTCTATTTCACACACTCAGAAGTCTAACATATAATCCACTGGAGTAGAAGATGCAAGGTACTCAGGCTATGATTTCTGCAAGGGAGAAGTTTAATATGTCTTAAAGCAAATCTCCAGGCAAAAGAAATGAGTTTTGCCTAGGAGTTCTGGTACTTCACCGTCCCCAGCTATTGGTACTGCTCAGCACAAACCCTGCTGTCTTCTTGCAAGCCTCAGCTCTAGCAGGTACCGTAAATAAAACTTCGGGAGGTGAAGGCTTTCCAAAGTAAAGTAAAGATGTAAAGATGGATTTTTCTTCTTTTTTCGCATAAAGCTTTACATTGCTAGTATAATTTACCAGTTAAAAGACCATTTTACAAAAAAGACAGTAAGGCCACAAAATAACTAAAATCTCACCTCCAGTCTCCCGAGTGAGCACAGTGCAGACACGCACCTCCGCAGAAAGCCCTATGACAGATACCCTTATTTTGCTAGCTTTCAGGGACTATCAGAGAAAGAAAAAAAAAGTTAAAATAAAATATTATATCTCATGAAATAAGCATTTGGGCATAATTTTATTATTTTATTTCTGGCTTTCAAAGCTTTTTACTGTACATTTCCTGCATCACCTGAATAGTTTGGGCACAAATGCCTATCCGTCTTGCATTGTGTACATATTACAAACATCATTATGGCATAGCTCACATCACATACCTTGATAATATCATATATATTGGATGGATCACACGTTGTCAAGCTGCTAAAAATCACCAAGATTTCACGACTTGTGTGTCCTGGCATGTGTCTAAAAAAGATTTATTTAAAAATGATCAGTTAATTACTTGTTACTAAATATCTAATATTTATATAGTGATCACCACGAGTATAAGATGTAATGCACATGAAAAGATTATCTAAAAGCAACAAAAATCCAACACAATCAAAAATGGCCTATCATGTTGATGTCAAGGGGTTGTCAAGTTGTAAACGAAGGACAACCTATCCTCAGCAAAGGCCATGAATTGTAGATTTTTGGAGTCCACTGCCTGGGACCCCTGCAGATAAGCTGTTTTCTGGTTCGATGTACTCATGAACTGAGTTGAATTCTGCAGGAAGCAAACAGCTCTGTTTCACTGTAGTGGCCAGACATGGTATTACAGGCTAAGTTCTCATGCACTTAAATAGAAACACTGCCTGTAAAACCAAACCTGGCCACTAGAGTAGGAATGGAGCGCGTGCTTCCTTCATAAATCAGCTCAGTGTAGGAACGTACTGCCCCAGAGGACAGCTTATCAACAGAGGTCCTGGGCAGCGGGCCCCCACTGATATAATATTGATGACCTGTCCTGCAAATAGGTCATCAATGGTTTACAACTGGACAACACCTTAAAGTAATAGGAACCATAGAAATTAACAATCCAAGTTCAGCTGTCCCCAACTTACTTTTTTCTGTGTGTTCGCTTACAAAGTTCATTTAAATAGGATATCAGCCAATGAGGCGCAGACAAAATAAATTAAAAACTAATATAGCAGAAAAGAGTACACGTAAGCATTTTTTTGTACCAAATACCATCAAAAAGGTGCCTATACATGCTGCGGTGATTATGAACCTTAATTGATAGCATGTATATGGTATTTTGCTGACAGATACAACTTGATTCCCTAAAACCTCCTAAATAGTATGTCCCTTCTGGTCATGGCTGTTGACTGCCCTCACAGTATCTTTGAGCAGGCTGAGATCCTTGTACTATGACTACTGTAAAACGTCCCCAAATGACAAATTTCAGCCATTTTGATTTTAGTTTTAAAGTAACCAGATACTGACTTTAGTGTCTGCAGCGCAAGGTTGAGGGAGTTGTAGAGAGAAGGCTCGCCACTGCAGGTCATGTCTACAGCTTTCTTCAATGCCGTTATGTGCTGCCTTGGGTTTCCTAGTGAATTTAAAGGGAAAAAAATTAACAAGTGAATGAATAAGTCAACTGTCAGAATTAAATTTACATCTGTGAAACGCACATTTTTAGGGATAATTATCAATTTAGCAACATAGTATCTTAGGGATGACTTTATCCACCATTTGTGCAAGAATTCTAGTAGAAAAAGAAAGAAAAACTTTGGTACACATCACCCAAATATTTGCGACTTATTTTTATGCCATGCTTGCCACTTTTCAGGAAAGTGTGTTGGGCATAGCGAAAGGGATGTAGGCCAACAACAAATTTAATAAAAATTTACACCAGAAACTGGCAGAGTGCAAATCTATGCCGGCTCATAGATAGTATAGAGTTGCTTTTTTGGAGCATAGACTGGCTAAAGATGAGCACATTTACTAAGAGGCCCGTGCCTCCTAACACATTTGGGGCATTTTATTGCAGAGCATTGTCACCATCTTTAGTACATTTCCTCCACAGTACATTCATCCAGTTCAGTTTATTATTTTGCAATGTTAATCCAGGGAAAACCCATGAGCTAGAAGCTAATTTTCCTCATCTTAGGGAAAAAAAATTGCTATGCAACTCCTAAATAGCAACCAGAATAACTAACTCCCTGGATCAACAACAATTTATCCAGAAATTTAGTGACCACAACTTGTAATTATCACACTTAATAAAGGCAACCAGGCCCACATCCTTAGGGCTCCTTCACATGGGCACTGCGATTTTCAGCCGGCCGCATCACGGCTGCTGTGTGGCCGAAAATCGCACGAACGAGGGGCAGCCGTAATAACGTCACGGTTGCAATTCCCATTTTAACGCCCATTCAAATGGCCGAGGCTGTGGCGCATATACGCCGCAGCCCCGGGATGCTGTCGGGTGGGGGTGGGAAGGAGTTTAGCAGAGAATCCGTAGCGGGCCTGATTTTCCCCGTGGACATGAGGCCTTACACTTATGCAAAGCTGGCCTAAGCCAGAATGCTAAGATCAAAAAGGACAAAATGCACGCAGATCTTACCAGCAAGCTCCGTCAGCTTCTCAGCCCTTTTATTTCTCGTGACAAGAAGCCCAATCTAAATTAAATAAAAAGTTATAATTATATATACCTGATTATCATCAAAATTATACACACAAACTGGATTCATTCAATGTAACTGCATCCTTCAGATTTCTAAACAGCCACTTTAGCGCAAACTGGTATGCACGAAACTCACAAAATGTATAATACAGTATGTCTTAAGGCCCTTTTACACGGTACAATGATCAATATCGGCATTCCAAACCCCCGTGCTCTTGCGGGGTTTTGAACAAAAATCGTCCCGTGTAAAAGCATACAGAAACTGAATGACTGGACGAGAATCATCCAGTTTTAAGCATGCTTAAAATCCTGAACGATCATCATTCATTGTAAACAGCAGCTTTGAGCGATCCAGCGATACTCGCTTCTGTGTAACAGCATGGGAGCGAGTTTATATGGTGACCAGTGTTGGGCAACATTTGCCCGACACTCATCCCATGCAAGAGGGCCTTTACTTTTACATAATGGATAAGGTTCTGACCTGTAACAAGATATTGGATGAAACAGACAATACAGAATAGGAACCAGAACAAATGTCATATGGGAAGCTGAACAATAGTAACCCAAGAACGAAAAAGGACAGAAGTACCGCACCTATAAAATACAGAAGTGATTGCTTTTCTTACCTACAAACAGTTTGGATAACATACCTGACTTATAGGGTTCTGATCAAAGTATTCATCTACAAAATACTCCAGCAACTAAAAAAATACATGGAAGAAAAATAAATAAAATGTTACGGTGTTTTTTTAAAAAAACAATAGAAACCCTCAGCTCCTTTTAGGCTGCATGCAGATTGTGTTTGTGCCATACATTATATAAAAACTTCCAACATACACGCTAATTGTGTCCATAGAGGTCCATTAGATGAAGGCCAGAAAAGTATTCTTTTGGGCTCTGTTTGGTTAGACCCTCTGTCAAGAACTACATTGCTGTCATCATATAGAGTATGCCATCAGATTAAAAAGGGTTTTCCCACAATTTAAAATTGCCTCACAACCACTCTGCCCTTCCCGGTTGCTACTGACCAGGACATGTGACTGCTGCAGCCAATCAATGGCTTAGAAGGTCATTCCTGCGGCCTGTGATAGGCTGCAGTAGTCACATGTCCTGGTCAGCAGCAACCAGGAAGGACGCAGAGTGGTTGAGAAACAATATTAAATTGTGGGAAAACCCCTTAGATTTGCACATATAATAGCTGCTCTTAGTTAATGGAGATATTCTACCAGGACAAACCCATTTAAGAATATGGAAGGAAAGAAATAAGTATATTATGTGCAGCCCCCCCTGTCTATCCTATACAGCCTGCAGTTAGAGGAACATAAATAGCAAAAGACAGCCATTTAAGTCATTATCAACCCAGTTAGAGGGATCCCCTTATAGGCAGCCATGCAGACAATAGAATGTATGTGATTTGGGCAACTTGATTTAATAAGGGTTAATAGGACAGAAAAGGAGACTAGGTCTAACATTGGCTACTGGAATATATGAGCAACTTCTCTACCCTTCATGATCAGTTGAGCTGTATAAAATTTCTCCAAAAAAGTTCTGATATTTTTAATTATGTAATCTCGTCTACCGAGTCTCC
Organism: Eleutherodactylus coqui; assembly: GCF_035609145.1. Classification (NCBI taxonomy): domain Eukaryota; kingdom Metazoa; phylum Chordata; class Amphibia; order Anura; family Eleutherodactylidae; genus Eleutherodactylus; species Eleutherodactylus coqui. The sequence continues at coordinate 97,089,484 of NC_089841.1, forward strand.
AGAAGTACAAAAGATCAGATATCTAGTCATTATAAACCCCACCTTCTACTGACAAACTGTGGACCCTTCTGTTTACTCTGCATAGCCGCAAACAGATGTAAATCACAGGCATTGTCACTCTATTGTGTGAACTTTACTGACCAGCGTGAAAGCATTAATATTTCAGAATGGATATTATTTATACATTTTGGATATTTTAATATGTTGAAAAAAATAAACATTTTTAATAAAAATGTTGTTTAAAAATATGAGATTTCATGTAACAGATTGCCTGTAAAAAATATGCATATTTTATGCAAAAAAGAACGAGTAACAAAAGAAAAATAATTGCTTACTTTCAAAGTACAAGCAAGTCGGTTGGGTTTCAGGTCTTGATCCTCCATTGTTCTGGATCCATCAATGATCACAAACATGTGACGCATCTAGTAAGAAATGTTGGCTTATTTTATATGTACAGCCCATAACAAAGGGTTTACAGTGTAAATGTCTAGAAAAATAGTCCACAGTTTGTGCTTACCATCCCCAAACGAACCTGTCCATGGTGTTCAAACACTCTGTAGAATTAGACACAAGTTAAATATTATGTATTTTAACTACTAAAAAATGAAAAATTACACTCGGTTACTCCTTATCGCACTTTCAGATGACATTTCAGAATAAGCTGCCGTGTGTGTACATTAGGAATAACACTACTCCTAGCCATTATGTAACTTGTATCTGGTATTTTTCACCAGTTCCCCTCTAGGCTTCAGCTCTAATTTTCAGTTTTTCCTAAGCTGGTGGGTGGAGACTAGCTGCTAGATCTCCCATAAACATCCCATAGAGAAAAGGAGATCCTACTCCCCTCTCTCTCAGGAGCACACCCTCAGAAGCCGCATGGAGGACATTATAGATCAGTACTGAGCAGAGGTTGTACTACATATTTTTCATAAATGTAGAAATACTCCTCACAGCATTTTGGGAAGTATTTTTAGCCAAGGAGATGGACACAATTTGCAGTAATTCAAATTAACAAAAGATAGGCATAAGTGAGGTTAGGAACTTGATATTTACCAATGGAATCTCAGGTAACAATAATATAAATTTTAACAATGCTTCCTGTATAAATCAAGAATTTAGAGAATTCTAAACCAATTTTACCAGTTTTAAAGATTTGTGAAGTCACATAGGTGACTGTAGCCTAAAATAAATGCAGAGAAAAGCAGTTGCCACATTTGGATGCACATAGCAGCCATTTAATAACAGCTTTCATTTTGCAACCTGCTTTGGAAAACGAGAGCTGCAATGTAATTGGGTGCAATGGCTACCACTTACAATATATATGCTGCTGGCTTACTAATATGGGCACTGCGTGGCAACTTACCTTAGGTACGGAACCTGTTGCCCCATAGGCTGTGGCAGAAGAATAAACCGTTTTTTTTTGTTGTGCACTGCAGTTGCCCTGCACTCATTCCCCTCCCGGCTTCTCCTTGCCACCTTATCCCCAGTGCTGCTAGTAGTTAGTGAGAATTTGTGCATCATCCTCCTGCCCTCTTGCCATCCTGTCTTCCCAGCTCCTACAGGAGAGAACAAGTTGACCTAGAAATTGCAGAGTCCACTTAATACTAGAAGAAGTTGATCCCTGGACTATCGCTGTAATACAGCTCAATACTGCTGTCAGTCTCATGTGTAGAAACTTACACTAGGCTGTTTTCAAAACATAACTTTGGGTATTAGCCTGGGTTCACACAGGGCGGATTTGCCGCGGTTTTGCCACGCGGAATTTCGCCGTGGCAAATCCGCCCGCAGCCGCTAAACTCGGGATTAGCCAGCCATGTGGACGAGATTTCACGGGATGACCAATCCGCTGCGGTAAGTCCGGCTGAAACAGCGGCTGCGGCAGCCGCGGTTTCAAGAGATGCAGCATGTCTATTTATTGTTTACTTCCGCCGCGGCCGCGCTCTCCTCTATGGGAGCGCCGGTCGCAACGGAAAAGCGAGCGGCCGGGCCGCTTCAAAGCCGCCGCGGGTTTTTCCGCGGCGGCTCTCCCGGCGGAAATCTCGCGGTTTTTGCTGCGGCCAAACCGCGGGATTTCCGGCGGGAATACGCCCAGTGTGAACCCAGCCTAAGGCCTTCCTCCCACACACGTTTTTTTTTTCCGCGAGTAGCGTGGCGCTCCCATCGTTTTCAATACAGCCTCTCAGACAGGCGCTTGATCGCAGCGCTTTCCAGTGCCGCAATTTTTTGAGCGGAGTCTGTTCTATTTTAGACATTTAACTCACCTCATCCATGATGAGGAATGCTAAACATCACTGTGGCCGAAAGCGAAAGTAAATTGCAGCACTTTCTAAAACGCCTGTGTGAGGGAGGCCTAAAGGTGTCATGAGTCAGATATGAAAAGAGAACTGTGGTGTGACAACAGCAGAGTTTCTGTGTGTCTCGCCCTCTCTGCAGCCGTTTCCTCCCTTGTCCATAGACTTCTGTAACCTAATCTCTCAGTGAACAGATTCCTGTGTATAGATTGTATCAAAGAATTCAGAGTGGCTGATCAATGTAGGAGACAGACGGAGGAGAACAATCTGATTTGTGTCGAAAAGCATATTTTCTGTAATAAGATAAATTACAAAGTTTCCTATCTTTGCTCATAACATTGATTTATGAAAAAATGTAAATGATAGTTACTATTCAATGTAATAACAAAACATAAACAGAAGCAAAAAAAGAACAAGTGCTTGACGTTTGCCATTTTTAGTCATTACACAAAATTATTATTTGCTTCGCTATTTTGCAAAACCCCCTTTCAAGTTGTCATACACACAATGACAAAACTAATGGGTCACTCTGGCAAAAACACATTTTTCCATCCCCCTCACCTGATTGCCTGTCAAATTCTGAAGGCCTACTCTGTATATTCCAGCCACTTCCCTGAAGTGGCATCCCCCTTGTCTCATGCTTATCAAGTACCATCTTGAGGCTATGTTTTACTTTAAGTCTTACATCTATCCCATGATGCATCAGCACAGCTTTAGCTGAGGCTGTACAATTTCTGCCTGCTGGAGGGGGCTGTTTAATTATCATTATCTCCTAGATTTACCTAAATAAGCTACAGACCGTAAGTATACAGTCGGAAGGATGAGCTGTGATCTCCTTTATTATAACTGTGTAACAGGAGCTATGTGATCATCATCAATAGCTGTGATAGGAATGTCTGTGCTGGACAGAATTGAGATCACATGACCAATGAGGAAAAAGATGCTGAGACTTTCAGACAGAAGGAAATAACTAACCAAGGTAAAACTGGCCAACTTATATATAGTGGGGGATAGCTACATAATGAATAGAGATGAGCGAACCTACTTGTTTCGAGTAATTACTCGATCGAGCACCACAATTTTCGAGTACTTCCGTACTCGGGTGAAAAGATTCGGGGGGCGCTGGGTGGCGGCGTGGCGGAGCGGGGGGTAGCAGCAGGGAACAGGGGCCAGCCCTCTCTCTCTCCCTCTCCCCCCCACTCCCCACTGCAACCCCCCACTCACCCACGGCGCCCCCCGAATCTTTTCGCCCGAGTACGGAAGTACTCGAAAATCGCGGTGCTCGGGCGAAAAAGGGGCGTGGCCGAGTAGGTTCGCTCATCTCTAATAATGAATGAATAAAAGAAAAATCACTGGAGTGGCCCTTTAATGTGGATGCCTGATATTGTTGCGAGAAAATCGCCAGTGAATCTCCACCTCCCTTGTAGTGTCATTGCTCCAAGGTGTGCCCTCCGGTGGCAGAAACATTGTTTGCAGTAGCTCTCTGGCTAATAGAAGTTGTTTAAAGCAGGGAAGCCCCTCCGTTATATCTTAATGTGCTCCAAATCAACACACAGTAGAAAAACTCGGCTGCAGAACTAGTCAATTAAACCGGCATAAAAACTTTATAGCGACTTTTCTACCCATTTTGCAGTAGATTTCACCCTTTGCATTGCAAATGGATAAATTCAGCTGCCAAAATCCGCAACAAGGACTGTAAGCTGCAGATTAACTGTATGCCTACAATCTGTGGCAGAACTTTTCCATATTGTTTCCATATACCAGTAACATGCTTTGCAAAAGTTATGGATTTTTATGCAACTGATATACAGTATGTGTACACGGCCTAAGAGAGCATATGGACATGGTGTAATAGGGCATATGGAAGTGGTTCTACAAAAGACAACATGAGCATGTTCTCTTGTGTTGCGGGTTCACATCTTATGAAATGTCATTACCTTTTCCTCTTATCCTTGAACAGAATCTCATCAATTGTGGCCTTCAGTGATCCAGATTCATCTTCTTTGAGAACCTCCCTTTAGCATGGACAAACAACTCATTGGTTATGTCCATCATTGGTTTTTAACAAAACAAAATCCAAATATGTAAGCGTCTTACCATGTTCTCTCGTAGCCACCTTCCCATCGCTTGGTTCTTTCTGGTTCTTCATCCATTTTTTAACCAAGAAAATGCTGGAGACTTCTCTAGGAGAAGAAAATCTGAATCATGAATTAGTACATTCCCACTCTGCTTAATAAGGTGCTAAGACAGAGGTCCCAACCTTTTGTACCTTGTGAGCTGCACTCAACTTTGAGTGATCGTCGGGAGTCACACTCAACTCAAAAACAGAGGAGAGAAACTTTTAGGCCAAGGCTATACAGCATCTTCTCGCAACACAAATTGCACAGCCAAAGAGCGTTCTATTGCTGCCCTATATCACTGCCTAACATAAGTGAATGTGGTTGTGTGGCGACATGCCAGTTGCTGCGACTCAACAACTGAAAGGAATCCAAAGCTGATGGATTTCTTAAGATGTCAGGTCAATTTGCAAGTTGTACCGCAACAGCATTCACTTATAGACAGATGTAAAGTAGCAGGGCCATAGTGCGATCTTTGCCACATAGCAAGAGGTCGCGAGTCACATGTGGGTCCTCAGACACTGGTTGGTGATCACAGTGGTCAGTCAATAGTAAATAAGCGGACATTTCAGCATTATCCAAAAAAAAGAAGTAAAAAACTTACTATAGACGAATGCAGGACTCTCTAGTGGCATCAGGTACATATGAGCTTGGAGACAGGAAAACTGCGCCATTAGCCCAAATGACACAACAAAAATATTGCGCAATTTGGCTACTAGCAACTTTTAAACAATACATCAGGCTCCTAGTGATTAGTCCACTATATTCCTGACGAGTGCCCTCTGCGTCTTTCCCCACACCTATCACTAGTAGTTGATGGGCTGCTTGTTAAACCAACATCAGTAATTTTGACGTACGTCCCTGCTGGACTGCAGGTCTCCTGACCCGAACTCTGAGTCTCACAGATTCCTATGATGCTCGGAATTGGAGTCAGGAGACTCGTGATCAGACCAGGACACTTGCTTGTATTATGAAATCATAAATGCGCCCTGCTGTGTCACCAGCCTTAGGCTGCCTACGCATGGGTAAGCGCGATATCAGGCTAAGAAACTTGGCTTCATGATATCGCGCGGGTCATCCTGCATTTTACCCACAAAAACGTCTCGGAAAGCATGTGCAATAAAGGATGGGAAGTGTTTTCCATTGATTTCAATGGGAAACCTCGCATCACATTCGCACGCAGATGGCACGCATTGCAAGTGCCATCCAATGCATTAAAGGTCCCATGGAAATCAATTGACAATGTGTTCCGAGGAAAGTGAAAAGATAGAGCATGCCACCATTCAATGCAAAAATCTCACGCGAGTTTCTCGGCCGTGTGAAAGCAGCCTTAGGATAAGATCACACATGGCAAAATTCTTGCAGAAAGTGTGCGGTCATTAAAACTGGGTTTTCAGACATTCATGCACAGAAACAACCCCATTCAAATGTACAAGACATATTTCGACCAGGATAGATCATCAAGTTGATCGCCAAGGATCTGACGCTTGGGAAGCCTGGCAATCAGGTGTCTGGTCTGCTGTCAGTGCAGTGGGGTCGGATATCATCTCCATGGTCAGAGCAGGAAGTTCTGGAGGCGGCTTCACTGTCACTGAAATCAAGCAGGGCAAAGCCGTCTATGGCACTACCGGCTCCCAGTGAAATCCCGGCGACCAACTATTGATGACTAAGGATAGGCCATCAATAACATTTATCGGGAAACAGCCTTTAAATCTGATTTTGCACATCTGGCTCCAAAACCTTCCAGCAAACAGCTTTCTTTGCTGAGGAAAGATTCAGCCAGAATATTCCAGTGGACTGCACTCTATAGGGGAAATCCAGAAAGACATGGCAGCCATTGAGATATAAGGCTTAGGGCTGCGTCTAATGAGCGTACGGTAATAGTGTATTGCATGCGCAAGTTTTGTGCGTGTAATATACTGTACCAATATCCGACAGTCGGCTATGTTGCCGCTCACACGAACTGCGTAATTACGCACACAAGATAAATCGCAGCATGTTCTATCTTGGCTCGTATTACACGCGCATACACGCCAAAAATAGTACATGGGGATGGGCGGCACGCAGCCAGTATGAGATGTCATAGCATACTGGCTGTGTGCCGAGCGCATATATCTTGCAGCCTGCATGCTGTGAAATATGCTCATGAGAGCCCTGCCTCAAGCCGGCTGCGCACAGGCATATTTGCAATGCGGAATCCAGAGCAGGCGTCCGCCTCCGAATTCCGCAGCAAATGCTGCCCATAACATGCTATGGAAAAATCCTTTTTCCTGCACACGAGTTGAAACCAATTGCGATTTTCCGCTCGCGGAGGAAATAGCAGCATGTTTTATTTTTGTGTGGGCACCGCATGGATGGCTTCCTCTGAAATCAATGGAAGCTGTCCAATCCGTGGCCCTTCTACAATTGCAATTGTGGAAAGGTAGCAGATTCTGCGTCATCGCCAGGCGAAGAAGCGAAAAAAGCATGGGTTTAAAAAAGAAAAATCTGTACTGTGCATGTCCGACGGCTCGCTGTGCGGACCATCCGGAGTACAGAAAAGAAGAGGATACGAGTGGTACGTGTGGATGCCAGCAAGGCACAGGGTTGGATTCCGCTGCGGGCGCCTGCATGTGGAATCCGACCCGGCCATATTGATATACAGACTGCTGGAGTCTGCCAGTATAAAAGCTGCTTTAGTTCATAGAGGGGGATCTCGAGCCGGGGATCCTCCTCCATGTTGCCCGTCTGCCCTAACAGTACATCCGTCACCTACATTTCTGACATCCAAGTGGCAAGTTATCAAGAAGTAGCTAACAGATGGGAAGAGGGACTGCAGGACCATCATACATGGGGTCGTATACGGTCTGTAACCATGGAGACACGGAGCTCTGCAAAGCAGCTCTAGACACAAGATGTTAGATATGTAATTTAGATTATTTGCAAAGTTGGTATATATATATATTTTTTTTTTTTTTTTTTTTTTTTTTGACACATGGAAAAGTTGCAAAAGTTTACATGCCCTGTAAAAAAAAATAATAAATGAATAAATAAAAACAGATTTCTGTACAATGTGACATCTGTTCACTGCAGTAAAACACACAAAACATTGTGCGCCAGTCATAAAAGGGACGATGGGTCATTTACTGCCAGATGCCCCCATAGGGTGTATAGACAACCCCTTTAATTGATAGATTTGTTACTGTCAAAACCTCCACCTGCACCTATATTATAAAGTCAGCCTCATTAGGCAGTAACAAGAAAGAGCACCTACATTGTACATTCCAGCTGTTTATTAACAGATTTATACAATAGGGGTACACCTAAAGTAAATATCCCGTATACTAAGGCAATACTCAGGCCATGACGTACGAGGGAGAGATATACATGTATGAGAAAGGGATGAGAAGCCTCCATTGCACAGCAGTGTACACATAAGACATGCAGTCCAGCCTGACCGTACACATATGTACATACCTCACACACAGAACACCGGGCACTTCCGCAGTGTAACCGAACTAAACTCCCCCGGAAACATTAGCGCGGAACAGACGTTCCGGACGCTTGTCCTGGCTAGCTTGTTGCCTAGTTACCGCCGCAAAGCGGAGGCGGCAGCGACGGCCAATTATCACCCTAAAATCTGCAGAAATCATGAACTAACGTGTCATTTCCACAGAAAACATTTACCTCAACTATAGTACACATCTGTGCTGTCTAATGTATACGAGGGACATGTTACACATGGGGCTTCTATCAGCCTTCTGCTTGTCTGAAAATGGGCCATGATTATGTCACATGAAGACAAACTTTGACTTCCGAAATCCAAGTGAACATGGCAGAGACCCCTAAACTGACCCTGTGCAGCGGTGCATGAAGTGCCAGCCTATTGCTCCGCAGGGGGAAATATCTCAGGAACGCTCCCTTTACGCTTTTTTAGTGGTAGTTCTGTCTAGCTTGTATAAGGCTTTATTCACTCGAGCGAATATATGCCGCGTTTTTATGCCCGACCGTATATATATATATATATATATACATATATATATATGAGCCGATTTGAGGCATTGGTCTTCAATGCATTCGTCCACACGAGCGATTATACGGTGCATAGAAACGTTGCACCGTCCAAAATGGAACATATACGACTGAAATACGTCTGACGTATATACGGTGGCCAGAAAGATAGTTCTGGTTCTATCTTTTGCCCGATATACGCTGGCGGATCCCATAGACTCCTATGGGAGCACAGAAAAAAAAGGGAGGGGGAGGCATTTTAGCAGCGACCAACACTGCGAAAAGCTTACAGGTGCCTCTATATAGGCATTGGAAGACATTCCAGGAATTTTGGCAGAGCGAGGGTTTTACGAGTTGCGACGTACTGTTTCGCTAGAATCGACGCTCACGGTTGTGTGAGTGGTTGAGAAAACGCTGACCGTGAGCGCGGAAAAACGGCCATTCAGGCCCATATACAGCGTGGAAGAGAAAACATAAAAAAGCCTACGCTCGTGTAAAAGAGTCCTAAAGCTGCCATAAATTTCAGGCATTTTTACAAGCCATTTTGGTGGCTTTTTATACGCACGTCCTTTTCTTTTCAGAGAAGTCTATTGGATAACACCTGACAAAAACACCAAACCTATTATACTGCATTTTAGAAGAAATACCATGAACCCCAAAAACACACCAAGGATGGAGCACAGAATGTAGTTCGCCTGAGCGAGGGGGGTTTCTTCCCCTTCAGGTAGTAACAAATTAACATTTCAAACAATAGGAGTGACTATAAGAAACAGGGGTGACACAAGAAGTACAAGTGCTTGTCCACGTACAATGGTCCGGCCATCTTTTATATATATATATCCATGCGGCCAAGTTTAACATGACTCGTTATGATAACTTTCTGTGACACAGTTTATTTGCCCCTTCAATTGCTATAGCGAGAAAACACACAGCCGTAGGTGCAGGTACGCTTGCCAGGAGTGTAGCTGCACCTGAACAAAGGAAATTTCTTCCCCTTCACCAGATTTTCAAACTCCGCAAGAGTTAAAAAAAACACGGGAAGATTGGTTCTGCCCGATTTTTCCCACACGTAGTGTTTACTACCTACGGAAAAGATAGGGTAGGTTCTATCTTTTCTCGGCCATACAATTAATAAGCAAGAATCCGGATAGTGTAAACAAAACCACTGAAATCCTATTGAAATCAGTGGTTTGGTTTTGTTCCGTTATGCGGCCACGAAGATTTTGCACGTAAAAACGAATCTTTTGAAGTCGAAGGTATTGCTTTGTCGCGTTATACGGGCGAGATATTACATGCGGAAATGCCTCTGCAAATGCCTTCGTCTGAAACCGCGCTTATGGGGGATGCAGACAAGCGTATGCACAACTATGCTCCCCGGCACGGAGCATAGTTGCGCCTGAACAAGGGGAATTTCTTCCCCCTCACCAGAGCGAAGGAGAAAAAAATACGAGATGATGGGTTCTGCCTGATCTATCCTGCATGTAGTATTCACTACCTACGGGAAAGATAGGGCAGGTCCTTTCTTTTCTCGGCCATACAATAGTAGAAACAAAATAACTGAAATCCTAAAATCAGTGGTTTGGTTTTGTCCCATTATACGGCCATGATTATAACGGCCATATGAGGGTGCCCACCCACTGGCGATTTTTTTCCCTGCGAAATTCGCAGCATTTTTTTCTCTGCAGGGGTCTATGGGACTTGTAATGTTAAAATCGCGATCGCGCAAAATCGCGATTTTGCGCGATCGCGATTTTAACATTACAAGTCCCATAGACCCCTGCAGAGAAAAAAATGCTGCGAATTTCGCAGGGAAAAAAAATCGCCAGTGGGTGGGCGCCCTGAGGGTAGAAAAACATGTTCGTGTGATTTTGCCCTCACATGAGCCTAAGCGCAATTGAGTACGTCCCAATTCTACGTTTTTGCACCATAAGGTGCAAAACAGATGAACGTATGCACTAATACGCTCGCTGCAACGCAACATATTTGTGCATGAACAGGGTTTGGAGAGGGCAATAAACAGGCTGTTGTACATGTGTCAGTGCATAGTGCTGTCATTTTTTTGCTCGCAAGACCAGTTCGCATGCGCGCATGATACTCCCTTTCCGTAGAATTGGATGGCTATTTAAAGCCTAATGAGGTCCAGCTGTCTTATTCCCCTTCGTTTTCTACAGTGTCACAACTTTCCATTTGCTTTTTTGAAATTGCCATACACTTCTATGGCAGCTTGCTGCGTAAAACGCAGAAGGATAGGGCAGGTCCTAGCTCTTCTTGCGCGCAATTCCTGAGAATGAATCCATTGAAATCAATGTGTTCTATTCATCATGTTTTGCGGGCATGATATTCACGTGCACTAAAATGTGCGCATACACGCTCGTCTGTTTAAGCCTTAACAAGGCTTTTTTGCATGTGTAGCGGCATATTGGACTGTAATTCTTCTGCCCGCAGGGCATACTTATTGGAGCACGGCAAATAAGGGCACTGATTGAAATGGCTAATTAGTTCCACATGTATTCTTTTTCCTGCGCAATTAGGGCTTATTTACAGAAGCGTATATCGGCTGGCGTTTTCATGTCCAGCCGATATACGCTTCCATCTGAGTAGTTCCCCCCTTTCCCTCCCCCTCACTGGCTCTCGGCCTCTCTTCTCCCCTCTGGCTGTTTAAAATGGGAATGGGCAGTACGGGGGCGGAGCTAAGTTCAGCTGGCCGATATACGCTTGTGTAAATAAGCCCTCATGCAGTATTTCATTTATTTCCTGACGTATTGCGCACGTATTTGCGCACCTCCCTTTGACTTCTGTGGAGACCATTGGTGCACATATACGCAGGAATATAAAGCATGTTCTATCTTTTTTTTCAAGGCCGAAATGCATCCACATAATATGCGCACGTAAACAAAGCCACTAAAATCAATGGGTTCAATTCACTGCGTATTGTGCATGCAAATATATCTGTTTATAGCCAGCCTTTCAGGGTGTGTAAACAGGGCAGGAATGCTGCGGAATGTCCGCAATGGAAATTCCACTGCAAATTCTGCAGCATTTCCACATCCAAATCAGGGTTAAAGTCTACACCAGTGCGTACCCACAGCTGATTTAGTCTACACCAGTGCGTACCCACAGCTGATTTAGTCTACACCAGTGCGTACCCACAGCTGATTTTAGGAGATACAGCACTCACCACCGAAGTGTTCGGCTCAGCTATCAGCGCGCTCCTTCACCCAGTACCAGACAGCCTCTAGTGAGCGCAGTACCACTGGTCAGGTGATGCAGATAAAAGGGCGTCCGATTATGGTACAACATACCCCCTAAAGTGCCAACTGTGTTAACCCCTTAGTGACGAAGCCTGTTTGCGCCTTAGTGACGGAGCCAAATTTTGGAAATCTGACATGCGTCGTTCAACGTAGCATAACTCCGTAAAGGCTTTACATATCCAAGTGATTCTGACATTGGTTTTTCGCCACATGTTGTACTTCATTTTGGTTGTAAAAATAGACCGATATAATTTGTGTATATTTATTAAAAGTACCAATATTGGGAAAATTTTGAAAAAATTGTCATTTTTTCACATTTTCAACTGTAAAATCTCAAATATGTCCAAACATACTGTACAAATTTTTGATAAGATATATATATATATCTGTTTACTTTATTCTGAATGCACATTTGAAAACTTTTGTGTTTTTTTAACCATTTAAAGGACGTACAAATTTAACATTACTTTTCAGCATTTTGAGGAACACTTTGTTTTCCTGCACCAAGCCAAGTTTGCAAAGGCTCATGAGTATCAGAATAATAGAGACCCCCCCAAATGACCCCATTTTAAAAACTACACCCCTTAATGTATTCACTGAGGGGTGTCATGAGTATTTTGACCCCACCAGTTTTTTTCAAGAATTAATTCAATTTAGAGGAGAAAAAAAAAAATCATATTTTTTCAAATATGTAATTTTAAAGACATATTTTTTTCCTATAGTGCCCATGAAAATGAGGATTTACACCCCAAAATGGATACCCCCGTTTCTCCCGTGTTCAGAAACATACCCATTGTGGTTCTAATCTTATGTCTGGATGCACAACGGGACCCAAAATGAAAGGAGTAGTCGGTGTCTTTCAGAACATAAATTTTGCTTGAAGGCGTTTTAGGCCCCATAGCACTTTTGTAGAGCTCTTGAGAGGCCAAAACGAAAGAGAACCCCCACAAATGACCCCATTTTCAAAACTAGACCCCTTAACGAATTTATCTAGGGGTGTACTGCCCATTTTGACCCCACTGTTTTTGAATGAATTCAAGCAAAGCAAAAGGAAAAAATTGTGATTTTTGTTTTTTTGTCAATTCTGTCATTTTAAAAACAGCTTTTTTTGTACAGCACACACGTGAATGAAGACTTGCACCCCAAAATGGATACCCCTGTTTCTCCCGTGTTCAGAGACATACCCATTGTGGCCCTAATCTTATGTGTGGATGCACAACGGGGCCCAAAATGAAAGGAGTAGTCGGTGGCTTTCAGAACAGAAATTTAGCATGAAAGTGATTTAGTCCCCATTGCCCACTTGTAGAGCCCTTGAGCGGCCAAAACGACAGAGAACCCCCACAAATGACCCCATTTTGAAAACTAGACCTCTTAACGAATTTATCTAGGGGTGTACTGTGTATTTTTACCCTACAATTTTTGAATAAATCTAAGCAAAGCAGTAGGAAAAAAATTACAATTTTCATTTTTTTTGGCAGTTGTATCAATTTAAAAACTGGTTTTTTTTTTACACAACACATAGGAATGAAGACTTTCACCCCAAAATGGATACCCCTGTTTCTCCCGTGTTCAGAACCATACACCTTGTGGTCCTAATCTACTTAAAGGACACATGGCTAGGCCTATAATGGAAGGAGCACCCGTTGGATTTCAGGGTACAACGGAATAAATTCCAGGCCTCATTGCCCACTTGTAGAGCCATTGAGCCGCCAAAATGATAAGAAACCCACTCAAGTGACCCCATTTTAAAAACTAGACCCCTTAATGAATTCATCTAGGGGTGTATTGCGTATTTTGACCCCACAGTATTTGAATAAATTTAAGCAAATAAGAAGGAAAAAATTACGATTTTCATTTTTTTGGCAATTTTGTCAATTTAAAAACTGTTTTCTTTGTAGAGCGTACATAGGAATGAAGACCTTCACCCCAAAATGGATACCCCCGTTGGTCCCGTGTTAAAAAACATACCCCTTGTGGCCCTAATCTACTTAAAGGACACATGGCAAGGCCTGTAATGGAGGGAACACCCGTTGGATTGCAGGGCACAACTGAATAAATCCCAGGCCCCATTGCTCATTTGTATGGAATAAAAATTGACACATTAAAAAAATCTTCCCCCCCCCCCCCGCGCCCTTTTTGGTGTTCCCCAAATCTTAGATAAAAGTAATAATGTGAACTGTGTAGTATTTCCGAAGACAGGGGTAATTACTGAGGCTGGTTGGGATGGGTACATGGGGCAATAAGACTGTGTATCCCCCCTCCTCTCATGCTTTTTGGGGGTATTTCATGACCTCAGTAGCGGGTATGGGGTGTAAAAAGTGGTGCTCTGTAAGTCTCCGTAAGCTTGATGAGGTGCGGCGGTCTCACACAGAAGGCGCTCAACAAGCTGCTCCTGGAACTGCAGGAAGGCGAGCGTTCCCGGGGCTTCTTGTAAATTGCGTATTACAGGTAGCGGTCTGAATAACGCCGGGCTCACGCAGCCGTAGGCGGAATCCGCTTGCGGAGGCCTGCAGTGGATCCCAGCTGTGAGCCTGGCTGTGACCCTGCATACGGCCACGTAATGTACTGTGCATAACTGCGTACTCACGCAGACGGTCATGCGCAGTACTATTTTTTTTGTTTGTATTTCCCGCACCGTTGCTTAGCGATGACACGGGTATCCGCAACCCGTATACAAGGTAGTTGCGTATGGGCTGCGGGTATAAAATATATATAGCACAATGGGCTCTATGTTGCGGATATTCACGGTAAAATAGAACCTGCTGCGTTCTCTTTTCTGCGAGTGGATTACGCAATTCCGACCCACTAATGTGAGCGGAATTGTGTAATCCAATGCGATTGATCTGCGCATTACCACGGATCAGACGCATGTGGAATCCGTAATTCCTATCCAGTCATGTGAGACCGACCTATGTTAGATCGCTACCTTTTTTTCACATGACCGGGGACCGCTCAACGAAGCCACCCGTCACTGCTTCAGGCTCTCGGCGACCGTTGGTCGCTGGGAGTAAGGAGATTTTAAGTTTCCTGGGCTCCCCGACTCCTGCGCATGTGTCCAGTGTTTTGCCGGCGGTCACATGTGCAGAATCCGAGAAAGTTGACGAAGGAAGATCGCGTCGGGGTGCAAATACGGAGGCCTCCGGTAAAAAGTTTCATCTCATCTCACCGATCGCATGGTGAGGGAAGATGAATAGAGATTAGCGAACGTACTCGGTAAGGCCGATTTCGCAATCGAGCAGCGCGATTTTCGAGTACTTCACTACTCGGGTGAAAAGTACTTGGGGGCGCTGTGGGTGAGCAGAGGGGAGTGGGGGGGGGAGAGGGAGAGAGAGCTCCCAACTGTTCCGCGCTGCTACCCCCCGCTCCACCACGCCACGCCCCGCCCCCCGGCGACCCCCGAATCTTTTCACCCGAGTAGTGAAGTACTCGAAAATCGCGGTGCTCGATTGCGAAATCGGCCTTACCGAGTACCTTCGCTCATCTCTAGAGATGAACCTTCACCTTTTTTTTACTTTTACGTGATCGCCATTATCGATTGGATAATGGCGAACGCGTAATCAGTAACCGCTCAGCGCGGCCCCCCGTGAAATCTCCAGGCTCTTGGCTAAATTTTGTAGCCAGGAGCTGGGAGATTTTAAATTATCCTGGCAATCCACAGCTTTTGCGCTGCGCCTGCCATTGTGGCGACGGGCGCGTGCGCAGAAGCTGGGGTAAGGTCCGCGGATAAATCCGCGGGCCTTAGGTACATCATTTCATCCTCCCTCACGGATATGATCCATGGGGGGAGATGAAACGTAAGCTTTTTTAACTTTTTTTAAACTTTTTTAAACATTTTTTTTTTACTTTTTACATTTAAAAAAAAAACTTTTTACCCTTTTTTTTTTTTACTTTACATGATCACTGCTATCCACTGGATATCAGTGATCATGTCCCCGGTATAATATCTCTGCTCCTGGCTACACATGGCAGCCAGGAGCAGAGGGATTTTAAATTTCCTGGGCCTCGAGCCCCTCCCCCATGGGCGCGTATGCGCAGACGGGGACTTCGGGTCCCGGGACATCGGGGAGGACTTAGGTGAGTATTTTCACCTCCCCTCATGGATCCGATCCATGAGGGGAGGTGAAACTGACACTTTCTTTTAACTTTTTGAACTTTTTCGCGATCGCCACTATCCAATGGATAGCAGCGATCGCGGGCCCAGGGACCGCTCACAGCTACCTTCAGGAACCAGGAGATTTTAAATTTGCCGGGGGCTCCCGGGCTTCTGCGCATGCGCCTGACGTCATCGTCTGGCGCGCATGCGCAGAAGGTCGTCGGCGGGCCTGGGAGGACCCGATCTTTGGGGGACACCACGGACAAGCCGGGTGAGTATTATCAGCTGCCCTGATGGATCCGATCCATCAGGGCAGCTGAATATCTGACTTTTTACGCTGTTTTATTTACTTTATTGCGATCGGCGCTATCTATTGGATAGCGCCGATCACAATGCCAGGGGTGACTGCCCACATCCTGGAATGACAGCTCCATGCTGTCGGCTACCTGCGGGCACCGACAGCATGGAGCTGTCACGTCCTCAGGCAAGTGGGCATTAATCCTATGAGAATGCATAAAACGACGTCCTCTAGGATTAAAGCCCACTTACTGAGGACGTAGTTTCCCGATGGGGCCGTCACTAAGGGGTTAAAATAGCAAAAGGAGTAGTTCTTATCCGTCCTCTGCCAATGTAATTCAGTGCTGCAGCCCAGATGTCCCCCCAGTGTCTGTTGTGATAGATTATGTTACTGGAAGTCACCTGACCGCTGCAGCCAATTAGAGGCTGCGGTGTCACTGTTCTGAACTCCTGAAATCATGGCGCTCAAGATGTGAGCTCTGAAGCCAGGAGAATAGGCAGTGACTCTGTCACTTCTAATTGGCTGCGGCAGTCAGTTAACATCCAGTGACATAATATATCACAACAAACACCAAGAGAACGACTGGGCTACAACACTGGATTATGGTGAAAGAGGACGGGTAAGTTATTTTAGCACGGTGGACGCTATAGGAGGAATATTCATTGGTAATTGGACAACCCCTTTAAAGCTGTGAGTATTAGGGTTAACCTGATTGTCCAAGGTAGCGCATTCCAGAGAACTGGTGCAGCTCAAAAAAAATTTGGAGATGGAGTGAGAGGTTTGAATTACTTTAAGGATATGAAAACACAAATTTTATGAGTTCATGTCAAAATTGTAAATATCTGAGAGATGGCACTAGGCAATAGACAAACCCTGCACTGTCTCTCACAGGGCTACTGTCCTGACAAGGACGAACATGTGTTTCAATTCGTTCAATTCCCATAACTCTGAAATATTGAAACAACAATTATCATGTTTAATGAAATGCCTGATACAGAGTAACGATATGTAGAAAGAAACTACAGAAAAAACTATAGACCTGCGCTACTTGAAATATCGAATAAATTATGCATGTCTCAATAATCAGTGTTTCCAATAGAGACAAACAAAAAACACTGTTTTTATTGTAAACAAACAAATAAAAGAAAAGAGGTAGCAACCTCTTCAATTAGATATATAAAAATACTTGCGGGATCCTTATACATGCAACGCGTTTCGGCGCAATATACGCCTTTCTCAAGCATACTAGACATCAACAAACATGGGTATAAATAGGGCTAAACAAATTACGTACCTATTGCAAGCTATCATTCATCAAGTGTGAATGGGTTACAGTTCTTGGCGCCATTCTGGCCAAAAAAGATGACGTGTCAAACATCATCACGCTCAATACGGCGCTCCGGATGTGACATCTGCGGCCGGTATCAGAGATCGCACTGCCTCCAATGCCACTCCGGACCACGCCTCCCGGATGTGACATATGCGGCCGGCATCGGAGACCACCCCGCCTCCAATGTCAGTACGGGCCACGTCCCCCGGATGCAACAACCGCGGCCGGCATCTCCGATGCCGGCCGCATATGTCACATCCGGGAGGCGTGGTCCGGAGTGGCATTGGAGGCAGTGCCACCCCGCCTCCAATGTCAGTACGGGCCACGTCCCCCGGATGCAACAACCGCGGCCGGCATCTCCGATGCCGGCCGCATATGTCACATCCGGGAGGCGTGGTCCGGAGTGGCATTGGAGGCAGTGCGATCTCTGATACCGGCCGCAGATGTCACATCCGGAGCGCCGTATTGAGCGTGATGATGTTTGACACGTCATCTTTTTTGGCCAGAATGGCGCCAAGAACTGTAACCCATTCACACTTGATGAATGATAGCTTGCAATAGGTACGTAATTTGTTTAGCCCTATTTATACCCATGTTTGTTGATGTCTAGTATGCTTGAGAAAGGCGTATATTGCGCCGAAACGCGTTGCATGTATAAGGATCCCGCAAGTATTTTTTTATATATCTAATTGAAGAGGTTGCTACCTCTTTTCTTTTATTTGTTTGTTTACAATAAAAACAGTGTTTTTTGTTTGTCTCTATTGGAAACACTGATTATTGAGACATGCATAATTTATTCGATATTTCAAGTAGCGCAGGTCTATAGTTTTTTCTGTAGTTTCTTTTGACTTATCCGACCTCTTAGGAGGAACGGAGTTATACTGTGACCCGCAGCTCTCCAGAAAGTTTTGGATCGTTCTTCTTATTTAACCTGTTTTTTGGTACACCCTGGATAAAATAATTCTTACGAGCACACCAGGATGTTAGGTGCAGGCATAACCACCTGAGGGTGATATGCCTTGCACCAGGTGAGTTACCACACGAGCATCATTGTGGTATTATACATAGTTGTTGGCGCTCTCCGTGACCCCTATTCTCAACGATATGTAGACATACTGATCATATTATTATGTTTGCCCTTTAAGTTACAATCCAGAAAATATATCTCTGTATGATGGCTATGAAAAGAAAATGACAGATTAAAATCATTACTATTCATATAGTCAACAAAGACTAGTATGGCAAGCATATGATGGCACCAAATAATCAGCAGGTCTATATACCTGCCATACCAGTCTATGGAATCAAGGAAAGGATTAGCGGAATTGAAAATATACAGAATCCATTCATACTTCCATGCGCCCTTTCAATATACCAGCGAGGACCCAATTTGGTTTTCCTACCATTGGTGATCACTGATCACAGGATGGCGACCTGTATTTTGTTTTATCTTTTATTGGAAAATATTATGCACAAGGTGCCAATTATTGCCAGCACTGATCAGATACTATGTATGAATTTGGCCTAGGGCATTTTTGCACAGTACAGTTTGGTGCAGTTATTTTGCTGTTGGAACCAAAAGAGAAAAGACTTTCTTTTTACCAAATAATGAAAATAAATCTAAAAGAGATTGGATGGCTGTTTTCCCACCCATACAGTGAATATATTCAGTGTACTGTATATACACTGTATAAGCATTAGTGAATCATGACAGATAGAACCAAACAAAAACATTTTTTCCTAATGAGAGCTTTATACTATAATTTAATGTTTAATATGTGAGCGCAAAAAGGGAGTTAATCTGAGAGAAATGAAGCTATGCTAGGAATGTGAACTATCCAGATATAAAGCCAGGCACTTGTGAGCAGCTCTGGCAACCGTGAGACAATGTTTCTATTGTCTAGTATGTAACAGAACTAGCATCATACCTGTCGTATATGATAACCACACAGATGACTTCCTATCTTCTTCTGGGGCTCAGATTTAGGCCGGCTTCCCACGGCCATGACGAGCCTGTCACGGCGCCCCCCAGAGACCCCAATACTTACCTCCGGATCCAGCGTCTTTCATCCCGCATGACGCCTCGGTGCGCATGCGCAATAGAACGCGTGAAGCGCTGTAGCGTCATGTGACGCACCGACCACGTCATATGACACGTCCACAGCGTCACATGACGCGCCGGACACGTCATACGACGTGGCTGGCGGTGGGCGGGGAAGAGGTTTCACGCTATCTTCCACTGTGCTACAGCGGAAGAAAGAGTGGCAGACGGCTTCCATTGACTGCAATGGAAGCCGTCCGCACGTACACCTGCGGCAAAAAGAGCATGCCGCGGCTGAGGTCGGGTGATTTCACGGTGCGGAATTCCGCGATGGAATTCCGCACCATCAGCATTGAGCTATTAGGTTCAATAAAACCTAATAGCTGCGGGCAACGCGGCGGATTTTCGCCATGTATTATGTGGCGGAAATCCGTCCGTGGGAAGGAGCCCTTGGGCCAGTCTCACACAACAGTATTTCAATTGCGGAATCCACAACCATCTTGCACGGTATTCCGCATAATTTGGAAAAATAGAACATTCTTAGAGATGAGCAGATAGCGATTGCGATTTCTACGCGCAGATTTAAAATCGCAGCATGTCCTATTTTTCTGCGGAATCCGCATGGACATAATTAGGGATTATAACATGTAATATTGTTACACTCAAGAAAATGTCCAGGCTCTTCCTGAACATTTTTAACAAGTTCGCCATCACAACATCCTCAGGCAGATAGTTCTATAGTCTCACTGCTCTTACAGGAAAGAACCCTCTGCTATGTCGGTGTAGAAACCTTCTTTCTTCTAAACGTAGAGGATGCCCCCTTGTTTCAGTCACAGTCCTGGGTATAAATAGATGATGGGAGAGATCTCTGTATTGTCCCCTGATATATTTATACATAGTTATTAGGTCACCCTTCAGCCGTCTTTTCAGTAAACTAAAAAATCCCAATTTTGATAACATCTTTGGGTATTGTAGTCCACCCATTCCATTTATTAATTAAGTTGTCCTTTAGTTCGACTCCCAAAACTGTACAAAATATTACATGTGTGGTCTGACCAGTGACTTATAAAGAACAATATTCTCGTCATGTGCCTCGTACTTCTTTTGATGCACCCCATGATCCTATTTGCTTTAGCAACAGTTGCCTGGCACTGGTTGCTCTAGTTACGTTTACAGCTAAGGCCTCCTGCACACAAATTTTCTATTTTTTCACTGTTAGAAAACTTTATTAAATCTTTTTTACACTTTTATTTAGTCTCCACACAGGATTGGAACTTGTGATCATTTGATCGCTTGTACTATAGATTGCGATACTTCAGTATTGCAGTATATAGCGATTTTGATGTTATCTATCAAGCCCTACCACTGGCATCTATGAATGGCAGCCCTCAGAGCCTTCAATAGGTTCAGGGCTGCTATGCTAGCCTATCGAGATCCCCCGATCACATTGATGGGGTGTGAAAAGGAGTCCTCCCTCCTGTGGATTGTTTAGACATGCAGTCAGCTTTGATCATAGTGTCTAAACAGTTAACTGCCACAATCAGAGCTAACTCTGAACACGGCAGTTCTTAGCGGCTGTCAGCTGTCAGAAACAGCTAATAGCTGCTGGTTATGGAGCAGACTTGGTTTCTGAGCTCACACCATACACCCTGCCTGATGTAAACTTACTATTGAGCGGTTGTGAAGGGGTTAAACATTCCTCCAACTTTCTAGCCGTCTTCTTCAAGCAAAGTTATAGCCTCCCCATTAAGAGGCAGCCCATCCCTACAGTAGAACCTGTAGCAAATAGCAAAGACGGACCGATTCCTCCACCAACTCTTGAACCACTTGTTTCCCTCCCTAATCTCCTGCTGTCTTTCTACTGTGGCATGTAGTGCAGGCAGTATTTCTGAAAATACTGTTTTGGAGGTCTTTGCTGTAAGCTTACATCCTAGGTCTCTGAAATAATTTTAAGGATTTTCTACCCACCTCTAACTTGGTCATTGGTGCCAATATGCACCATAACCGCTGGATCCTCACCAGCCCCTCCAAGTAATCTGTCAATCATGTGTTGAACTCAAGGTGCCAGGAAGACAACACACTGTTTGCCTGGCTAGCCTCCTAATAATTGAGTCCCACACTACCAAGACCTGTCTAGCCTGCCCTGTGCTCCTATTCCCTTTCTTACTGGAGCAGACATCTCCCTGGTGATCAGAGGCCATGTCGTGCTGCAAAAATGCTAACCCTGTAATGGTTTTCTGCTCATCTTTGCAAAGGTATTGGGGTGTGCCAGTTCAGGACAAGCCTCCCTGATACTTTTCCCTCTACCCTTCCTTCTAACTGTCAACACAAATAGCTGCCTGATCAGCCTGCACTGCCATACGGTATTGTCTCCACTGGAAGTATGGGTTGGCCGGGCTGAGCTACAGGTCACGCCCAAAGCAGCCGAATGGCTCCCGCACATACGCCTTCTGAGCTATACTGCCGAGTGATGAGGCCCAAGTGAAGACATACTACACTAGTAGCGATACACCTGAACATTTCCTACATGTCTCCCTCCCAGTACACACATGTACCGGCCATCCCTCTGACATCTCACACATCTCCACTTCCGTTCCCTGCCTCCTCCGCTCTCACCGTCCATGCTGTCCCTCTCCGGGCTGTAGTATCCTCTCCCTGGCGGCACCCTCTCAGCCGCGCATGCACATCGGGCATCCAGGTCATAGGCAGCCAGGGTTGCTCCCTCCTCCGGCAGCAGAAACAGGACCAGGGAGGAGGTGGAGTAGGAGGAAGATGGAGGCTGTACACTGCTTGGTCACCACCACCGCACAGATGTCTTGTCTACGGAGGATGCTCTGCAGATCATACAGGTCCTGGGGAGATGCTCTGCAGTCTAGGCTGGTGCCCACATCAGGTGCTCTGCAATTTACACTGGTGTCCCGATGAGATGCACTGCAGCCTACACTGGTGTCCTGTCTATGTGAGATGCTCTGCACCTTCTGTGAAGGTGTGTATGCGGGAGCCAATCGGCAGCTTTGGGTGTGACCTGGGCATTACCTGACGCTCAGCCTTGCCTATCCCATACTTCCAGTGGAGACATACTGCACCAATACTCTGCCATACTACCCTCCACCCCCCCACATCTGCCCCAGTGAGTCTCTGCTCCGTGAGCAGCAAACCCCTTTCCATTTAGATGCAGGATCTGTGCATACAAATGTGCAACACACTCACATTTCATACAGCAGTATGCACCCTTGAATGGCTCTTCAAGTACTGCATACATGGCACAAGATGTACAGTGGAAAGCATTGTCAACTATGGAGCAGATTCTAAATGGGATTGTACAGTAATTTCTGCATTCTTAAAAACAGCACCAAAATAGAAAAGGTTTTTAAACAGTTTTGCCAAATTTTACCAGAAAGTGGACAAATCCTTGAAGTAGTTAATAGTGCTCTAAAAGGGTGTGCAAATTGTCATTTTTCAGAATGATTGTCGCTCATCGTTATCTACTTACCAAATGCTAATTATCCCACTTGTCCCTGATCACATGATGGTGACGTTATTGCAGGTCCTAAAGCATAGGACATGCAGAGTCTGATAGCAGCTATGTGCTGACAGGACCTGTGATGATGTCACTGCAGACGTGTGTGCCGCGCATGTAGCAGAGCTGTCTGTGCTGTGTGTGATGTACATGTAGCAGACCTGTGTGTGCTGTGTCATGTGCGAATGTAGGTGAGCCGTGAGTGCTGTGCGTGTAGAAGGGCTGTGTGTAATGCGCATGTAGCAGAGCTGTGTGTGCTATGTGTGATGCATATGTAGCAGAACTATGTGTGCTGTTTGTAACGGACATGTAGCAGAACAGTGTGTGCTGTGTGTGACGTGCATCTAGCAGAGCTGTGTGTGTATGATACGCGCATGTAAGCAATGAGGGTGACATCATCACAGGTCCTAAAACAGCAGCCGTGTGCTTACAACTCCAATCCTTTCCACTATACTACATCAGTCAGTGGCTGTGCCACCAGAAATACTGGTACTATAATTTCCTAATAATTCCTAGTATTTTTTTTTTTACTAAAGATGACTTAACATGTGCAGATATTCTTTCTGTTAACTATCAGAATTGTGACATATAGCATAATGATCAGCGCTTATTATTGCTGTTTACATGCAGCAGATGATAGTGTGGGGACTAATGACTGTTAATACGATCGTTCGTCTCCATACAAATTGCACTGATCGGCAGCACATCCCTCTGTTTACACAGGAAAACACACTGCCAACAAACGAGTATTTCTATGCTTGCATAAATCAGCCAACGAATGAGTGTTTGCTCATTTGTTGGTTGATCACGAACATATTCACATTAGCCAATGATCAGACCATAATCATTGGGCTATGTTAAAGGGCCTCTAGACTTTCAAAAATATGTTGATGCCAGGGTTCCTAAATCTGCTGTTAGGTGTGAGACAGATTTCTGAAGTTGGCCAGACACATTGAATAACTGGACAATAGTTATTTCTACTTACTGACCCCATAAGCATGCACACTCGACTCAGATGAGCATGTTTGCCTCAATGGGTAAATAATCCGCTGCTAGACTCCTTTGATATCTGATGTCCGGAGATAGTCTAGTGAACCCCAAACATGATAGCTTGTTAGGCAATACCACTGAAATTTGCAAAGTTTTGTTGAAGAGTTGCTTGTTGATGAATTAGCTGAAAATACATTTTTATTTTGGTTTATTGTCTCTCCTGTCATATTGTTCAGGTTTCTCTGCAGATATTTCTTTGTTTATTTTGAAGAGTGTTTTTTGTTGCCTGCCAAAATTATATTGGATGCGGTTTGTTCTTTTGAGGTCAGAGGTGAAATACTGTTATATGGATGTGGCTTTCTCAGGGTTTGTTCATATATTGTTTTTTTGCACTAATTTGTGGCCGTCTCATACCGCAGAAACAACATCATGTAGTTATTGCAGTGGGTGCTGTCAGTTTGTACAGACATATCTGTAGTCTTCAGTTCAAAGACGTTTACAGTGAAACCTCTACTAGTGTTTGTAATCCATCTGAAAGCACTCGTCTTTACCTGAGACTGTTGCTACTCAAGGTAATTATTTCTGTAGGAATCAATGTAAATCCAACTAATTCGTTCTAGACATTCCAAAAAACACACCAAACCACATTTAATGGAGAATAAATATGGTCTTTAATACCAAAAACAATAACAATAAAAGACTACTACTGTAAAGAATAACTGAACATTTAACATGTTATTGAACATGTTACTGTGTGTTACCTGTGGTGTTACTTAGGACTGCAGGTCACATCTACTACATCATCTGTCCTCGGCTTTATCACTGTGTTCTCTGTGGTCTTACATAGGACTGCAGGTGACATCTGCTGTACTACAGTACATCATCTGTCTTCAGCGTTATCACTGTGTTCTCTGTGTTGTTACATAGGACTGCAAGTGACATCTGCTGTACTACAGTACATCATCTGTCTTCAGCGTTATCACTGTGTTCTCTGTGTTGTTACATAAGACTGCAGGTGACATCTGCTGAATTACAGTACATCATCCGACCTCAGCATTATCACTGTGTTCTCTGTGCTGTTACATAGGACTGCAGGTGACATCTGCTGTACTACAAAACATTATCTGTCCTCAGCGTTATCACTGTGTTCTCTGTGCTGTTACATTGGCGTGCAGTTGTACAGTTCTGTACTGTACTAGTTTATTACCCGTTGCTGATGATGGAGAGGAGTGGGTTGCATTAGCGGTAGCAGGAGGAGGGGATGCCAAGCAGAAGATCACGTGGGTTCAGTAGCAAGGTCATGGGGAGCCGGCGCACGCCGGTGTTATTAGAGGCAACCACTGTTACTAGAGACAAAATTTTGACTAAAAAAACGACCTTACTTGAACTAGGCCTTAGTGGATGTCAATGCTGGTAGAGGTTTTACTGTACAGACATTGTCAATACAGTTACAGACCAGTTTTGCAGAGAAAAACCCCCCAGAAAACTAGATGGGTGGGCAAGGTGAGGATGTTGTTGCAGTCTATATAGTGCACAAGGTGATGGCTATCCTTGGAGTTGTTGATGTGGATAACAAGGAACAAAGAGCTGAGTGCATTAATGAAGAGGACCAAAATGATTTGTTAAGTTCATTCAGATCTGTAAGCATAAGCCAAGGTGTCATTGAAAGCTGTGTTTAAAAAGTAATACTTTAAAATGTCGGGTTTTGAGCTAATGTTTAGTTGTGCCAAAAGTGCCAAGCTTGCTTGGCCTCTGATCATATTGCTGCAGCAGTTTTATTCTGCCTAACAATAAGTTATGCACTTTTTCACCATTGTTGTTAGTTGCACAATTGTAAGCGATTTAACATTTGGTTTTCTGTTGGGGGTTGGTGAGCGAGACTGGATTGCTCTGGCACCTTCTGCTTCCCTCCCTATTGGGTTGACGCCACTTTGGTGTCGTCTGCAACTGACCCTAGGTTGGTTTCCCACCCCACGAGATTTGGATTCTATTCCCCAATCGACAGAATGTGTTTTCTGTCACCTTATTCTCTATTTTTTCTATTTCTTTATGTTTTCTCAATTTACTCTTCTCTTTGCCTCGCTAGTGTCCTATGTACCATGCGCAATGAAGATACCCCCTCTCGATGTTGAATCACCACCATGGCTAGCCTTTCATTTTGTACATACAATGCTGGGGATCTGAATGCTTTTGCTAAGCAGGGCCAGATCTTGGCACATATGCACAAAAAACAGGTCTTGATAGCCTATTCCAGGAGACTCACTACAGAAAAGACCACCTCCCTAAAGGTAATAAATATTACACAAGTTGGCATCATAGTGTGCACCCAGAAAAGAGAGTGTGTGGAGTGTCCATAGCAATCCATAAGAGCCTTCCTCACAGAATTCTTGCCTCTAGAGTGGACAATGAGGGTAGATATATCTTTCTTAAATTCGATTTGAGATGTCGTATTTTAACTGTGGCTAACATCTATTCTCCCAATACAGGTCAGGTTCCGTTTGGATGCCGCATGCTAGGGAGTTGGCACAGTTCGCCTTGGGTTCGCAAATTGTCCTCGGAGGGGACCTCAATCTTGGGTTGGATCCCAATCTGGACACGTCTTCGGGTAAGTCCGGTCCCTCCTTGGCAGCCTTGCATAGATGCCTGTCTGAGCTGCGACTCGTTGATCTCTGGAGGATACTTCATTCTGGGGTCAAGGACTACAGCCATCACTCCGTCACCCATAATAGCTAAGGGCGATTGGATTATATTTTTGTATCTCACAGCCTTCTGGACTTGGCCCCTAGAAGCTCTATGGGTAACTTTATATGGTTCGACCATGCACCTGTCTATGGGCCCCTGATGAGACAGGAGACACCAGGGCGACTAAACTCATGGAGACTCAACGACAACCTCTTGGGCGATGCTTGTTGCCTACATGAGATCAGACAGATAAAAGAAACCTTCATTGAAATGCATGAGACGGACACGACGCCCCTGATTATCCAATGGGAAGCCTTGAAATGCGTCCTGAGGGGTATTTTTGCCCATGGGGCAAGACTTAAAGGGGTTGTCTCGCGAAATCAAGTGGGGTTATACACTTCTGTATGGCCATATTAATGCACTTTGTAATATACATCGTGCATTAAATATGAGCCATACAGAAGTTATTCACTTACCTGCTCCGTTGCTAGCGTCCCCGTCGCCATGGTTCCGTCTAATTTCGGTGTCTTCTTGCTTTTTTAGACGCGCTTGCGCAGATCCGTCTTCTCCCTTCGGCTCCGCTCGGCAGCATCGGCGTTTTGGCTCCACCCCCTTGTACGCGTCATCTCGTAGCTCCGCCCCATGACGTGTGCCGGTTCCAGCCTCCTGATTGGCTGGAATCGGCACGTGACGGGGCGGAGCTACGCGATGACGCGTACAAGGGGGCGGAGCCAAAACGCCGATGCTGCCGAGCGGAGCCGAAGGGAGAAGACGGATCTGCGCAAGCGCGTCTAAAAAAGCAAGAAGACACCGAAATTAGACGGAACCATGGCGACGGGGACGCTAGCAACGGAGCAGGTAAGTGAATAACTTCTGTATGGCTCATATTTAATGCACGATGTATATTACAAAGTGCATTAATATGGCCATACAGAAGTGTATAACTCCACTTGATTTCGCGAGACAACCCCTTTAAGAGGGACAGAGCGGGCAAGCTGATGGACTTAATCTCTCAGCTGGACTGGTCACTATGGATGAGACCTGGATTTATTTGTATGACCCTGAAACCAAGGAGCAGTCAAAAGAGTGGAGGCACAGTGGCTCTCCTCGCCCAAAGAATTTTAGGGTGCAAAAATCAGCCACTAAGGTGATGGCGCCTATGTTCTGGGATAAGAAGGGCGTGCTGCTAGTGGACTACCTTCCCAATGGTTCCACCATCAATGCAAGGTATTACATTGAACTTTTGGACCAATTGAAGGCAGCTTTGAAGGCCAAAAGGCGCGGCAAGCTGTCCAAAGGAATCTTGTTCCTGCAAGACAACGCCTCCGCTCACACTGCACAAGCGACCACGGCAAAACTGGTGGAGCTAGGCTTCCAGCTAGTTGACCATCCATCTTATTCACCAGATCTAGCTCTCTCCGACTATCATCAGTTTCCAAACCTGGAGAAACACCTCAAGGGTACCAAATTTCACACCATTTCTGATGCCATGGCTGCTACCGATGACTGGTTTGAGGCACAACCGAAATCCTTCTTTTTGCAAGGCTTACTGTTGACATCAGTGGAGAGTATGTGGAATAAATGTAAAGTTTCATCTTCCTATCTCGTTTCTTTCTGGGTAAAGCTAAAGACTTATCAGCAGCCCCTTGTACTCTGCAATAGTTAAAGACATTAAAAAGTGGTTTCCGCTGACCCTCTAGTGGTTCGGTAGAATTAACAACATTAAAATGAATTCCCTCCCTAAACTCCTATACCTTTTTCAAACTCTGCCCATACAGATCCCACGGAATTATTTTGTCAAATTTCAAAAAGCAGTGGCGCGATTTGTATGGAGAGGGGTTAAATCACATCTCAGCTATAGATTACTCATTCATGGGAAAGAATAGGGAGGGACAGGATTGCCAGATTTCCTCCTCTATTATAGATCTGCAGTCTGCAAGGCGGTTCTGGACCTAGTGCAAGAGGAGCCCTCCAAATTATGGGTGGAATTGGAACAAGATGTCACTACGGATTGGATTTAGGGACTATTCTGGTTGAAGGGTAGATTGGGTAGGCGGGGTATCAGGGTTTCCTCTTTCATAAGCTCTCTACTGAGGACCTGGGACGGTTTCGCACATAGACACCATTGGTTGGAAATCCAGATTTCCCCCAGGGAGATGCAGGTCTACCCCTTCTGGGCAGGCTGGGGATTTGGCTTCCTAGGCTCCGGGATGTGGTAAATGGGGATGGTCTTCTACCATTCAAATCATTCCTGGGAGATGGGGGACCCTTGGTGGGTGCGTGGTTCCATTACCTCCAGATAGGCCACTATGTACGAGCTCTGAGCCCAATCTCAGATCTGACATCGCCATACGATCCTTTTGAGGTGATTTGTGGAAACCCTCAGAGGTCGAGGGGAGAGATCTCCGCAGTTTATGGTATTCTGGTAGCCGTAGAGGGGCGGAACCCCGGGGGTACCTTTATAATGTCTTGGGAAAAAGAACTGGGACGAACTGTGACTGAGGAGGAATGGGCCAAGGCTATGTGCTTGACCCACAAAATGACGGTTTCAGGCAACCATCAGGAGCTAAATTATAAGTTGTTAACAAGGTGGTATCATACCTCGGCTCGCCTAGCAAGATATTACCCGGGATCATCTGACCTGTGTTGGAGATGTCAGGTAGAGGTTGGCACGCTTGCACACATATGGTGGTCTTGTCCTCAGATCTTGGAACTTTGGAGAGAGGTTGAGGACCTGCATAATGTTTTGAATAGGGGCTCCTGGTATTCACACTGAAAATTGCTCTGATCTCAGTCTTGCCGGGGCCTATTGGAGCTAGTAAGAGGAACATACTTAGATTTTTCCTCCTAGCTATGAGAACGATGATCCCTCGACTTTGGAGGTCTCGGGTTTTACCGACAAGATTGAATTGGGTGACAGCCTTGGATGACATAGGTCGTATGGAAGAGCCGAGGGCTAGAGATGTTGCTAAATACTCGGCGTATCATGCAGTGTGGGAGACCTGACTGACGTTCTGCAAATCTGCTGGGTTTGAACAGTGGTTGGTAGATGGGGTTATGCCTAATTAAAAATAAAGCTAGGTGTTAACAGGCCAACGTGGGACTGAGGTACTTTTTCTTCTTCATTATTTCTTATCTTCTGTTCCTCTTTGTGTGTTTTTTTTTGTTTTGTTTTTATGTCTCCCCTCCCCTCTCCCCCTTTCCCTCTTATGAGCCCTCTGTGGAGCTCTACTTGGCGCTCTTCATGGGGTTCTTATTTAGGAGGGTGTATAGCTCACCGTTAACAGTTCTCATTAACGCAGTTAGTTATTCTTTGTCTCAAAGTGTGGGCATTTTCAGCGTTAAAAGTACAGTAAAGTGAGAGACCCCTCAAGGCGGTCGCCTTATAGCAATCGGTTGTTAGCCATATGATTTTTTTTGTTTTTGACACGAATTATATTACAGAAATGTTTATATATGCAACTGAGTCTATCATATTGTATGTATCGTGCAGAGTTTCTAACAATAAAAATACATATTGAACTGAAACCAAAATGAAATACATAAAGTATTCCCCTTCTTTTTTTTTTTTAAATGTATTAAGGGCCCCTATACACGGGGATCAGGGGAGAGAACTGCCAGGAGAATCGGGGCAAATCGCAGCATGCTGAGATTTGAGTCCCGCTAGCGGAGAATCGCTATGATTCTCCGCTCGTGGACAGGGGACTGCGCTTTCCATAGCAATGCTATGCTATGGAAAGCATGCACTGCGTTACTAACAGCCAGATTATCGCCGTAACGCAATGCATGATTGCCCGTGGACAGGAGCCCCTATTTGATTATGTCAAAGATAAATATCGGAAATTTACTACTCAAAATAATGCAGAATTATAGTGCAATGTAAGCAATGAAACTGGTATACAAATCTTGAATGTTTTTTTTCACACTTCAAAGGCTATTGGCCCCTTGAGTGTAAGGGTGGGTTGTTGTCACTTAAATGCAGGTATTTTGGACTGACAATCATTTTTGTAATAGGGTTTCATTACATATTTTGCATTTTGTTTTCTGCAGTTTCTACATATCGCTGTATATAGAAACTGCAGTTGAAATCTCAATAGGAGATCAGTTAATGTAGCTGGACTGGCTTCATTTTCAACCCTCATCTCTTCTTCCGTAGGCTTCTTTCCCATGAGCGTATATCGACCACCATTTTCACGGTCGGCCGATATACTTTTACATCTGTGGTGTTAAAGCTCCTGAACAGGCGCACAAATCTAACGTTTGGGCGCCCTTTCACACAGCATGGGCCCCGACGCATATACGTCGAGGCTACCATGCCGTCGGCCCTTTCCCCTCCCACCCCCCCATATACGTCGAGGCTACCATGCAGTCGGCCCTCCCCCCCCCCTCCTCACAGGCTCACCTCTGCTCTCCTCCCCGCTCGCTCTTTGCAA
This sequence comes from Eleutherodactylus coqui, assembly GCF_035609145.1. NCBI lineage: Eukaryota > Metazoa > Chordata > Amphibia > Anura > Eleutherodactylidae > Eleutherodactylus > Eleutherodactylus coqui. Next base: position 97,120,520 of record NC_089841.1, read on the forward strand.
TGGGAGAGGCAGGGCGGAGCTAGGCCTAGCTTAGCTCCGTCCCACCCCTTGTCCACAGCCAGCAATGGGAGGAGGCGGGACGGGGCGGTGCTTAGCTCAGAGAATAATGTTATCACATTATTTATTCTGCATGCTGAATGCCGTAAAAATGAAATCCAAAAAACAAATGGAAGAATTTGTTTTTCTTCCCCAATCGCTCTACAATTTATTTTTTTTTTACAAAAGTTATGCAATACATTATACAACTTGTCCCGCAAAAAACAAGCCCTCACATGGCCGTGTCAATGGAAAAATGAAAAAAAGTTATGGCTCTTAAAACGCGACTGGAAAATTAGTTGAAATTAAATGACTGGCCCATTTAAAAAACCTGCCTTTGGGGGTCTGACAGGTTGGTAAGAAACCCGCCACTGAAGGGATTAAAATTAAACTCCAACAGAAGCGATATTACCTATGTTAATACACCTCGCTCCTTAATAAAATTAGTGGAACTGAATTTTGGCTTTTAACATCGGGCCTACTATATTCTCTACTTGGGTGTTAACCTGACCACTTCCTTGTCCACACTATATAAATGGAACTATCCTCCTTGATACAGAATCTCTCTTCAGAGTTACTTAAGTGGGAGGATCCACTGTTGTCTTGGGTGAAAAGGATTCACGCTGTCGAAATGAACCTGCTTCCACGTATGTTATATCTCTTTCGACCTTTGCCTATCCCGGTCCCCAGGGGTGTTTTATCTAATTTTCAGAGACTTAATTTTAAAATTTATTTGGGCCAATAAACACCCTAGAATTAAAAATCATATAAATGTACTACCATAAAAGACAACTTCTGTCCCAAATTTAATGAAGTATTACACAGCTGCTAAAATTGCCTAATTGATTGAGACTCTGGGTGAAGATGGGGCCCCGCTGAAGGTGGATCTAGAGGCATCGAGAATAGCTCTGCACACATTTCCGGATTTGATGTGGTCAAATAGTCCTAAATCGCCAATTTGTGTAATACTAGCCTGCTTACCTATTATTCACTGCAAATTTGGAGAAACACTAGATTTAAATATACTCTTTCTACTAAACCCTCTAGGTTGTTCCCTCTGATACCAAATGTGAGATTCCCGCCAAGCTTAGATCCAATTCATTTCCAGTGGTGGAAAAATAATGAAATAACAAGCCTCCATCATTTCAATAGAGAGTTCCCCTAACTAACAGTGGCTCAATTCCAAGCCAAATTTAGTCGCCCTCCGAGAATTATGGTGTTAATTAGGTGTTTCATTTTCTAAACTTGTTGCAGCTACTGTATGTTCTTTAACACATGACTATGTTTGAGAGACTGTATGTGAGATCCCATGACAAAAGGCACCCTGTTTTTAATTTACAGTATCCTGAATAACCCAACGGGGGAAGGCAAATTGCCATTTATGTCAAAATGGGAGATGGATTTAAAAATGAAACTGTAAGTGGAAAATTGGGGCCACTGTTGTGAAACAATCTCTAAAGGCAGTTATCAGGTTACTGGAAACTAGATGGACATAAGTTATAAAAGTACAGCAATGGGTCCAAAAGTCCTCTAGCAATTAGTCAGCAACCACATACAGTAATCTATGCGTTTAGTTTCGATGAGCTCCTTCAGTTCTTGCACACGTTATTTGGTATGTTTCAGATTCAGGGAAAATTCAGCACTTGCTGACGCATCGTTCGTGATACACCCATGTTACTAGAACAGTCTCTGGACTTGGCATGTCCAAACTGATGGAGGCCGAAGCTTCTTCAAGTTTGACACAGACCCAGTATGGTGTCATTTCTGAACCAGGCTCTGGATACAATGTTTAGCAGGTGGTTTTGTACCTGGGTACTTGTTGGCGTAGGCCATTTGTGTTTCTTTAATTAATCTGATTTGCACATAGCCTTCCACAGTAACTATTTTCTGTTGCAGGAAGAACACCATCTTTCTGCCTCAATGTACACAGAAGGACTAAATAGAAGGACTAAATAAAGCAGGAACACTGCACAAGGGCCAACTCGATTTGTCCATACAGGGTGCAAAGGGGCTACGGCCTCCAAGGATTGCAGTGTCGGAATTGGAGGTGGGCTAGTTTTTTGTGGCCCATCCTGTACGTTACCTTTAAGAATAAAGCAGATTCTGTCATGTGTTGCATAGTTTGTAATGTAGGTATGACCATTACTTGACTGGTTTGTAGATCTGTCCTATAAACAGGTTATACTCTAGTATGGAGATGCTGTAATTTATAGAATATGACTAACCCAGCTATATATCCATCTATCACACACACGATCCTGGATGATTTACAGATGTAGTAGAGCTAAATTTGTGAGCTATCTGTTCCTTTCAGCAACTCGTAATTCATGCTAGGATATATTGAGCCTAATTAAAAAGCTCAGCCCTTTATGCAGGCATTTTAATGAATCCCTTTGTCATCATTTGTATCGTTCTTTGATGTGCCATATTGTACCCAATCTGCATTTTTATTACAATAATACATTTGATGGTTAAGAAATCCAGCATGGTTAATTAGCCACAAGTTTGCACACCGATTTACAAATTGGTAAAACTGATTGGGTTTAAAAAAAAAAAAAAAAAAAAAGGTCACACGTATATTCCTATGCAAGAGATTAGAAAACATTTATTAACGAATAGTCATAGTACAAGTAAAATATACATCAAATGTGTTCAATGACCCTTGAAATCAAAAGGCCTAAAAAGTTCTACTAATGGAAGTGACAGTATGTATGTGTATATATAAAAATCATATTACCTGGATATTTGTAAGCTTGTGAAACTTTTTACAAATCAAAACATTACAAAAAATATATACAATTATTCACAGGAAACATCCTGAAATCATAAAACATGACGACGTGTAAATATAAAAATCTGTAGCAAGGTTTTGGGGTTTTCCTTTCTTTTTACACATTCATTGTTCAGGTTTTGTAGTTCACATATATTGATTTAAAGCTTATAAACTACTTGAGAGAAAAACAAAGACACAAACAAAAAAAACGTGTGGCCGCACTTAAAGGAGTTCCAGGAGATTAGAGTCTGCTTATTTTTCCCCAGAACCACCACTCTCGGCATTTGGGCTTTATCAGGTTTTGCAGCTCAGCCCTAGTCACTTGAATGCTCAAATTGACATGAGTGACATATGGTGGAGGTCAAGTAAGTCTTTTCTTACCCCACACCAACCTCCTAAAACACTGAAAATGACAGTGTGGTATATTTTGAACAAGCACTTGCCAGTGAATTAACACATGTAATACTCCAGTGGTTTATTTCACAATTTTATCTAAGAATCAATAGGAGAAAAAGTTTTGCATTTTTTGTTCAATGGGAGCCAACCAACTGGATATCAGATGTGCTCCTAAATAGAAGGGAACTGAATACAAAATCCGAAAAGTAGTACAAAGAGCTTAAGAACAAAGCTGTATCACCTTTTACTATAAATCTGACAATTACATTTTAGATACAACAATGCACAAATTTTACAAAATATCGATGAATGGCTAACAAAACACGCAAGCACACACCTAAATGTTTAAAATACATCTGCAAACTGGCTCATTGGGGTAAAAAGATGGCCACCAGATCAGGCCAATAATTAGACTGTTCATAGCAAAAACTGAGGTGATCACTATTGACAAAAGGATTCTCCAATCTGTAATAAATGGACGCCTACGCTTTCTTGTGGGAAAAGGAAAAAAATTGGTTGCTCACAGTGCCAGCAGAATTTATAAGTCCAAGGACCAGACCACTTTGGGGTCTCAAAAAGGGCTAGTCAGGCTTCATGTCAGAAAGACATCCTGAGTTTCGTCACAGATACTGGGAAGGCCCATACAATTCGATATAAAAAGGACTAGCACTTGCATTAACAATGGAAATGAGGAACTTTTGCTTAAACAAAACGCCTTATAAATATAAGCATATGTACATTTAAAATCCTGTGGAGGCAAGGGGAAAATCATTTGGTGGGTAGAAACATACATATCATTTACACTCATTCTTTAGATATGCAAGAAAACATGACCACTGCAACCAAGTAGTTGTCAGTGACCTCTTCTAAAAACAGTCAAAGTGGGCCAAAAATAAAAAAGGCTGCTGTTGATGTTCCTAGATCTTGAAATCTAGTTGCTTTTATCTGCCCCGGTCATAGTCGCTGACCATACCCTTGATGTGATTCAGTTTGGCTTTAAGCAGCTTGCAACGATTCCTCTTGTTCTTGTAATCGGCAGACTGGATAAAATAAAACAGCAGCATTTTAAATCACAAAAACAACAGGATAATATAGCGACAACATACAAAGCAATGAATCCAATATACAGCCATTAGAACACAACAAAACTTGCCATATAAATCATTAAATGGGTTGCGTCATCAAAAATAAATTGGCAACATATATCCTTAGCATGTGTCAACAAAGTTCTGGCTGATATGACCCATGCCACTTCAGTAGAGATGAGCGAGTATACTCGCTAAGGCTCATTACTCGAGCGAGTAGTGCCTTAGCCGAGTATCTCCCCGCTCGTCTCTAAAGATTCGGGGGGCGGGGAGGAACGGAGGGGAGATCTCTCTCTCCCTCTCTCCCCGCCGCAACTCACCTCTCACCCGCGGCGGCCCCCGAATCTTTAGAGACGAGCGGGGAGATACTCGGCTAAGGCACTACTCGCTCAAGTAATGTGCCTTAGCGAGTATACTCACTCATCTCTACACTTCATCTATCCAGAAGAGCAGAAAGAGTTCATGGACTATAATGGCCATCCATATCTCTATCAGGAAAACGTTAAAGTGACACAGGGCTTTCCTAACACAGCTGCCACCTCAGTGTCATGGTCAAAGGTCAGATTTCTGCCAATTGGACACTAGCAATGAGTCAAATTATTTGGCAAAATTATGCTAGAATAGCTGCACCCTTTACTTTGTTTGTCTACATGCTTCTAAATCCAACATGGCCACGTTAGACCGGTATTCGACCATGAATTTGATGTACTTCAGAAAGACTTCCAAATATGCTCAGATTAGATTTCAGGTATGCCTTATCCTGTGGATAGGGAATAGCTTTATATTTTGGCAAAACCCCTTTAAGAGATCAAATGAATCATTTACAATTGTTATTCCATCAATGAAGATGGTCTTCTAGAGAGGTTACTGTTCGGATCATTTAAAAAAAAAATCTAAGTTATCAAAAATTCCCAAACCTTCCAAAGAAAAATAAGTTCATCAACATTTGAGAAACCACAAAAGCTATTTAAGAATAAACCCTAGGGAAAAATAAGATAACAGTGGGTATATTTCAATGAACACATTAGCATAAGTCCCAATGCACATGGCTATATAATGGCCTCTAACAAGGATCCCATAGAGGTGCATACTATACCGCAGATTTCACTGGGATCATTTCTGACGAAAAGAGTATTATAGCTTGCTCCATGGGAAGCAGCTATGCACTTAGCAATGCTTCAAGGGAGAATACCCATGTGTTTACCAAGCATCATATTGTTTTGACATCACTAATACACGCAGTTATTACAGCAAGCTTACCGATTTAATGTCCTTTAAACGATTATATTCATCAGCAACAGCCTGGAAGAAAAAAAAACGTGAAAAATCAGTGCAAAAGTTTTTACTGCAGTCTACATAGTAAGCTCATACACTGTAAAGGATATGATAAAAGGGGTTGTCTCATGAATATAGCTCTTTTATTAAATAGAGACAATCCATGCATTGAAATCCAGCAGCTGTTATGGGGAAAATGTATTACATGGACAAGAATTGTTCTTGAGAAGTTTCACTCTAGCTTACAGAGATAGCCTTCACCCTACTCTCCTACAAGTGGGAGACACTCTTCATTATGATGTTCATACACATAACAATTAAATAAATAAATAAATAAATAAATAAATAAATAATTATATTTAATAGCGTATGTAGAAAAAAAAAAGCAGTTGTCTTAAGGAGACAGCTCCTTTAAAAGGGTATCAAATAACTCATGAAGCCATCAATGCCAGACATTATGTTGATGCTAGAATTATTGCAGTCAGAGAAAGATGTCCAAGATCTCGGTATTTGTGTATCTTGACGCCACCAGAAGCTAGGGGTTTGAGAGGGGGAACGCCCCTCTCACACCGCCAGCTCCCCATAGGGTCAAGGAACCAAGGTCCTGCAAAAACGCTGCCATGTTAGCGTTGTAACATGGCAGAATTACAATGTAATAGAGTGATGCAAGGTCCCCCGATGACAGATGCCGCCCTCACTGCTTCTGTTAGTCCGCCAGAACTCTCAGCTCCACGTTGGCCGCTGCCCCGTGCAGAGCTGCCGCTCTCCCCGCTTCTGCTCCTCTGCTGGGACTGTCAGCTGCGTGGACGGTGCTCCCCTGTTGCCAGCTGGCGCCCTGAGCGCTTATGCTCCTTCACCGGCACTGTGACATCCCTGCCATCCGGTCCTCTGCTGACAGCTGCTGTTTGCGCCCTGAACACTCACATTCCTGGCGACAGGTCGTCCTGTGACAGCTTGCGCCATCTGCGCTTCCACTCCTCCGCCGGGAAAGACGGCTGAGGGAGAGTGGGGGTGGGAGTGAGAGCGCCAGCGTGTGCTCCTGCAGTCTGCGGCCGGGGCCTAAGACAGTCTGTCGCCCCAGCCCTGCAGCGTTCAGTATGGCACTGTAAAATCTGCTGGGGGTGTCTGTTGTGGTGCGGCGGCGTCCCAGCAAAAGCCGATGCAAGAAGCCGTCACCTCAGTGCTCCAAAACTGAGGCCGGTTCCGCCATTAGATGCAGGGATTGTTTTATATTTTTTCCCTGCATTTTGGGCACGCTGTATGTTTTCTGAGGGCTCTTTTACAGGGCTTCCAGGACCTTAGTGCAAGCCTACTGAGCAGCCTATCAGGTTCAGGGGGCGTCACCCCCCTGTCTATCTTGACTCCACCAGGACTTCCTGGGGGCGTCAAGATACACTAATAGCTAAGATCTCTATATACTAGTAAGATGCTGTATTACTCTTTGGAGGAGCAGAGCAGCAAAAGACAGGAGCATGTTAACACTATTGCACATTGCCACTCTGAGGGTGGCATTGTGTATCCTTGAGAGATCATTTAATGCCTCGAGTATAGCAGCTGCAAACAAAAGCTGCATAAGAGACAAACTATCCTTTATGCCTTCACTATAGCAGCTGTAAAATAGCTGCACGAGAGGTAGAGACCATCTATATCTTCTATGCCTTCAGTATAGCATCTGCAAACAAAAGCCACGTAAGAGGCATATATTATCCTTTTTTGAAAAAAGGGCATACTGATTTTCCTTTTTTTTTTTTTTTTTTTTTTTAAGGGCACCATCAAGTAATTGATGTGTTAAAGGGGTTGTCCCGAGCCAAACCCGCAAAATTTTAAATCTGCACATTCCCCCAGTCACCCCCCGGCATAAAGCAGCCCTTTAAACCGTTTAAAAAACGCTTCCTACTTACTGTTGAGATGAAATAATAACTTATAAAGTTCAGCAGCTAAGATGGCGCCTGTGTTGTCCCGTCCCACGGTGCATCGCGCTTCCAGGAGGCCTTCATGCGGTCCAGCAGCAGCGGCATTCTGGCTCCACCCCCTTGTATGCGTCATAGCGTAGCTCCGCCCCCGTCACATGTGCCAATTCCAGCCTCCTGATTGGCTGGAATCGGCACATGTGACGGGGGCGGAGCTACGCGGTGGCACGTACAAGGGGGCGGAGCCAGAATGCCGGAGCGAAGAGATGGCAGAAGACCCTTCTGCGCAAGCGCGTCTAATCAGGAGATTAGACGCTGAAATTAGACAGCACCATGGAGACGGGGACGCCAGCAACGGACCAGGTAAGTGAATAACTTTGTATGGCACATATTTAATGCACGATGTATATTACAAAGTGCATTAATATGGCCATACAGAAGTATATAACCCCACTTGCTTTCACGGGACAACCCCTTTAAATCACTATACTAAAAAGACACAAGAGTATGCCTCTTATTTTATGCCTTATACTTGCTAAGGCATATATGCATGTAGTTTTTACCTGACCCCCTTCCATTTCATATTCTATATAGTACTTATGTTTATTAGACCCCTGATAACATTTAACTGAATGAAACACATAGGATCTTAGCTGTATATACATGTATTTAACCCAGTGTTTTTGCAGTGTTCGCGATTACATCATCAACTATATCATTTCACTGTAGCATTTAGGGATTACATTTATTACATCATTAGTAAAGTACTCAAACTAACAGTTGGGAGCTTTAATTTTTTTCCCCCCCATTAACCCCTTCATGATGCGGCCCCTTTTTCTTTTTCCATTTTCATTTTTTTCCTCCCTCCTTCAAAAAAATCGTAACTCCTTTATTTATCCATCAATGTCGCTGTATGAGGGCTTGTTTCTTGCGGGACGAGTTGTATTTTTCAATGGTGCTATTTAATGTACCATATAATGTACTGAAAAGTTGAGTAAAATGGAAAAAAAAAAAAAAAAAAGGACATCCCCTCATCTTTCAGTGCGCCTTGTTTCTACGGCGCACAAACTGCAACAAAAGCGACATGATAACTTTATTCTATGGGTCGGTACGATTTCTACGATACCATACTTGTATAGGTTTTTTTTTTACTGTACTATTTTTTTTTCAAATACATTTAATTTTTTTCAATTATTTTCTGCGGTCATTTTGTGCGTGCAATAACTATTTTTCCGTTGACGTAGTTGAGCGAGGGCTCATTTTTTGCGGGATGTCCTGTAGTTTCTGATAGTACCAATTCGGAATACATGCGACTTTTTGATCGCTTTTTATTGCGTTTTTTTCTGGGAGACAGGGTAACTAAAAAAGTGCATTTCTAGCGTTCTTTATTTTTTATTTTATTTTTATTCGGACGACGTTCACCGTGCAGGAAAAATGACGCCCGCGCATGTTGTACCCTTACATCCTGGAGCGGGAAGGGGTTAAATAAAAGTTACGTTTTAACCCTTTAGGCTACATGTACATGAGCACGAATGTCCTTTTGCATTGCGAGACGCACAAAAATAACACGGATATGGACTACATTCTTTTGAATGGAGTTATTTACATGAGCAATTTTTTCCCCCCTCACAGTGATGCTGTGAGGTTAAAAATCATTATGTTTTATCTTTAGGCATTCCCTTGGAATGCGTCGCCCATTGTATTCAGAGGGACTTTTAAAGACATCATAAGGCACTTGCATGCCGTGCGATGTGAGTTTTTCCATTGAAATCAATGGGAAACACTTGTGATCCTCTAGCGCACCTCGGAGGATAGCAACTTTACAGAACTGATGAGGGGCGTTTTTGAATGATGAATGCCTCGCATCCGTGTGTAGAACGCACGTTTCCAAGCGCGGTATCGGGCCAAGTTTCTCTGCCTGATATCACGCTCATCCATGTGAATGCAGGCTTATTCTTTTCTCCATGATACAGTTTATATAAAAGGGTTTTCCAGCCAGTTCCGGCTGTCAGAGCCGGGCTACACTGGGGTTGGAACGAAAGCTGCTGCTCCGACCCTCGTTTAGTGGCTGGTGCTCATAATTGCAGGCACAGCTTTCATGGATTTAATTTCTGATTTAGTTTGCCAAAATCAGAAGTGTTTGGCAGCCAATGGTGACCACTTTGAGCACCTGATGTGATTGCAGAAGTCAAATATGACTTACAGCTATAATCTAAAAAGAAAAAATTTTCTGCAGATAGCTTTATGTTGAAGTGTGTATACATTTTTAGGCCACCCTGTATGTGCATATGTATTACATTACATGCACACACAAGACACGAAGGGTGGGGGGGGGGGGGGGGGGGATGCACCAAAAATTCTTAAGAAAAAAAAAAAATTTGGTGTAGACAAATTGGTCATTTTCTGATAATTCGATCGAAGCTTAAAACAATCTGCTCCAATAAATAACTACTCTAAACTGACCTTGTATGACTGGCTGCCCTCTGGGTGTTCATCCAGCTCTCTGTCTAGCTGCAGTATGGATCTTGAGACTTCCTCCAGCTCTGCTTGTAACCCCTTGTATTCTTGCAAATTTGCATCAAACTCTCGCTTGTAGTCTTGTCTCTGTTGGTCTGAAGTAATGGGAGGGTATTCGCTGCATGAAGAAACAGATAGGTTTATTAGTTTGCTGAAACCCAGGACAATAAAATAATAAAAAATAGCCATAAAAGAACTCTATACTGGCCTAACTGGTTCTGTTCTGCCTCTGTAAGGTCATCTTACAGTGCTGGCTCCCATACTGAAGACCGGAGCCCAGAACGCACTATGTTGAGGTACAGCCATCAGCATGAACCCAACACTGGTCCATGCTACACATTAGAAGCTACTCAATGTATATATAAAAATAATCACTCCACAGTCATATACTATAGTTATTTTATGGCAACAAGAACTATAGAAAGGATATACCTGAAGTTATATAAATGATCAGACTAGACAGACATAGGCATTGCTTTCTGCTAGTTAATCTATATACGTGTTCGTATTTGGTCACATGACTGTTACAGTATGGAAATTTTATGATCTCTGTAGAATTTACCTTTCGAAGTCATCATCTTCCAATTCTTCACCTGACTCTCCTCCTGTTGTGTAATCCGTATCATTGTCATTGGGAGATCTCCTAGCTCTGCCTGGCCTTTTTTTGCGCGGCGCTTTCTTGCTTGCATCAGAGCTGCTGCTATAGACAACATTTGGGGAAAAGCCAGCTTCGTTTTTCATGGGGTATACGGTTTCTGTCATTCTGATGGGAAAAAACAATTCAAATAAATACATTAAAAAAAAAAACAAAACTATGGAATTGAGGCCATTATAAATCATATCATGTTCTCAGATATTTCATCTTTACTTACATTTTCTACACTTGACTAATTTTTGGTTTACAGTATGGACTGTGTTACAGGATACGCATCCTGGACTGATACATTTGCTACCCATGCTCTACCAACGTGACGAGTCCTCTATGATTTAAAGTGTACAAGTGCACTCATAGCTCCTAATCCAGAGAGCTGTTAAACCGTGGGGAATCCCTACAGCCGAACAGCTCAGTCTCTGGATGGAACCAAACAGCGTCAGGCGGACCCTATTGTCTATAATGGAGTTCGTCCGCTTTGTGCCCAGCTGACCGGCTTTTGGACAGAAGAAAAAGCGCTGCATGGAGACATTTTTCTTCAGGGATTTTGCGATGGAACATCCGATCCGAGGTGAAGCCACCCAGAATCCAGTTTTGTTTTTATGAAACATACACCTCCGCTGGCCGAATACTTGTTTACATGCACAGTAGAATAAAGTGATTTACTGTTCCCTCTCCCGACTATAGACATCTTCCAGAGCAGCTGCGGTGACAGATGTGTAACACAATGTGCAACCACTGCTCCGAAGCCTATAGGAAGCGCAGCATACAGAAGAAATGAAACTCACGGGTGTGATCTGAAGCTGTGTTCAGAATACGCCTGAAGACCATTAACACTTCTGTGCTCCATAACTGATCCATTCACCTTCTCGTTGTATTCGGACATGGCCGGTACCTGCTCAGGATTTGTTGACACATTTTTCACCTGTTTAAGAGAAGGAGTTCGTAAAGAGATGAATACGGTTAAGGAAACTGAAATATTTAAAACGGATACATATATTAAATCATTAATGCCATAGTAATTGTTCAAGATGAGTGACTTGGATAAGTCCATCAGCTGCCAGAGACCACCTTTTAAGTGGTTTCACACAGTGCGTTTTGGAAAAACGTCACATTGTATTGACCAATTACAAAAAAAAACAAAAAACACAACCAACAAGGCAAAAGAGACACCACAACCAGATGCTAGCAGCAAGTCAGTGAAGTTTTAAACACTACAAACAGTGCTTTTTTATTTTGCCTTTTCCTTTTTCTGGGTCTGTACCTTGTTTTTGTAAACGCAGCAAGATGTTGGTTTGGCGTCTTGTAATAAAAAAAAAACCAAAACAAACCTGTGAAGCCATTCTAATCAGTTTGTAATCTAGTGCTTTTTATCCAGCCTGTAAGAAAATTTGCCATAAATTTCATGTGCGTTTTTTTTGTTTTTAAACAAACCTTTTAATGGTGTTTTCTTTATACAGGCATGTCCTTTTTTGAGGCTTTTTTTTTTTTACTATAAAAAAAGCTTGTGAGAAAAGTGTTTCAAAAGGTATAAAAGCCAGAACCTAGAGGAGTATTCTGTGATTTGCAAAAATTGTCATTGACCCAAAGACCACACTAAAAGTGAGGGAAAAAACAAACAAAAAAAAAACAAAAAAAAAACCCAATTACTGTACTGTCCATAGAGCCTTTAACAACTTCCTTTTGACTTAGGTCAGCTTAACACTGGTGTAAACGTATTACCATGCGCATTTGCACTGCGTATTTTCGTAATGGGTGTTGAGTTTTTGTGCTAGTGTGCGTATTTGACTGTTAAACAAAAAAAAAAAAAAAAAACGCTCCCATTGACATCAGTGGGCAATTAAGTTCAATCAGTTTAGCCTGCCATTTCCCTGCACAATAATGAACACTTGCACCTTCCTCTATCACGGAATCTCAATATACACACACCGTCAAAAAAAATAAATAAAAAATATTAAGCACTTAAGAGAAGAAGGAGTTGTCACTTTGCTGCAAAACTCGGCATGCAGTTACATCTAAGGCCGCCTGCAAACGAGCGGGTCGGATCCGGCGGCGATTCTCGCCGCAGGACCCGACCCGAGCGCCTGCAGGGATGAGCGCGTACTCACCCGCGCCCAGCGGTCCCGGCTCTTTCATGTGCCGGCTGCGCAGACCAGCACCGGCGGCCGGGTGAGTGACATTTCTGTGCGGGGCTCGAAATAGGACATGCTGCGGTTTGTTTGCTGCGCAAGAGTTCGCGCGGCCAAACCACGCCCGTCTGCATAGGATTGCGTTTTTTAACGCAATCCTATGCAAGCTTTGAGCGGCGGATATCCCGCCGCAGGATTTCCACCCGTTTGCAGGCGGCCTTAGGCAGATATGCACATGATTGAAGTTGTGGTGTGATAAGGTGAATGGTTTTTTTCACCTGATGCCATAAAAGTGGGTCCACCTTTGGCCGATAAAAAAAAAAAAAGACTTAGATGCTACTTGTGTGCAGTGGACCTCCTTTTCCGCTTGTTGACCACTAGACGTCTCTACGATGCAATCTAAGAGATTTTGCCCAATTAACAGAGTTTGAAAGGGGGCTCATTCTTGGAATGCAAGCAGCTGGATGTCGCATTGACGAATTGCCCGCCACCTGGTCCTTTCAGACCTGATTGTTAGGAGATATTGGGACCAGTGGATGCGTGCGGGCGCACACACAAAGCGAACGGGCTCAGGACAGCCTCGACAAACCACCAGTAGAAAGCATCGTCTGACAAGCACAAGCTGCTCCAACTGTCACATTGTCTGCCATTCAGAGACAGGTGGCACAATAGCTACAGGCCCTGTGTCTGTCTGAACCATTTCCAGGTGCTTGGATGAAGGACAATTGGTATGAAGGCGCCCATTACATGCAGTGTCTTTGACACCCACGGTCGCCTCCGTTTGCAGTGGTGTCGTGAACAACAAAACTGGACACTACGGAGTAGAACTGCAATATCTGAGGTTCCAGTCCATAGTGTCCAATGAATCCAGGTTTAGTTTGGGCACTGATGACAGCCGTATTTGTGTCTGGAGATCTAGGCGTGAACAACTATTGTCCGCATACTCGCTCGATAGAGCATACACAGGTGAGAATTCATTCGCTAGTTGCTTCGTTACGGCTCACCTAAAAATGGTCACAGGTTGGTTAATTGTCTGGTGTACGCAAGCAATAGGCTGCCTTTCAACAACCAGCTAATAACTTTGCAGGGAGGGAAATGCTTCAGTGAACATGAAATTGAACAAGTGAACAAGAACTGCTCTGTATAAAAGTACACAAACAGTCGTTCATAAGCTTTAGGCTGTCTGCACACGAACGCATTTTTGTTGCGGAATCCACAGCAGGCGTCCAGACCGTGGATTTTGTGTCATCGCCTAGCAACGGTGTGGGAAAAATAAAGATTTAAAAAAATATATAAAAATTCTGTACTGCGCATGGCCGATGGCGGCCTGCCACGACCATCCGCAGTATAGAAAAAGGCTAAAGAACACCGGTACGCAGTGTCGCCGTCCAGGGTTAGGGCTGGAATCCGCAAGTGGAATCTGGCTCTGCCGTGTGCAGGCAGCCTTAGTGATTATTTGGAGCCACTATTTCGATGACAGTTGTCCTCTTATAGTCTTGAACAATTACAAGTGAAAAGAAAAAAATATATATATGATTTCTGCAACACTGAACGTAAAGACTGAAATTACAATGCACAGTTACATAAGACGTGCAGCTGCAAACACATATGGTCCTCCGACACCTATGGATGGACGCCAAGATGAATTGCTGTGGTTCTGAAGGCCAAAAGGAAGCCCAACACGCTACTACGGAGGTGCTTTTAATAAAAGTGGACAGGTTTATATCCATATACTGTGTATGATACACTCAAAATGCACCCATCAAGATCAATAGGTTGTCCACCTAATGCACAGACTTGCATACCAATAGGACACTTTTTTTGGAGGGTAATTGAATGGGTTTTCTATACTGGGCAAACTTTTTAATAAAAATTAAAAATGCCAGACAGTGCAAATATTTGCATGACAATTTCACACTAAAACTATGCAAATCCTTCAATATAAGAGCAAAATTCTTTATAGCATCCCCCCATGCTCTAGATTTAGGTCAGCGGAACAAGAATGTTATAGCAGTGCCTGGTGAGAAGGCCGCTAATCATACTACTTATTACTTGACCTAAGATTTCAACTTACTATTGCTTGGCAACACAGTCTCCAAGAAAAAACATCTGCAGATTTCTAGAAACCCTATCATATACTTGGCAACAGACAATATTATGATTTTTATTATTAATCTTTAGCTATGAAGAGCAAATATATTTCCCAGCAGTTTATATAGTCAGAGGAAACAGACCAGATAGGACCAGATTGTCCAGGGTAGAACAATCCATAGAATTGGTGCAGCTCAGGAAAAAATCTTGGACACTGAATTGGGAGGAAATACTCAAACATCTGAAAAACCTCTTTTCACACTCACGGCTGCCTCCATTATACATACTGGATCCATTTTTAATTTATGCAACAGAAACCACTGGTACCAGATACTTTATGCCTCCGGGAAGAAATAAAAAAAATAAAAAAAGGGGGGGGGGGGGGGGTCACCAGGACTCCATTTATTAATTATTTAAATATTATATAGAAAGTTTCCTCTTAAAGAGATCATACCCCAATTGCCTTATAACCCATACATAGCATTGATGATTGGGGGTCTCACCAGTGACACCATCAGGGAGCCTGAGAACAGGGGTCCCGTGTACCCATGTGTTTGTTTAATATATATATATATATATATATATATATATATATATATATATATATATATTATATATATATATATATATATATACACACACACACATACATATACATATACACATACATACATACACACACACTATATATTTATTACACACACACACACACACACACACACACACACACACACACACACAGCAGTGTTTTTCGGTTTTACTTTAAGGGGTAATCCGGCTATTAAAAACTGATGGCCTAGCCTCATCAATATCTGATCAGTGGGAATCTGCCGCCCGAGTCTGCATGAGGATAATCCTGTTTGTATTTGGAAGGCCATACAATTTGCAGCGGCCGTTCTGTATACGGCAGTGAATGGAACAACGCTGCAGTACGCAGAACAACTGCTACAAATAGTACAGCGTCCTGAATATAAACAGGATTGTACTTGCATGTACGAACAACGTGGCTCCTTCAATCAGCTAATCGGTGGGGCTCCTAGGCAGTGGACTCCTACCAATTAGATATTGATCACCATCCGGAGAATAAACCATCAGTTTTTAAAAGGCATCAATTTAGTACATGTTCAGTCAATGGACCAGGCAGGTGCTGATAATAAAGGGCTACCAATTCGGAAACCAAAAAAACTAACATGTTGCAAAAGGTACATCTGGCAGTGTTCACACGCTAACGAATTTTCAATGATAAATTGGTACCGTCTAAATGGGTCTTAAATTGTGAGACCATTAAGGATCTATTCATGATGGCCACACGATTTTGCGAAAAATCCCTCCCCCAAAGTCGAAGCATGCTGCGACTATGGGGTATTTTCCCATAGACTTCTCTAAAAAAAAATTAAAAAAAATAAAAACTTGAAAGATTACAAGAAAAAAAGTATGGGTTTTAAATTTAACAAAAAAATAAATACATGATAGAAGACGATTGGAACACAAAAGAAAAAAAAGTGAAGGAGCTCTAAAAGTTGGGACACACAGACATGTAGCTGTAGTCTTCCACGTGAAGCCAGAACAAACAAGCTTGAATGTAATGAAACTCCAGGCCCCGCCCAGAAACTGCCACCTCTCATTACAAACACTTCTCTGTCATGAGACGTTGTGTTACATCACTAGCACAGAGCTCCTCAAACACGTTTATCTGCCAGCACATCTCTATATACGGAATGTTACCTGTGCCCCAGGATATTCACACCGAGTACCTGCACACAGATACTGACCTACCGTCTCACTCAAGAGCCAGAACCATAGCCGCAGTAACCCATCCCGCTAGTATAAACAAGACGACTAATCATTCAGTTGAATCAAAGGTGAAAACGCTCTGTGCACGCTTCCATAAAACATGCAAATGAGCAAGTTCAACCGATAAGCCATGACTAATATTAGCGCAATAGTCACCTTTTATTATATTACACGTCAACTATTGAAATGAACGTCCAACCGTGTGATACATATATCACCACTTTGTCTCATTGAAAGGGGGTCAGGACTTGAAAAGGGAAATCCCTTCTATGACTTTTATATGTCCAAACAGACGGAACCAAACAAAAAGATTTTCCTATTGCTCTTCAAAGATCTCAGCCAATTGTTGGCGCTGGAGCAGTACTACTGTGTGGACCAAATCCTGCAAAGTCCAGAGGAGGGCTTATGTGGTCAATACAGCTATCCAACATTTCAATAGTGTTCACATCTTACTAAAATCTTATGTAAAGGGGCCTTTTACACGGTAAGATAAAGCGGTGAACTAGCAATCTTACACCATTCGCTTGGCTTGCATTTACATTAAACAATTGGGTAGATTTGATCGCTCGTTGGATCATAGCCACGTCTCTAGTCAACCCTTCTGCTACTGCTTTCTAAAAGCAAATTGTAATGACGCTTGTCTATACCAAAAGATTTTCCGCCAGACAAACTAAGATTTTTAAGTCTGCATGAAAGATCCGAATGATTTATCACTGATCGGTAGTTTGCTGCATGCATTTACACCTAACAATTATCATGCAACCCACTCGATCGCAAGATTATTTACACTATAAAAATCGCTAAGTATAGAAGGACATTAAGACTGAAAAAGAAGAAGAAAAAAAAAAAAACCGCAAACCAAAAAGACATGCCCATTGTCTTGTAATGTTGATACAGAGGAAGGCAAAAAGGAAACAACCCCCCCCCCCAGAAAACAAACACATGAGGTTGAAACCAATTATCCTTATTTTATGGAAACAACCTTTCTGAATTAATGTAGCGACTATGACATGTAATATTGTATCGCTCAAGAAAGGTGTCCAGGCCCCTGTTGAACTCCTGAGCGAGTTCTCCACCACCACGTCCTCAGGCAGAGAGTTTCATAGTCTCACTGCTCTTACAGTAAAGAACCCCCTTCTGTGTCAGTGTGAAAACCTTCCTACCCCTAGATGTAGAAGGTGCTCCCTTGTTATTCACAGTACTGTGTATAAACAGATCATGGGGGAGATCTCTGTATTGATCCCCAATATATTTTTATATATTTATAGTTATTAGGTCACCCCTCAGTCGTCTTTTTTCAAAAGTCAATAACCCCAATTTTGATAACCTCTCTGGGTATTGTAGTCCACCCATTCCATTTATTACTTTAGTTGCCTGCCTTTGAACCCGCTCAAGCTTGGATATGTCCTTCTTGAGTACCGGTGCCCAAAACTGTATACAATATTTCATAAGCGGTCTGACCAGTGACTTGTAAAAAGGAAGAACAATGTTCGTCATTTGCCCCTAGACCTCTCATGAGGCATCCCTTGATTTTATTTGCCTTGGCAGCAGCTGCCTGACACTGGTTGCTCCGGCTGAAGACCAAGCATCTCTCCGCATGAAGAATTTGAAGTTGTGGCCCTCAGGCAGGATGGGATTTCACCGATAAGGGAGTCTGTAAGCAGTTTCGACACTGCAAAACTGGTAACGGTGCTGTGTAGGTAGAGGCCAGAGAGCAGGGCTAAAAACATTTTTGTGAATGATGTTACTACCGTATAACCAGCATCAAGAAAAACATGTTTTACTCCCCCTACACTGCCTTCTCACTGACTTGCCCTCCACTCAGTCAGCTGTAGCATCCAACTAGAAAACCACTACAGCTGTGGAGCAGGTCAATAACCAGAGTGGAGGACACTTGAGTGCCAAGTCCTGCTTCTAGAGCGCTTGCAGCAGCTAAATGTGTTTTATAACTGCTGGGGACACTAAAAAGAAAGGCTAGGGGAACACTTACACCCTTCTTCCCGACCTAAGAAGAGCCTGATCTGGTGACCGGAGGTTGGTATGAAACAAAAAAAACACGACAAAAGAGACAATGGACCTATGGCGGAGCAATTCAGCAAGCCCCGCTGATTTTATCCCATGACAGGTCCTCTCCATTTTTGGGGTTGTTCTTTAGGCTGATTTCACTCCAGACACTTTTTTGGGGTGTGGGACCACACGATTATAGCGGTTACAAAATAAATGTATAAACAAGCCCTTAGGATCATTCTGAAGAGCGGATGCTATTGTCAACATTAGTTGATATTAGAGAGGCTAGATTATATAGTCCCATGTTTAAGCCAAGTCATAAATGCGGCAGCATGTGGCCCTAACACGGGAATATATCCAATCTCCTTTCTTGGACCCAGAAACCAAAACAGATTTTTCACACACAAAGAAAAACCAACTAGCCTGACCAATCATAACATTTAGGGGGCCTTCACACTGGTGATAAAATTGTGCAAGATTTGTGCATTGCAAGACGCACAAATATGAAAGCCATTCCCTTGAATGGGTTCATTCATATTTATGAGGTTTTCCTGCATAGCACCGTGTTACGATGCAGAAAAGAATCGCAGCATATACTCTCTTTTGGAGATTTCTTTAGCGATTTTGGCGCAGCATATTCTTTCTTTTGATGATCTCCTGCCGCAGCTGTGACAGCTGCAGCAGGGGATTCCTTCAGCGTTCTTCTCCCATTGATTTCAATGGGGCCGGCGCTGCTGCCGCCAGCCCCATCAATAATCAATGGGAGAACATAATGATCTCCTGCCGCGGCTGTGATAGCCGCGGCGGGGGTGAAAGGAACCCCCTGCATGGATTGAGAGGTTGTTTTCAAATGAAAACACCATGCTTCCAGGGGTTTCCACACGTTTGAAATCAATGGAAGATGATCGCCATCTCCTGCCGCTGCTGTGACAGCTGCATTGGGAATTCCTTCAGCCCTGCTGTCTTGCGAGGCAGTTACCCTGTAAAAACACCTCACATCCAGGGCTTTTCAGAAGCATTGGGAGGGCGATATTGTGCCGTGAATCACAGCCCAATATCGCTCCTGCATACTGGCATGAAAATTGTGTGAGATTTATGCATTGCGAGACACACAAATCTCACACAAATATGAAATTTGCAAGGTTTTCTGCATAGTACTGCGGTGCAATGCAGAAAACAATTGTAGCATGTTCTTTCCCGCCCCCTCTCCTGGCTAGAGAGGAATCACTATGAGAACACTCTCTAGCCCCAGCTCTCGAGAAAGCAATCTAGTCCCGCCCCCTTCTCTCCAAATATGGGGAGATCTCTAGGAGAGCCCCTGCAGCTCTGCCTCCCCCTCTCTCATTGCTATGGGGCATTCTTTCATCCCCACAGGAATGCGAGGCTGTCTCCTTTTGAAAACTCCTCGCATCCAGGGGTTTTTAGAAGGCAGCATTACCGTCACGTGTCAATATACCGTTAGGGCTGCTGTGGGTGGGGTCACTATTACCGCTGGGGTAATAGTGACACCCCCCCACAGCGGCTCCAACAGGAATAGTGACACGACACGAACACACGAACACACACACACACACACGCCCCAATGATAATAGTGATTCTTGACAGTAGCCTCAACGGTAATAGTGACCCCCCCCCCCCCACAACGGCTCCAGAGTTAATAGTGACCTCCAGAGCCGCTTCAGCGGTAATAGTGACCCCTGACAGCGGCCTCAACGGTAATAGTCACCCCCGACAGTGGCTTCAGCGGTAATAGTGCTATTACTAGCAGTAGCCCCTATATCAGCCCCAGTAGTAATAATGCCCCCGAGACCCATATACTTACCCACTCCTTGTCAAAGCGCCGCTGTTTACCCTGCTGGCACTGTGGCGTCAGTGTGCTGCCGGATGCCTCCTCCCCTGCTCTCGCAGAACCAAGGAGGAGACGTTAGGGGAGGGGATGATCGCTTACTCTGAAACAACAATGTCGCTAGGCTCCAAACCAAAGTTCTGCTGATTGCCATGATGTGTTATGCCTTTATTAAATATTTCGTGCATACAGAAGTAGCTCCATAAAATTATAAAACCAACAGGGTTCTGCCCTTACCCACTCCTCCACGTTTGGATCCCCCTGTTCCTCATGCTGCGTTTTCTTCCATAGGATATTTGACTTCCCGTAGTTGTTGATCTTCCTCCTTGTTTTCACAGCAAAGAATATGATAATGGCAAATGCTACAACAATCAGGAACCCCAGGACAATGGCAATAGCCTAGAAAAAGAAATCCTATTTTTATTTTTATGTTTGTCTGGTTATTTTTACATGTTATTATAAGATATATGCTACACATAGACCTGGGTAATGTGAACCATGCCCTTTATATACAGTGGGTTACATTTATTTTTAATACAGAAATACACTGCACTATTTGTTATCTAAACCTGCACATCAGATGTTTGAAAGTGGAAAAACCACTTAAAGGTAGGACTAATTTCCAGGAGCTCACCATGACTGCACCACAGGAGGTTGCCCTCTGAACACAGAAGTTAAAAGGCCTCTCCCATCCCCACCCTCCAGTGTTTTTCCAATTACTACAGGAGGACGGATGCAACAGATAAATCTATAATGTAAAGTTCACACAGTAGACTACAAACCGGATAAAGCAGTTACTCGAGCAAGCATCGGGGGGGGGGGGGGGGGGGGGAGATCTCGCTCACTCCCCCCCCCCCCCAAGCCTGCTCGGACCAGTAAGCAGTTACTCGAGAAGAGCGATGCTCGCTCAAGTAACTGTTTTATCCGAGTGTGCTCACTCATCTCTACCTATTACCCATAGGGCTAATACTTTCCAGGATGTCCCTTGTTATAGTTCCACAAGAGCAGTGCCAAATATGGAGGCTCACAGAGAACAATTGTCTGAAGGACTCTGTCCATATGGCCAAGTTCTGCTTTGAAGTAAAGTCCTGTCTGTAATGTCTACAGAAGGGATGAATATTAGACCAGGTAGCTGCTTTGCAGAGGTGTTGCCTTCCAACAGTGGAGTCCCAGGTATGCATCTGACCAAGGGCACGATCTGTGCAGATTTTTCACAAGATTTGAGATTGGCCCTTGTGTGTGTTTGAGGTAGGGGAACTGGATGGCAATTCTGTGGATCGGAAGTCTGTATAGTAACTCATTCTCGCCTTGTATTGTGCTGCTTTTAAAACCCTCCTGAAAAATGAACCTCAGTGTCTCTAGGAAATGGTGCATAGGCCCATCCTGTACACATACTGGGGGAAAAGGTTACTGGAGGCAAGGTTGCCATTATTCAGGACATATTTTCCAAAGTATTGTGAAGTATTGATAAATTTAAGTATGTGTCATGGTGTTTCTATCATGTTCATGCACCCAATTAGTGCAGTAGCTCAGCTCCAAAATTTGGAGACTTAAGAGTCTCAGTTGATTAACGTGTAGAAATCTGTCTAAAAACCTCTATCAAGCAAAACTGGTTCACCCTTTTCTAGACACTTTTAAAAAGTATCAGTGCAGATCAATAGCGAATTTGTGTAAATCAATTTGTGCCAAAATGCCAACGCAACTTACGCCAGAATTTTGGCACAACACCAATAGTAATTGTGCCAGACTAAGCCTGTGTGCGCACTGGATGCAGAAGGAAGGGCCCCTGAAATCTGGTTGGGAAAAAAGGTTCCTAATTTGCTACATGCACAAGAACGGTCATGTTTGAAGATACGGTCAATCAGGGAGTAAATAAAGAACAACTAAGATCTGGAGTATCCT
Organism: Eleutherodactylus coqui; assembly: GCF_035609145.1. Taxonomy (NCBI): domain Eukaryota; kingdom Metazoa; phylum Chordata; class Amphibia; order Anura; family Eleutherodactylidae; genus Eleutherodactylus; species Eleutherodactylus coqui. The sequence goes on from NC_089841.1 coordinate 97,142,933, forward strand.
CCTTACTCACTCATCAACTCTGCGGTACATACACCATAATCAGCAGGTTATTAAAAGAAAAAGAACACTATACAAAGAAAAATATCCATTAACAATAGTGCCAAGCAGACATTACAATAGCTTTGCATTAGGGATGAGCGAGTATACTCGCTAAGGCACTACTTGCTCGAGTAATGTGCCTTAGCCGAGTATCTCCCCACTCGTCCCGAAAGATTCGGGTGCCGCCGCGGGGCGGGGAGCTGCGGGGGAGAGCAGGGAGGAACGGAGGGGAGATCTCTCTCTCCCTCTCTCCCGCCCGCTCTGCCCCGCTCCCCGCCGCAACTCACCTGTCAGCTGCGGCAGCCCCCGAAGCTTTAGGGACGAGCAGGGAGATACTCGGCTAAGGCACATTACTCGAGCGAGTAGTGCCTTAGCGAGTATACTCGCTCATCCCTACTTTGCATATTAAAAGTCGCCACCATAGAAATTAATGTCTATTCTGTACTTGTGGACTGTCATCACTTTTTTAATTAATATCACAAATGTTTCACAAATACATATGTGTAAAAAAACAACCAAACACACTATTTCTTAGGCTCAATGCACACGGGCGTATTTGCATTGCGGATTCCACAGCAAAAACTGCCCATAAGCATGCTATGCAAAAATCGCTTTTCCATGTCTACAAGCAAAAAACAATTGCGATTTTACGCTCATGGAGGGGGAAATTTTTTTTTTTAAATCGCAACATGTCATATTCCAGCATGGATGGCTTCCATTGAAGTCAATGGAAGCTGTCTGATCCGCAGCCCTTCCGCAAAGACATTGCGGAAGGGTCGTGGAATCTGCATCATCGCTAGGCGACGAAGCAGGGAAGAGCAACCGTTTAAAAAAAAATAAATTATGTACTGCGCATGTCCGACGGCTCGCCGCGCGGACCAACTACAGTACAGAAGAAAAGAAGAAACAGTAGGTATGTATGGATGCTGGCCGCGGGCAGGGTCTGATTACACATGCGGAATCCGACCGCCCATGTGCCTTGAAATTCTTGTGTCTCCAAAACATAAATATTTATAATATTAAGGTGGTATAAACGAGGCAATCAGCTGCAAGATCGCGTCAAATGGGTATATTAAAAAACTGGTGACAAATAACCCACGAGTACCCTATTCTGATAATGTAATATAAAGCAAAGATTCTTACCTCTTGTGGTTCCACAACACAGTAATGGTAGAGATACTGATTAACAAACACTGCGTTGGTTACCGGTGCATAGAACTGCTGGCATAGTGATAAAATCTGGTTATAGAAAGACGATCCAGATGCTTGGGCTACAGGATTTACCCCCATGATGTAGACAATTGTAGCAATCAAGACCAATCCCGCCATGATTCCGCTGATGATAGTGACAATCAGGTAGAATCTTCTAGTGGTAGATGTCTCTGTCCTTGTTACCGACATTACAAAGATTACCATACCACATATAAAGCAAAACGCAGACATGGCAAGAATGAACCCTTTGGCAGCACGGGGATCCGTGTAAGATCCTCCATAAGCAAAGCCATAGCCCATCCCTTGTCCTCCAAAACCATAGCCACTGAATCCAGGAGAATAACTAGAAAATCCTCCTCCCATGCCATATCCCATAGACTGTCCAGTGATATCTAAATCCCATGGCAATGTGGAAGCTACACATGCAAAGATTCCCACACACATGACGACGATGAGGATGGCCATTATCTTGATGATTCCTGGTGGAGAACTCCATTTGTAGAAGTGCTGGACTACTTCGTCCTCGGGATAATAGGAGTATGCAGGTTGTGAAGCCATTTTCGCTCCGTACATGTCTTGACTGGGGGCATAAATAGATGGTTTGCTGCAATAATAAAACCAAAAACATTGAGTTAGAACAAGAGAGAAGAAAAAAATAAATGTTTTACAAATTCAAGTCGGTGGCAAAGTCATTGAGTTACAGGCCCTTTTCTCCATCTGCGATATTTGGTGTTCAGTGCTCTATTTTATAAGCAAATTGACAACCCGCAGCATTTCCAACAAAGGGTTTAAGCAGTTAACAGTGTTTCCGCTCACCTCGCAATTCTTTGCACGGTCAGCGCTCCCCTTCACCCAGAAGCCTCTAGTGAGTGTAGCACCACTTGTCAGGTGATGCATAAGTGACATCACCTGGCCAGTAGTGCTGCGCTCACTAGAGGGTATATGCCGACAGCACACAGAATTACGAGGTGAGGGGAAGCGCCGTAGCTGCTGAAATTAGCTGCAGATTTTCTTAACTGATTTGAAGCCAAAATTTGCGCCGATGGCGAGGATTGTGACTCTTTCTTTTGCAGATTTTGTAGTGGAAAATCTGCAGCATTCCCATTATGTGTGAACATACCCTAAGTACGTCTCTAGTAACGCACATACAGCGCTACATCTTCTATTGTTTTGCATTGAATCACTTGTTGACACAGCCACAAAATATTTCTACCTCAATCCCTCTTTAAACTTGTGCAAGTTGATGAATAAGTCATGCGTGCATCAGAAAACATTTTGTTCTCCAGTGCACCATGGTTGACATGACAAATGAAAGTTAAGAGCTGCCAAAAGAAACCTTAGACTGCAGTAAGAGGAGATGTCCGAAACAAACTAGTCTCCGGATATACATTTATCCTGTTGAGGTCCACTAGATCTAGAAACTACAAAGTAAAAATATCTGATATTATCTATCTCAGATATATGTGTATGTTCCTGGAGGTTCTTAGGGCTGGACCTATGCAGAATAAGAGTAGTGATCATTTAGGAAGACGCTTTATAGACTTACTCTAAATAATCCCATTATTGAACCGTGCAAACACTCTTCCCAAGTGAGTAGCTGCTATCAAACCAATAAACCACATTGAATAGACTGAATTTTGGGCAAGGAATAATGCAAGGTTTATGAGTGCAAAACCTGCACTTCACCCCAAGTACACTGAATTGTACATTGCAGTTTTGCAGGTAAAGTAGTGTATATCTGCTGGATTCCTGGAACACCCAAACAGTGAAAGGTATAAACAGATCTTTAAAACCAATAATGGTCATTTCCAGAATTCAATGTGGAAGGTTTACAAAGCCACACAATGCCCAGGGCATCTAATATAAGAGCAAGCGCTAATGTGTACAGCCGCACTCTTATCACTTATTCATTGCATGGCAGGCTGTTTCCCAGATTAGGTTCACAATACTTATCAAATGTTTACTCAGTAAAGCAGCAAAGTAGATACGTACTACTCATCTGGTCGATAAGGTGGCGGACTTTCAAACGGCCGGGAAGACATTTCGGCAAGCAGGGAGACGGACCACAGAAGGAACCTGAGCTTCAAAAGAAACAGAAACAGTAGTGAATTACAAACAAGCTTAATCCTCCAAAAGGGTCAGCCATGCAACATGGCCTTCTGAAACAGAAGTTATGTGGAGTTCATCTCAAATCCCAAAATGAAAGGGCTTTATAATGCACCTTAGGATAGTAGGTGGAGCTGGGCAGATCATTCCTTTTCATGTGTGTCCAGAAACAGTATGCAAATAGCAGATTGTGTGATGCCTCTGCAGCGCCACCTATTGGTAGATAGGGTGGCTACTGACTAACAGACCTTGCAGCATGACTAAGGAGAAGTGTGGTTTGGATTATATCCTTAGTTATGTTTCAAAGCCTGTTAAAGGCCCTGACATTGACATTTAGGGTATTAATTTCCAATAGGTGGCGCTGCAGAGGTATTCTAATATCTGCCATTTGCATACTAAATTTCCCAGAGGAGCATTACATGACCTATAAGCCTCCTCATACCCTCTTGGTGTTCTCCATAAGGAGAAGCAATAACCCCTCCAGACCCAGAACTAATATAGCTCTTCTAAAAGCCAAAAAACTACACAACTATTTTTATTCCACTTTGCCTATGGTGGTTTTAGGGATTGTCAGTGCAAAAGTGGAGGGTTTTTGGTTCACCCCATACGACCTGTCATGTAATACAAGTTACACCAAGCCTACAGGACAATATACACAGGACTTTCAGTAGACTCAATGATGTGAAAACATTGTAGAAAAAAAAAGCAAATGTATCAGAAGTCTAATTACCTATTCGGCTCAGTATATGGCCAACAATGGACTTACTATCTGGAGATTCTCTGCAGCATACTATTTAGAGGCAAAGTACCTCCTGAACTGGTCAAAAGTCTAACAATAGTCGTTAGGAGCGCACAATCACCACTATTGTTCCACAAAGTACAAGCTCCTCATGACTTGGAAATTACTACCTCTCCAAAATTAGGCTGTACCTTCAGATGGGTTCCGGTTGGAATGATAAGCCAGTTTAATTTTCTAAATTAAGTTAATTCTATGAGGTTTAACAATTAAAAACCTTTCAGACTCTTGTTTTCTACAAACTTAAAGGGGTTGTCCCGCGGCAGCAAGTGGGGTTATACACTTCTGTATGGCCATATTAATGCACTTTGTAATATACATCGTGCATTAAATAGGAGCCATACAGAAGTTATTCACTTACCTGTTCCATTGCTAGCGTCCTCGTCTCCATGGTGCCGTCTAATTTCAGCGTCTAATCGCCCAATTAGACACGCTTGCGCAGTCCGGTCTTCTCCCTGGTAAATGGGGCCGCTCGTGCCGGAGAGCTGGTCCTCGTAGCTCCGCCCCGTCACATGTGCCGATTCCAGCCAATCAGGAGGCTGGAATCAGCAATGGACCGCACAGAGCCCACGGTGCACCATGGGAGAAGACCCGCGGTGCATCGTGGGTGAAGATCCCGGCGGCCATCTTGCTAAGGTAAGGAAGAAGTCGCCGCAGCGCGGGGATTCGGGTAAGTACTAAACGGTTTTGTTTTTTTTAAACACATGCATTGGGTTTGTCTCGCGCCGAACGGGGGGCCTATTGGAAAAAAAAAACCCGTTTCGGCGCGGGATAACCCCTTTAATAAAATATGCGGAAGGCGCTGCCCTCAATGAACACGACCAGCAGCCTAGATGGCGTTATGCTTCCCTCTATTCTCCAAATGTGTCACCATCATCATTTATTTATAAAACACCAACTATTACGCATCAGGAGTCATAACAAAGGAAATAAAAACAAGACACTAAGGCCGGTTTCACACGGGCGTGAAAACCACACCATGCGAGAGCGTGTGAAAATGTTTGTGAGGTTTTCACTTATACAATGTTTCATGAAAAAAAAAATTGCGCATGCCTTATCTTTTCAAATATTCCCTCACACTCGTGTGTATGTATTGCGTATTCCGTGAGCAGAAGAAAAATCTAATGCGTATTCCTGTCAGAGCTGTGCCACCACCTGCGAGTCTCTGGACCAAGCGGTGTGGAGGTGCGCTGGGCTCAAAATCCAAAATGGTACCCGCTCCCTGAACCAAGAGCTGACTGTGTCTTCCAGGGAAAGTGGAGAGCTGGTCCGTCTGTGTCCAGACCTCGTTGCCAGCAACATACAGTCATGTAGCGGACTGGATTTAGCCCACAGCCTTGAGTTTGACGCGTGGTTTATGTCCCTGGCAACGAGCAGTAAGCTACCAGAGGATTCAATAGCTGCAATATCCGGAGAATGGATCTTTCTGGAAATAAACATCTTATGGGTGAATGCATTGGTCGGTGATCCCAAAATGGGAATAGCTCTTTACGTATCATGTCCCCATTTATGCCATGTCCACCGCATAAGGTGTTCTTTACAATGTAGTAGCCACCACTTCTCAGAACATGGCTGGTCTTTAGGCAAGCATTGACAAGAAACAAAAACTCTGAAACGGTTTGGACATCTTTTCTTTCAGGAGACTCTTGTTTTGGCTTAGTGTTCCAGTTATTGTTACAAAGCCTGTTAGGCAGAGCTGAAATGAGCGGGTCAGATCCAGCATTTGGGAGCCCCGTAGCAGAATCCGGATGTGCACCCGGCCGGTGACCCTCGTATGGCCCTTTACTGTATTGCAGATGACCGTGGAGGCTAGCAGGTGGTCATTATTGTGGAAAGTCCGCTTAGACTCCGATCGCAGAATCCGCAATTCAAATCTGGTTGTATGAGACCGGCCTTAAAAAGGTCAGACATTAACTTGTAGGAGAGCTGCCTTTTAATAGGTGGCATCGTACCATCTATATTTGCATACCAAATTTCCCAGAGGAGCATTGCAGGGCCTTTTACATCCCCTCGCACCTACTAAATGTTCTCCACAAGAAGAAATGGTAACCCTCCTGACCCTGTTCTATGGGTAGGCATGCAGCTTGTACCCAGGTAACCACATTACCCCCCAGCTGCCTTTACATGTAACAATTAAAAATGAAAAAAAAAAAAAAAAAAAGTCATTGGATTTGAACAATCATCGTTTAGACTAAACACTGCCAACGACTGAACAATAATTTATCGTTCATTTCATGCAAGCATGAAAATAATCTTTGGCTCGTTCGCTACCGATCATTCAGACGTTCTCATTCACTTATATAGTGAACTGAACGAGCCAGTTTTATAAAAACTATTTATCTTTGTGTTTAAACTGCTTGCCCAAACAAAACAATACACCGTTTGCTCGGGTGAACAATCATCATTATATGTAACGGTTACCTAAATTTCCCTGCAACCCCCTTGCCTCAGTAGGACTTGTGCATATTTGTTAGACTAAGGCCCAATGTCCACGAGCGGATTTGATTTCTGGAATCCGCGAGTGAGATCCGCAAATCAAGCTGCCCATAGGGAAGCATCCGCACTTCATTTAACACCTGTGGATTTGTTTCTATTTGATTTGCGGATGTCACGTACGGATAATAAAATCGCAGCATGCGCCATTCATCTGTATGGGAGCTTATGATCCACAGTGCAACCGCAATACATTTGCGGATTCACTGCAAATTTGAAGGTTAAAATCAATTAGGAAGGTGGAGTTTGATTTTTTTCTGCACGGATAATCCACAGTGCATCCACGTAGGAAAAGAATTCCCACAATCCGTGATCTCCCGCAAGCAATAAAAAACAAAATTTAATGATGACTCGCAGTGCATATGCTTCGGAAATCTGCATGAAAAATCTGCGCATGCCGTGGACATAACCCTAGGGTGATTTCACATTTGTGTTAGGGATTCCGATTTCCTGCTCCATTCTGTGAGCAGGATTGGGGAATCCCCATGGCTGAACAGTTCAGTCTCTGGATAGAACCGAACAGCTCTGGGGCAGATCCCATTGACTAGAATACAGTCCACCCGCTTTCCACCGAGCTGGGCAGTTTTTGGACGGAAGAAAAAAATGCTGCATGTTGCTCTTTTTCAGCTAGATCTGCTACGGAACTTCCAGACAGAAGTTCTGACGCAGATATGAAACTACCCTAAGATGACAAGACTTCCATGAGACTCTGCATTCTTTATTGGTACATGTAAGGCTGAGCAAGTGTAGCAAACATTCTTCTCAAATTATCAAATCTAACTGCAACTAAATCTCCGTACAAACATCACAGATTTAAAAAAAAAAAAGGTGTACAAAATTGATGGCTCGTTCACATCAGCATTGGTGGTTTCGTTCAGAACTTCCGTAGCAAATTTCCACTAGAAGACGGGACGAAAAAGCGCAGCAAGCTGTTATTTCATCCTTTATATTCTGCCAAAATGCCGGACTTCAAGCTGGAAAACAATGAACCCCGTCACAGTCAAATGGGTGTCCATTCGGAGCCATTCAGTTCTGTCATAAGACAGAACGGTTCGGCCAGGGGGGTGCCGTTTTCCTGCTCCGAACGGACACTATAGAGAGACTAACAAATATGGACATGATGGTTGGAACAGCACATACAGGTGTTTAAACATCTGACGTTAAACCTCCTCATGGTCAACTCTCAGACAATAGGTCTATAAATAGTTTCATAGAAAAGCAAAATCGGGCTGCGCACATGACATTCTTCTGCTCTATTTTGCTAAAGGAACACACCAAGGATCCTGCTGTGATCCCCAGAGCCAAGTCTGTAAGAGCTATGCGAGTCTTCTACTTGGAGGAAGAAGGAGAGGCCACCTTGCAGGGAGTTTCCTGACATTAAATGCTTTTTCTGAGCCAACATCCAGGCTGACATTGTTTCATGTAAGTTAACACTTTTTAGCTGAGGAGTGGCAAAAAAAATTATTTTATAGTACATTAAGTATGTACCATGCTGTATTAGTCAACCGGCTCACAGCGATAAGCTCTCATCTCCTCCATACACGATCATGAGATCAATGCGATTACCAGCTAAAGGAATTTCTCTACTAGGCTGCCAACTAAGGAATTTTACATGGACAGTTTTATTGTAAGATTTCAAAACCCAGAAACACAGATCGTCAAGGTCGTTTTCATTAGAAACCTTGCAAGCTTTAAGAAAAACAAGCAAGAACACCATTTGTAAAGTTTCCTAGGGCCATAAAATCTCATACTTCATTATTGCAGTTTGTCAAGTTTAGTTGGGTGTATTGTCACACTGATGAGACATTCAGTTCAAAGTCCGTTCAATGCAGTCTGAGCCACCTACATTGAGAAAGAGCGCTAATGATCATTTCTGGATGGCAGTGAGAACTTGTACATTTCTATGGCCATAGACGCTGCAATGCTTCACACAATATCACCATTATTAGCATTGGCGAAACCAAAACACTTGAAGCCTGTTTCGGGTCAAAGTCTGCTAAAAGTTCGGTTCGGTGTGAACCCAAATCTCAAGCGGCTCATTTCAGCTGAACTCACTAAAATTTCCTTTATCTTCTATAAATGTGGCTCAGTGGTTAGCACAATTGCCTTGCTGTGCTGAGATCCTAGCCTCCTAGGTTTAAATTCAACTGAGAACATCCGCTTGCTCAGATTTGAACCTAGGACCCCAGCGCTCCAAGGCAAAAGTGCTAACCACAGAGCCACCATGCTTTTCCCTTCTTCCTCCTCCTGCAGAGCAGGAGAAGAAACCGAAAATACAAACTCCAAGCAGCCCTTGCTCAGATTTAAATTTAGGACCCCAGCATTGCAAAGCAACAATGCTAATCTCTGAGCCATTGTGCTTCTTTCTGTCTTGTTCCTCCTGAGCAGAAGGATTTTTATGGCTCTTCATGTTGTAAACCAGTTTTAGGGGTATTGGTGAAGTTCAATTCAGTCCAAAACCAAACTTTTTACTGAAATTCGGTGAACCAGCTTAACCGAACTTTTCAAAAGTTTGCTCAAGAAAAATCATTATGTGTGGTCATAAAACGATCAGTTCCAATCACTGGAAGTTTGTTTTATCAATGATACACTTAGGTAGTGGTTAAAGTGGCTGTCTCATGAAATAAACTCATTTAAGCAGGAAGCGATGTAGCTACTAAAATCAGCTGCAGGTACGGTGTGGATTTTTTCAAAATTCAGAAATGCTGTGGAATTTGCCTCGAAAAGTCCAAGTGTTTCCGCTCACTATGAACATAGCATAAGGCTGCATCCACACGGGCTACAAAATCTTGCTACAAAACGTCGCTCATGTGAAAGAACCCATTGGAAACCATGGGCTTCACATTGTAGCGAGATTTTGTAGCCAGTGTGAATACAGCCCAACAGTACATTCATGTGTTGCAGAATTGGTCCACACCAAAATCCCTGTCAATTTCCGCTTCAAAGTCCACATCGATTCTGCGGATCCACAGCAGAATTCAATGTTGCAGTTTTTGGTGTAGATCCACACGGGAAGTTCCAGAACTTAGCTCCGCCCCCTCCCAGTGCAAATAGTGGCGAGGGGCGGAGAGGGGGTCGGGAGCTCAGTGCACTACTCCCGGCTCTTCCAGCCTCCTCCCCCCTGCAGAGAAGGACACCGCCCCCCCAGGTCCCGTAGTAAAAGTTACACTTCCATTTTCGAGTACACAGTGCTCATTGAGCGCTGTGTACTCAGGGAAGGAAAAGGCAGAAAGGCTTAAAAAAAAAACCTCCTGCCTTCTCCTCCGGGTTATCAACTGTTACTAACAGCTGACAACTCCTTCTGCCTTTGATTGATTGCAGAGCCAGGAGGCTTACAGCACCGCCATAATTTTACTATTGGCTTGGCTTTAAGCCCAGGACCAAGCGCCGTAAATTTACTGCGCTTGGTCCTTAATGGGTTAATTGCAGAAGAACCGCAATTGAAAACTGCAACAACAACAAAAAAAAGAACAAAAAACTAAAAGGTTACTTGTGAACGCAGCCTTAAGAAAGTATAACTATGCATATACTGTAAGTCCATATCTACTTATATTAGAAATGTTGAAAATCCAGAGCTGACAAGCTTATCAATGAAATTATGATACAGCAATTAATTGAAGATAAACTGAAAAAAGTCAGATTTAAGTATAAAAGACCAAAAACAAGTCTTGTGGGTGTCAATCTAGAACAGTGTTTCCCAACTCCGGTCCTCAAGGCACCCCAACAGGTCATGTTTTCAGGACCTCCTATAGTAAGCACACCTGTGGCAATGTCTGAGGCACCAACAATAATTACATCACCTGTGCAGTACTGAGGAAATCCTGAAAACATGACCTGCTGGCGGTCCCTGAGGACTGGAGTTGGGAAAGACTGACCTACAATTTTGGCAATAACAAAACTAAAGTTCTACACAAGAGTGGAGAAGAACAATGAGATCGCAGGAACGACTGCCACCATGCTTGTTGAATGATTATTAACCAACTGGCATTCCCAGGGCAGTTTTAGACAAGTGCAAGTGAGGAGGGGAAAAAAAAAAAATTAAAAAAAATAATCGCTAATTTTAGTTTTCAGCTCAAAACCAAGTAACAGTCGGCTTGCAATAGTCACTCATCTATGAGCAACTTGGCTGTTTAATCTGAATAAAGGCAGCGGCAGGAAGAGCTCTCTGGCCCGCTCCACCTTTATTTCAGTGAGTGATTATCGCTTCTGTGCTTTTAGACAGGAATGTTTTTATGGATGCAACAAAAATTTTGTTCCCCAATGTTATCATTCCTGAGCGATAATCGCACGAATACGTAAAAGTACCCTCATTCTTCTCCGTGTTGGCATTCTTCAAGTGCACTTGTGAACCTGTATGCTTAAAGATCATTACTAAAGAGATCAAATAAGGCTGCAGCTCAACTGGACAACCCCATTTTACAGGTTAGGGTATGCTCACATGGGCGAAATCCACATTGGATATTTCTGCACGGAGTCTGCCTCTAAAAGCACAGCAGAAATACGCAGCTGGGCCATAAAAAATTTTGCATCGGCTCTGCACTCCTGTGCCCATGCATCCAGTCCTTTACAATAGGCACAATGGCGTATGGAATTTCCAATGTGAATTCGCTATGGAATCTGTGCCAAGAAGTGACATGTCACTTTTTTCCTGCATGTGGATTTTAAATTCGTGCTATACAGACTACGGAGCAGATTCCCACCGACAGTAATGGGGCCCCTTCAGACATCTGGATTTGATGTGTAACGTGGCTAAATTCCACCGTGTGAAGATAGCCATAAGTTGTTCTAGCGTCCACCAAATGAATTGTGACCGGTAAGACATTGTCACAGCAAATACAATCAACCCTTTACAGAAGCTCTCATCCCTGACTTGTTTAAGAAGGGCTAATGGAAGTAGAAAAAAAAGGGTGGAGGTGGTGTACCTGGGGGCTCAGAGTCTATAAATCGGTGTACTGGTCTTCTCCCTTTTCCTATTATAGCAGTGAGGAATGCTCAATTTTTGATGAATATGAAAGTATGTGGGCAGCCCATGAGACGTCACACCTTTCCAGGAAAGCACAGAGGCGCAAGACGAAATGTTAAGCTCGACGCCTCTGTTTTTCTTTAGATATCCAACATACAATAAGGCTGGGTTCACACAGGGCAGATTTGCCGCGGTTTTTCCGTTGCGGTTTTGCCGCAGAAGAACTGCTTCTGTGGCAAAACCTCTTCAAATGTTAATTTGGGCTTGTGGATTTTGCTGCGGAAAAATCCACACGCGTTTTTTTCCGCAGCGCTTTAGTCGCGTATTTGGTGCGGTTTTGGCTGCGTCCATAGAGGTCTATGGACAAAAACGCGCTGCGGAAAAGACCCAAGAATGGACATGCTGCATCTTTTAAAACCGCGACGCAGTTGCATTTCCGCACTGCGGCTGTGCGGAAAAAATCCGTCCCGTGAGAACAGCTTTTTGGCAAATCTCATTTGTGCTGCATTGCACTGCAAACGCAGAGGTTTTGCCGCAGTGCGGATATGCAACGGCAATCCGTGGCAAAACCGCAGCAAATCTGCCCCTGTGTGAACCCAGCCTAAACACGTTTCTGGGCTGTTGCGCCCCTTCCTCAGTGTATAAGCTGGGGACACACAACCAGTGCTGTGTCTTCAGACAGAACACATCCGCCCTGGCTGTGTGTCCCCAGCTTAGGTTGGTGCCTACTGCCACTTTGTTCTAACATTCACTTCATGTTATTAAAGGGGTCCCAATAGGTGAGCTCCCCAACCTATGATATACATATTGCATAACAGGGTAGTCTAACAAGAGTTTATACTCAGTGTTAGTAAAATGAAGCCAATGTTAGAGATACGGAAACAATCAACCCGTTGTTACATATGAAACAAGTCGGACATTCCTTGAAATATTGCCACAAAGCAGCATTTCCCAGCCATTATTGATACAAGAGGGAACCCCTGAGAAGAGGCCAGGTGCACACAGTGTCATTTCACTCTGGATTCAGACACGGATTCCACAAACACACCACAACGTCTGCGCCATTTCAGTATTCCAACCTGCGCCACTCATACAGCACAGATTTTTTTGCATGTAGATTTTGAAATCCACACTGTGGAAAAAAATAAGTGACAATTCACAGCACGGTTTCCACTTGAGAATCCACAAAAGAACTTCAAGGCTCAGCAGATTGAAGTGTCAGAGCCATATCAGAGAAATCTGTCATGGATCTAATAGTTCTAAGGCCGTGTGAGCGAGGCCCTGGGGAACATCTATTCCTGCTTCAAGATCTAGAGGTGGATAAAACAGCCTGCAATTCAGTAAAATCTAGTTTGTTGCTATTGCAAACGCTGCAGATATTCCACCTAGGAAGTAAGGCGTTTCCGCTCTGTGGAGCCGTTCCCTGAAAGTGACAGCTCCTACTGTTGCTGTACTCTAGTACTGGTTGGGATACATTCTTATGGACGGTATCTGCCCAGTCTCTCCAGGACTGCTGGGCACGGAGCTCTTGTGATCAGCGGAGGCCTATGACATGTAACTAATTGGTTGAAATGACAGGCATACTTTTTTTTTTTTTTTTCAACCACAGTTTTTGTTACACTATTAAAAAAAACAACTAGGCTATGCAAACAAGGCCTACAGGCCGTTTAACATGGGCCAACGATCAGGAACAAACTGCTTCCACCCCATCATTGCCCCATGTGAAGGTGCCGAAGATCAGCTACAAATGAACAAATGCTCACTTGCCAGGAGATCACATCTTTTATGTGGCACTAAGGGCTCCTTCACACTGGCGATTGCAATACTGGACACTAGAAAATCGCGGCAATATCACATATGTGCTCATGCGATGTCCGAGCGTCAACAATGCTTCTAGGAAATTAATCTTGCGCTATAGAGGGCAACAGGCGTTGCTAATGTTAAAAACACATCACACGAACATTGCAAAACGCAGAAAGATAGGACATGCAGCGATTTCTACAATTCGCAACATCGCAGAACAGGAAACATCGCAAATGGGAATGAAGCCGTTGAAAATCATGGGTTTCATAATTCTGCGTTTTCTTGCATTCTCGTATCACCCAAAAAATGTTCTCCCCACTGTGAAGGCAGCCTAAAATAGTTGTCGACAGCGCATCTCGCCATGAGGAAAGCGCATGTATTAATGAGCCTTTCCCCCCAGTCTGCATTAGCCTGTGTAAGGGTACGTTTACACCTAGGGAATGTGTGCAGTTTCCACAGGGTCAAATTCTGAGGCAATTGTGCGGATTTGACGGAGATCCACCGCAGCCTTCAGCCAATCAATTGAATAGGTGAAATCTGCGGCAGATCCACTGCAATATCTGCAATTGCTGCAGTCTACCCTCAGCGGTTTCACCAGGTGTGAGCCTGTCCTAAGGGCTCTTTCACAAGGGATAGAATATTCTGCTGTCAGAATCTGTAGGTCTAAATGCAAGATAGCAGGCTGAATTCTGCACATTAGATATGCGGATTTTGGGCAACTTATCAGGACAGCAGAATACTTGATCCTGTATGAAAGAGCATCGATATCATTTGGCTCCAGTTGAGCCATGCAAGACCCCAAGATACATTCAGCAATCGTTAATCTAAACATGGAGCACACATGCAGGTTAGATGGGAAGCCCTTTGTGCTCGCTTACAGCAGTCATTAGCATTAGAGATATTTATCTTGTGTCGTGTGACATTTATTTTGTATCAAGAGAGAAAGCACGAACTACAATATGCAGACATCACTGCGATCATAGCCCGACCCCGTGAGAAACTCACTTACCAGTGAAAAAGTGCACACGGGACATAACGAACACATCAGTGCCCTGCGCAGTACCCCCAATGAACCTGAGGTAGGCGCCTGCACGTGGGTCAGCTCCCTTCACTGAGGCTAAATAGGGTGAGCGAGTTGTTCGCTTTCAAACGACGTCCGTTCACAAGCGCAGACAATCATTTACAGTTTTTTTTCTTTTCCACAGCTCGCTGGTCTGTCAGGGAATTCTGAGAATCACTGAACGGTCGCCTTTTACACGAAACGACTAGCAAATGGCGATTTTATAGCTGCATAAAATAACGATAAGCGAACAAACCGCTGTTCGTTGTTGGCCACGTTTACACGGAACGATCATCATTCATTTTCCCACGATCCAACAATTATAAAAATAATCACTGCACACAGCCCGCTTCATATAGGCGTAAGCGCATTTTTGTGCGCTCCTGCGCACGTTCTACTTTATTTTTGTGCGGCGTGGAGTGCTAAGGCAGCAGAAATGCAGTCTTTAGCTCTTGCTCATGACCTGAAGGTTGCGGGTTCAATCCCCGCGTGGTTCAGGTAGCCGGCTCAAGGTCGATTCCATCCTTCTGAGGTCAGTAAAATGAGCACCCAGCTTGGTGGTGGGGTAATAAATAAATTACCTGAAAGCGCTGCGGCATAAGTTGGCGCTATATAAGATTTTTTTTTTAGCAATAAATCACACAAGCATGCTCCCATTGATTTCAATGGACAATTAAGTTAAATTAGTTTAATATGTGTTGGTTTGTGTGCAATATGCACAAAAATAGAATATGCTGCATATACGCCCACCGAATAAAATATGCTTATGTGACTAAACCTATTGAAATCAATGGATTCTAATTACTGCGTATTGTGTGCACAAGATTTGTATTCCCAAAACTCTGTGCAAATAAGCCTTAAATCTACATGCGGCTCCACAGCAGAACTCTGCAACGCAGCCTCAGGATTGTGTCGCAGGTTGAACTGTCAGCTCCATGTAAAAAATTTTTTTTTTTTAAAATTATGTCAAATGAGCTTGTAAATAAACCCTAATCAGGATGATAATTGTATCCAACACTAGATATAGTAATTCTCCGCGGTGATTCGCTAGTGAACGAGACAACTCCAACTTTTTCCGTTTTGGGGACTGTTTTTCCATCGGATTTTATGAGAATAAACAAATTTAAAGAACGCCGCCATAATCGATCACGCGGTGTATTACGGTTGGTTCACACACAGCTGATGACTCGCACAAGTTTGTGTCTCTCACAGGTATATTCTCCCAGCAGTGTGGCTTCTCGGGGACAATAAAGTAACTAAGAGTACGGACAGGTGCGGAATACACCCCTCCCCCACCACAGAGGGTGCACGGAACAGACCCCGGAACCCCTACAGATCCTCACAGGTAAACAAGTGGTGAATAATCATCATATGAGCTGTCACGGCCTCACTACATGCCCACGCTTGTATGAAATGGCGTATACGGTTATTTATATAGCGACGCTCAGCTTTGTGGCGAGCAAACAAAAGAGCTATGGGCTCCGTCCCAAAGGAAATGTCTCCTCTGCCGGGATCAGATATCGGCCGGGGCTAAATGTGTGCTAATAAAACATGGAATACATAATAATCAAACAAAGATACATTACACAACATGAAGACGCACTGAAACAGGTGCATCGGGGAAGATACAGCAACTGCTACACTGCATTATATATATATATATATATATATATATATATATATATATATATATATATATATACAGTCTGGGATCCTGACCAAACTGAATGCTGGTCCTTGTAGTTCCACCAGAAATTCTAAATTACTTGCAGGTGATTTCACTTTGTAATTAAATCTTTACCCAACAGATAGAATAAGATTAGGAGAGCTTCCTCACCTCCGGGAGCAGCTGAAGGACTCCTCAAAGTCCACACAATAGGGGTAAAAGTTTCCTCCGCAGTGCTAGCTGCCTCTTCTTCTACAGCCCAGGCTCAGGAACTCTGGAGCCTCACAAAGCCCCGCCCCTCGGCCCCCCTCCCCCACCTTCAGGGCGTGGCCGAGACCGAATACACCTGAAACTCTGACGAACAGGTTTGTCGGCGCTGCGGGCGCTGCGGGGAGCGGCCTGCTGCAGCACATGGCGGAGGGAGCGCACGCCGCTCATCTCTGCGGCGGCATGTCATCAGGGCGCCGCTCATTAATGTCAGCTCTTTGGCCTCACATCTCCTCAGAGCGGCTAATGCTCCCTCCGTGAGCTGACTAGAGGGAGCTGCCGGCCGGTAGAACCGTGCCCTGGTGCTTCCCAGGCAGACCACTATGCCAGGAGGTCACGATTTGTACCATTTTTATTTACCAAGCACAATTTTTTCCGTAATTTTTCACAAATAAGATTAAAAAAAAAATGGTTACAACTCATGGTTTTTCTTTTCTTGTTGGCAAACTATGCCAGAAATTGGCTTAATTTAACACCTTAGTGACCGCTGCTACGCCTTTTGGCGGTCTATGTATGAAGAGAGATCGCGTGGCAATCTCTGCATGCAGCGCTGGCGCCAGCTATTTCTTACAGCCGACACCTGGCGGCAATAGCGCCAATCAGCTGTGCGGCTGATTGAAACTGTTAACCCTTTAAATGCCATTGTCTATTCTGAGAGTGGCATTTAAATCCCCCGAACAATGTTCAGGGGTCCCGTATGGCCCCCATAATGAGATTGCAGGGAGCTGTACAAGATGTCATGACAGTCCCCTTCTGACAGTGGATGGCATTACATCATACTGCAGGAGCGATCAAAACATTGCAAGTTGTTGGCCCCTATAGGGACTAAAAAAAAGTAAAAATAAGATCAATAAAGTTTTACTAATTATTTTTTAAAAAGTTATAAAACTTTATTAAAAAAAAAACTCTTTTGCCATATTTATAATTAAAGAATCTGAATAATAAAACAGAAATACATATTTGGTATCCCCACGTCCGTAAGAGTCTGATCTATCAAAGTAACGCGTTATTTACCCCGCACGATGAATGTGGTCAGGAAAAAAAGAACGCCAGAATTGCACTTTTTGGTCACCCTGTCTCTAAGAAAAAATGCAGTAAAAAGCGGTCAAAAAGTCGTATGTATTCCACAATGGTACGGACACAAACGACAGGACGTCCCGCATAAAATGAGCGAGGGCAACTATGTCAACGGAAAAGGAAAAAAAGCTATTGTGTGCAGAAGATGGCGGCAGAAAATAATAAAAAAATATCTGAAAAAAAAACAAGTAGTACAGCAAAAAAAACTAAGTTTGGTATCATAGTAATCGCACTGATCCACAGAATAAAGTTATCGTGATTTTTGTTGCAGTTTGTACGCCGTAGAAACAAAACACAACGAAAGAATTTCATTTATTTTCTATTTCTCTCTACTTAGAATTTTTTTAAAGTTTTTCAGTACTTTATATGGTACATTAAATAGCACCACTGAAAAATACAACTCGTCCCGCAAAAAACAACCCGCCCTCATCCAAAGACGTCGATGGATAAATAAAGGAGTTATGATTTTTTTAAAAGGGGGGAGGAAAAAATGAAAATAGAAAAACAATAAAAAGCTTGGTCACTAAGGGGTTAAGGTGACCAGATTTTCCAGAGTAAAAATGGGACAAAGGGGTGTGGTCAGGGGTGGGGCTTATCATGCTGTACGATTTTACCTCCATTGCTATAAAAAGTACCAGGCCAGTTCAAATAAAGAAAGGCAGCAAATTCTGCAGCATTTCTGCATCTAAAAAACTGTCAAAATACATATACCATTGGTGCAGATTTTGCCTGAAAATTAGCTGCGTACCTGCAGCTGATATCCTACTATGCGGTGGTCCCCTCACCTCCTCCATAGGCTTCCTACTATCAGCGCTCCCCAGCTTCCAGTGGCCTGTAGTGGTCTCACCTGACCAGCGGCGCCACACCTGACAAGGCTGCAGGGAACTGGAAGCCGGGAAGCCTTCAGAGGAGGAGAGAGGAACGCTGCATAGTATGGAATCAGCGGCGGCTACAGGACTGATTACAAGTCAAAATCTGCACCAATAGTATGTATTTTGACAGTTTTTTTCAGATGCGGCATTTGCTGTGGACATTCTGCAGCATTTTTGCCACATTTAAACATACCCTAAGTCAGCTTGAGGTATGCTGCTACGTGCAGAGTGGCATCAGTAGTAATAGTGTCTGATATACCAACCCTAGCAATAATAGTGACCCTCACAGTAGCCCCAGTAAAATTAGGGCCCCCCTATACCAGCCCCAGCAATAATAGTGACCCCCCATAGTAGCCCCTATAGGAGGCTGGGATGCACTGACAGCGGAAAGACATTGCAGGTCAGGGAGAGCACCGTATCAGCAGATACGCAGCTGATTTTGAGTCAAAATCGATGGAGCAGATTCAGGAAAGGTTGATCCAGGAAACTACAGGCCTGTGAGCCTGACTTCTATACTGTGAAGATATTTGAACACATTATTAAACAGCATGTATGCAGGTACCTGGATGAAAATGGAGTAATTAACCAGAGGCAGCATGAGTTTATAACAAACAAGTGATGCCAGACGAATCTAATTTCCTTCTAGGATAGAATCATGGACTGGACTGATCAGGCAAATGCAGCTGATACAGTACATCTTGGCTTTGGTAAAGCATTTAAAAAAGTATCTCATATCGTCATTATTGAAAAAAATGACCAAATATGGGGTCCACAAGGCAACTGTTAAAGGGGTTGTCCCGCGACAGCAAGTGGGGTTCAGCACTTCTGTATGGCCATATTAATGCACTTTGTAATATACATCGTGCATTAAATATTGGCCATACAGAAGTTATACACTTACCCCCTCCCGGTGCTGGCGTCCCCCTCTCCATGGCGACGACCAAACTTCTCCTCTGGTCGCACGAACAGTCGCGCTTGCGCACTGAAGATTCCTCTTCTGGATGGTCCGGGCTCACGAGCTGCGTACTGGCTCCTCCCTCTTCTCCGCATCATCGCGTAGCTCCACCCCCGTCACGTGGTGCCGATCAGCCAATGAGGTGGCTGTAATCGGCAGTGGAGCTCAGACTGGAGAAGAACATCCACGGTGCACCGTGGGAGAAGACCCGCGGTGCACCGTGGGAGAAGACCAGCGGTGCACCTTGGGAAATGACGGCAGCCATCTTGGAAGAAGAATTTTAGAACTTCATAAAACTGCTTCATGGTGAGTAGAAACGCTCTATACAGACGATTTACATGGGTAGTTTGTGATGTTTGCTGAACATGGGGAACTGAGCTGTGAAAAAATTTTCATTTTGGCCGCGGGACAACCCCTTTAAGTGGATTCACAACTGGCTGAGTGATCGTACTCAAAGAGTGGCCATAAATGGCTGCACATCCATGTGGAAGAATGTATCAAGTGGGGTACCACAAGGCTCTGTCCTAGGCCCAATGTGTAACATTTTTATAAAGGATCTGGAGGAGGGCATTGAGGGAAACTGATCAAATTTGCCGACCACACAAAGCTAGGAGGGATAGCTAACACTAGAGAAGAGAGAGAGTATTCAAAAAGATCTAGACAAGCATGAACAGTGGGCAGCGACTAACAGAATGGTATTTAACAAGGAGGAATGCAAAGTCCTGCGGATTCAGCACATGAAGTGAGGGCAAGTAAAGTACAGGCATCCCTTGGCACAGCATCTGCATGGGATTTCATCAGAGGATAGAAAATTATTATGCCTGTCTATCAAAAATAGGGGGTGTGCCTGACACGACTTGGAAGAAAAAATCTGATTCTTTTTGCTTAATTTTAATATAGCGTGGGAAAACTACAAAAGATGATTGTAAAAGTACTGGGGCATAGCAATAGTATGTAGCAATAGGGCAATATCATTATCAGCACTATTACGTGCAGAGCTTTGATTGAATAGGAATAACTTGTTTATAGGTTCCCTTTAACAGCATAGCAGTCTGTTCGCAGGGGAAAAACTAGGAGCAGCAGTTTTTGTGCTGTGGGGATGGGAGAGAACCAGGAGGAGCAGCCTATGTTTTGTGGACAAGAGAAGCAGTTTTTGAGTCTTTATGATGGGAGAACCAGGAGGAGCAGGGTTTTGTGTTCTGCGTGGAGGGCAGGAGGCGTAGTGGTGGTGAGAACAGGAAGATTAGTCTATGTGTTGCAAGAAGCTGAGAAATGGGGGGTCAGGAGAACCAGATGGAGCAGTCTCGGGATTATGCTGTCATGGTATGGTGGAGTTATTCGATCACAATATAGAGTTTTATATTCAGTTACTTTATGGCGGTAATATTTAGTCACTTTATGAAAGTATTCAATCACTATATTATTTGGGGTTAGGGCTAAGCAATGTATACAGATTCCAGTACAATATCGTGGGCCATGTATTTCCAAATAAAGTACATGACTCTTGTGGAGCATAGTCTGCATTACTGAACACCAGGACCTGACTGTGCGCTTGACAGCAATGCCTTGTGTACTGCAAATGTCACTGAGCAGCATTTATACTTCTTGATCATGCCGCCGATAATTATATGTACAGCACCAGAATTAGTGACAGCATAAGATGTAAATATGATCCTGAATACAGTTTGTCATGCGTTTCTGACTGAGGATCGGAGCTGTGGACTACATGTGGCAAGCAGGGGGACTGTTACTACTCATTCGAAGGGAAATATGCACTGGAGGGCCAAAATATGTAAGCAGCCAGTGCCTATGGTCTATGTAATCTGCCACTGAATGAGAGGTACAGTGGGGGGTGGATGTAGGACATGACATGCTTACTCAGCACATGCTCTAGCACCCTAGCAGCCACCAAAGGAACATTACTAGATTCTAGGGAGAGCAGACCACCGTTTCCCCATAGCCATGTATGGATGTGAAAGCTGGACTGCAAAAAAAGCTGATAGGAGGATTGATGTGTTTGAGCTGTCGTGCTGGCGAAAAGCTGCTGCATATGCCCTGGACTGCGAGAGTAACAAACAGAGAAGTCCTGAATCATATAAGACCAGATATATCACCGGAGGGCAAGATGACCGGGCTCAGACTCACGGATTTTGGCCATGTAATGCGAGCAGAGTCACTACAAAAATCTTTAATGCTTGGACAGATTAGTGGCAACAGAAGACATGGCGCCAAAGAACACGATGGCTGATACTGGCATGGGTATCACACGACTCAAAGAAGCAGTGCAAAACCAAAAAACACGGAGGAGCTCGCCTTTAGGGTCGCCGAGGGTCGTAAACAACTAAACGGCTACCAACAACAGGGAGAACAAGCTTGTGCTTTATTTTTCTTCTGCGGCACTTACCTCCTATGGTATGTGTAGCACACTTTGAGAACCACTCGTCTAGTCATCACAATTTACCACTTGTCAAAGTCTCTTAGATGCTTGCACATTTCTGCTGCTTCTAGCATACTGTTTGCTTGCTGGCTAATATATTCCACCTCATGACAGATGTTATCAGAAGAGAATCACTTGTCAGTGCGTTTAATGTTATAGCTGATCACTGTATACATATGCCATTTTAATCACCTGCAGGATTATTAGTACATCTAGATAATTACTAGATAATATCATATTCGGTGCAGAGACATTATCTCGCTCTGAGCAGCAGTACAATGGTGTGTGCATTACTTATCAAAAGTAAATATATTGTGCAGTGAAGTTAATACTGAGTATTTGCCTAATGATAAAAATAAAATCAGCACATTGGCCATTCAGACAGAATGTTGCGATTATAAATATGAGCATAATTCAAGCAGCCATGAAAGGTGATTGCGGTGATGCATTGTAGGGCCCGGTCTCCATAACTTGGGTTAGGACTAGAGATGAGCGAGCGTACTCGCTAAGGCAAACTACTTGAGTGAGTAGTGCCTTATGCGAGTACCTGCCCGCTCGTCTCTAAAGATTCAGGTGCCGGCGGAGGAGAGCGGTGAGTTGCGGGAGTGAGCAGGGAGGAGCGGGGGAGAGAGTGAGAGAGAGAGATCTCCCCCCCGTTCTCCCCCCGCCACCTGAATCTTTAGAGACGAGCGGGCAGGTACTCTCATAAGGCACTACTCGCTCGAGTAGTTTGCCTTAGCGAGTACGCTCGCTCATCTCTAGTTAGGACTCCTTCACATACAATATTTTTTAACATTATTAAAGAGGGTCTGTCATGTTGTAAAATCAGTGGGGCTGACTGTATAGTTCTGCAGCTGCAGCTCCTTTACTGCTTTCCTTTTTTTCATGCTCAACCCCTTTTGCTTCAATCAAGTCTACGTCATCCAATGACCGTGAACGGTGGGGACCGCCCACTTGACAAATTTACAGTGCCAGTGCCCGGATCTAAGAGCCCATATGGGTGAACAAGGATGAGTATCACGAAAAGAAAAATGACAACAGTCATTCGGGGCCTGGCTGCAAAATTGTGCAGACATTCCCACTGTCTTTCTGTCACGGCTTTTTGGCCTTCTGAATGCAGATTTGGACCAGTTTAAGACAGCATTTTAATAAGAGCCATATGATCCAGCATGCAGGATTAAGGTAAAATATTATTAAACTTTATTAACCCCCTCCTCCCAACCTGAACCACTAATTAGCTGGAATTCTGTTTGTTCTTGTGGAAACGGTCAATACAGTTTTAAATGAACAGAACAAGGGCCTGAGTTCAAGTGCAAAGATGACCGCTAATTAGTAGCAGCTATGTGTCTCTGTACCTTCTCCATCAGCTGAGGCTGAAAGGTCAAAGGAAAACAAAGTTTCAGCCAAGTATTACTTAGGCTGCATTCCCACGAACGTATATCGGCTCGGTTTTCACGCCGAGCCGATATACGTCGTCCTCATCTGCAGGGGGGGGGGGGGGGGAGGGAGAGCCAGGAGCAGGAACTGAGCTCCCGCCCCCTCTCTGCCTCCTCTCCGTCCCTCTGCAGTATTTGCACTGAAAGGAGGTGGGACGAGGCAGGGCTAAGTGTGGGGGGAATTAGCCCCGCCCCCATCCTGCCTCTCCCCATTGCAAATAGTGCAGAGGGGCGGAGAGGAGGCAAGAGAGGGGGTGGGAGCTCAGTTCCTGCTCCTGGCTCTTCCATCCCCTCCCCCCCGCAGATGGGGAGGACGTATATTGGCTCGGCGTGAAAACCGAGCCGATATACGTTCGTGGGAATGCACCCTTAGGCTAGTTTCACACGGGCGATCATGATTTTGCCTTCAGAAAATTGCTGCAAAATCATGTCTTTGTTGCTGCGATTTTTGAGCTTCTATGCTTTTTTTTTTTAGAATAATCTCGCATTGCGTCAGTGCCGTTTCCAAAAAAGCGCACAATTGTTTTAACGCAAAAGTCAATAGGAGTTTCTAATGTTAAAATCGCATCGCAATGCGTGTTTCGTGTGTTGTGATGCGATAAAAAGAAGGCTCTATAGGGAAACATGGGAGATTAAAAAAAAATCGCACATCGCAGAAAGATAGAGCATGCCACAATTTTTTGTTCTTTCAACATCGCATCAGTGAAAACCTTACTAATGGGAAGGAAACCATTGAAAATCATTAGTTTCATAATCTGCTTTTTACAAAAATCACACAATTTTCTTGCTCGTGGGAAACCACCCTAATTGACACTTTGCTCAACATTGAAGTGCCCCTTTACCTCTGCTCCATTCAATAAGATACTATGTGTCTTCTTCCTCCCTTTTCAACAAGCAGGCTAGAATCTGTTCCTCTGGTGCAGATTCTGCATGAAATCCCTCTTCACATAGTGCATGCCAGAAGCCAACCAGACCTCCGAGGAAAGGAACATTTTTCTGCCCCTTAAAGGGTTCTGACATCAGAAAAAAATTCAATACTTACCTCTTCCTCCCCAGGCAGTCTTCTTACCGCATCTTCTCCCTGACAAT
Organism: Eleutherodactylus coqui; assembly: GCF_035609145.1. Taxonomy (NCBI): domain Eukaryota; kingdom Metazoa; phylum Chordata; class Amphibia; order Anura; family Eleutherodactylidae; genus Eleutherodactylus; species Eleutherodactylus coqui. The sequence goes on from NC_089841.1 coordinate 97,167,204, forward strand.
CTTCTCCCGGCTCCTGCAGCCCTTCCTCCGGGTCAACTCACATCCAGCTGCTTTTCTTCCAGTGACAAAGCGTACATTGACAACATTCTCCTTCCTGCAGGGCAATGTATGCGACTTCACTAGTGTCCCTACTTCTATCTAAAGAGGATGTTTGTTTGTCAAGGGATATACATGTTTAACTGATTTTGGCATGTAAAGGCCCATTTACATGCAAAGATAATTGTTCAAAAGCTGGGTTTTGAGCGATTGTTTTGCATAAACTGTTAATCGGCACTAATGTCCATTAGCAGCTTATCACCTTCATTTGCATGTAAATGAGCCTCCAGGACCTTTATGCAGAGAACAGCTGGTGGTCTGTTCTCTGCATTTAGCTCCTTTGTTCTGCCATGGGGCTGCAAGCTGAATACAATGTAATCAGCTCTCCGATGGAGAATACAGCACCATGGACAGCAAACAAACTATGCAGTCTGTGTTATCTTCTCTCCGGGTGAACGATGGATTTTATGCTCACCTAAAAATCACCGTTCAGCCTAAGAGTAAAAGATGGGAGCATTTACACACAATGATTATCGCTCAAACGATGGCTTTTGAGTGAATTTTGAGTGCTAATCATTGTGTGTAAATGGGCCTTTAGACTGCCTTTGAGCTCTCTTCCATGCTTTCCATATCAAACTTAAAATATTTCTATTGATGAGAACTGCCACCACCTTCTTCAGTATTCCAACTCCTCAAACATAAGTGTCTTGTCTCATAAGGCTCTCTATTTTCATGGTACCACTAATTGCTTTTAGAAGCTGCTCTGTGTCCCAAGACTGAAAAGGGGGTTTCCCACATTTAGAATCTAGGACAGATGTCAGAGTCTAGTTCCTTACTATTAAGATCTATCGTCAGAACAAGATATGATAAATATGGTGCATCACCACTTGCAGCCTATAAACAAAGACTGGCAAGAGAATACAAGCATTGGTAAGGAGTTAAAGGGGTTGTCCCGTGGCAGCAAGTGGGGTTATGCACTTCTGTATGGCCATATTAATGCACTTTGTAATATACATCGTGCATTAAATATGAGCCATACAGAAGTTATTCACTTACCTGCTCCGTTGCTGGCGTTCCCGTCGCCATGGTGCCGTCTAATTTCAGCGTCTAATCTCCCGATTAGACGCGCTTGCACAGAAGGGTGTTCTCCCTTCTCTTCGGTCTCGGCACGAGCGGCATTCTGGCTCCGCCCCCTTCTACACATCATCGTGTAGCTCCGCCCCATCACGTGTGCAGATTCCAGCCAATCAGGAGGCTGGAATCAGCAATGGAGCGCACAGAGCCCACAGTGCACCATGGGAGAAGACCCGCGGTGCATTGTGGGTGAAGATCCCGGCGGCCATCTTGGCTGCAAAGAAGAAAGAAGCTGCAGAGACAGGATTCGGGTAAGTAAAATTATAATTTTTTTTTTATCACGTCCTTTGGGTTTGTCCCGCACTGAACGGGGGGGTCTATGAAAAAAAAACAAAACGTTTCGGCGCGGGACAACCCCTTTGAGAGTCAAGTACTTTGTGGAGTGTTTTTTTTTTTTTTTGTTTAAACTATATTATGCTTTTCAGGGTTTTTTTTTCAATTTTTAGGCAACCCCTTTAATATTCATATGCAGTAATTTTTGATTTGGATACACGGAATGAGTTATATGAAGACACTCTTCATAATGCATTATATTTAAAGGGGTTGTCTCGTGGCAAGCATCAAAATTTAACATTACCCCATTCCCCCTGTCACCCCCCTGGCATAAAATAGCAAATTAAAGCGGTTTTTAAACCGCTTGCTACTCATCGATCCGACGAAATAAGGAGTTTAAAAAATCTTCTCCCTAAGATGGCCGCCGGTCCTTTCCCAGGGATGCACTGCGGTTTTCTCCCATGGTGCACCATGGGCTCTGTGCGTTCCATTGCCGATTCCAGCCTCCTGATTGGCTGGAATCGGCACACGTGACGGGGTGGAGCTACGATGACGACGCGGTGACCAGCTCTCCGGCACGAGCGGCTCCATTCACCAGCCAGAAGCACAGACTGCGCAAGCGCGTCTAAAAACGCCAGAAGACATCAGAATTAGACGGATCCATGGCGACGTGGACGCCAGCAATGGAGCAGGTAAGTGAATAACTTCTGTATGGCTCATATTTAATGCACAATGTACATTATAAAGTGCATTAATATGGCCATACAGAAGTGTATAACCCCACTTGCTTTCGCGAGACAACCCCTTTAACATATTCCAATAGGATTTGTCCAAAACCAGAAAAAAATGGTGCCAGATATTCTGTTCTGCAGGTTTCATTTACACTCATGAGCTCCCACAATGAACTTACCTTTTCGTGTGAATAGCCAATAACATATGTAATTAAAAAAGTAGAACAAGATAAGCAAACAAAACAACTTGACCTTTTAGATAGGCAAACTGTAAAATATTGTTCTCTTCCTCCTGTGATTGAGAATGGAGAGCTGGAAAGTGTACTGCAATACAGTGTACTGCAGCTATGTTTACAAGCACAAGGTGTGAACTGTATTTTGTAAACTTGGTCCATTGCAGTGTGAACAAGCCATTTCTGATCAGATAGCATCAATGGGTGAATGAACACCTCATGTTCTGGCAAAAGCACGTAGCTCTGAAGCATCATGTAAGGAGGCTCATACATATCACAGTAAGTGCATGTAGGTTACTGCTAGTTAAATGGCAAGTTCAGGTCTAGTCTAACAAGTAGCCATAATTCACATATGCTTACTACAGATCAGTCACATCCTGAACAGGCACCTTTTGAGTCCTTAATCCAAAAAGCTTCTCATTTTATGCTCATTTCAATGATTTGTCTTTTTTTTACATTTTAGAGCCCTAATTACTTGCTGCCTAGTGACCAACAATCCACATCCTGTTAAGAGGTAGGTTTTCCTGACAGGATTTAGATATATAGAGAAAGCAGCTGTTCAGTGAGTCAAAATACGCACCTGCTGAAAGAAAGCTATACCCAAGGGTATGAATCCAGTAATGCTAAAAGGAACTGGAACAATAAAACATCAAAGACTAGCCTGGAATTGTGTTTGCATTGGCATTAGAGACGCTCATTTGATGAAAAGAATTACTCATATACAACATCCTTTTACTATTACTTCAGATGAGCTTCATAAGACACTGCTCATGCCTGCTGCACCCCTTTTTGTACATGTGACATAACTGAAGGGGCCTAGGAGAGAACCTCACATGAGTGGTTAGTGTTGATCGCTCCCAGTCTTGGCACAAGGTGGGAAGTACAAATATGTTAATTGTCAAGTTAAATTTTGCTATGTTAAGAAAATGGACCGCGCCACAGTTTTTGCCCCAGTGATAGCTTTTCATCGGCTTACGATAAAATAATTGTGATAACTTTCTGCTACAAGTTGAGGTAAACGTTGATACATCTGTAGTGTGTTTGAGCTGGGGATGTAGAAAAGGCCATGTAATATAGAGGTGGCTTGCACCCATATTACACTCATGTGAGACTGATCAAAGGGTAGCTTTTGTAGGAGGAAATTAGGCTTTTACACTTATTTGGACAAACAGTTGAGACATGCACCCCTTTGTCTCCTCCCTAAAAGGAAATCTATAGATCTAGCAGAGTTTAACTTGATTGTGCCAATTTGTCCTTGCAATGGCTTTTGTTGTAAGATTTAAAAAAAACAACAACTTTTGAATATTTTAAGTTAACTTCTCATAGAAAGTTATCAGTCAAGTTAAACCTTGCTACATCTGTATGCAACTGCGCATATTTATTTAACCCCTTAGTGACCAAGCCTGTTTGCAAGCCTTAATGACCAGGCCACATTTTGGAAATCTGACATGTCAATTTAACATAGAATAACTCCGTAAAGGTTTTGCACCCCAAAATGGATACCCTCATTTGTCCCGTGTTCAGAAACATGCACCTTTTAGCCCTAATCATATGTCCGTATGCACAACGGGGCTCAAACCGACAGGAGCATAATACTTCCAACTGTGTTTTAACTTTTACGTAATCGCCGTTATCCATTGGATAATGGCACTCATATGACCGGAAACCGCTCACCATGGCCCTCAGTCAGTGCTTCAGGCTCTCGGCTACCTTTAGTAGCCAGGAGCAAGTAGACTTTACATTTCCCGGCCCCTCCCCAGTTTCTGCGCTTGCGGCCGTCACTTTGCTGATGAGCGCATGCGCCAAAGTTGGGGAAAGGTCCACTGATAAAGATCCCATCGGGAGGACATCACCTTCCCTCGCGGAAGCCAGAGAGATTTTTTAATTTCCTGGACCGCTATACGACGCGCATGCGCGGAAGGCGCTTTTGGGGCTGGGAGGCCAGAATGCCGCAGGACATCGCAGAGGATGAGTACTTTCAGCTACCCTAATGGATCCGATCCATCAGGGCAGCTGAATCTTTAACTATTTTTTTTTACTTTACATTGACTTTCATATGATCATATTACAGATTGGTGAACCTCTGACCATCTTTACTTCTGAGAGACTCTGCTCCTCTAACATGCACTTTTCATACAGTCATGTGACTTAGTAGAAAACTGACCTTCCAACTATTTTTCATTAGGACTAGTTACTTTTCCAGCTGTTTGTTAACCCTGTTCCAATTTTTTTGAGATGTGTTGCTGCCATCAATTGCTAGATTAGTTTTTTTGTTTTTTTTTTAAACAAAATGGAAAAAGGTCTCACTTTCAACTTGTGATGTGTTCTATCGTGAATAACATATGGTTATGAGACTTACATATCACTACATTCTTTTTTCCTTTTACATTTATTATAGCATCCCGTTTTTGGAATCTGGTTTGTATAAAGATTTCAAATTGTAGTCTTCAAAATATTACACACCGGCAACACAATAAAATAAAACAAATTATGTACACTTTATTAGTCTGCCGAGAACAATTATATTCCTTTATTACAGTTTATGCCTTGGAAATATGTAAATGAAATGGCAAGTGTGTTTCCACTGGTCTGTTATAGCATCTGAAATGCTTCTTACAGAGATTTTACTTTATTATGAAAAATACAAAAAGATACTTTTTTTTACTGCATTGCCTAAATTGTAAGTACTCCCTTTTCATGAGTAGATGTACACAGCCTTTTATATATCTAATCAACTTCACAAAACTATATTTACAATAAAAGTATGTAGATTATTAAAAAGGTTTAGGAGAATAAAGCTCTGCTCACATTATCACTGGGGCAAATTGTGTCAGACTTGATGGGAATAACAGCACTGCATACAGCATTATTGTCCCCATCGGTGACAGAATCCAGTGGACCCCATTTTAAGTCAATGGTGTGCTTCAGGCACTGGTGGTATTAATCATATGATGGATGTAGCACCCTGCTGGGACTTAAAAATGTAAGTCACAATGTAAAGGAGAACAGAGCCAAACATATAAGTGACATAACACTATTTACAGATAAAAAGAAACTTTTAGTAACCTAATTAAATCCATCATTCCAGCTCATGACTTTATCATACTCCTGAATTCTTTGCTTGATGTGAGAAAGCTTGTTCTTCAAGTACTCGCAGCGTTCCTTCTTCTCCAAAAATGTAGGATCCTATTAGAGAAAAAAATAATTAGCCTGGATTTCACATAATGACTTAGGAAAGAACATTCAGCCCAGGTCAGTTAGGGCACAACAATCCATATAAATATCTATCTATCTATCTATCTATCTATCTATCTATCTATCTATCTATCTATCTATCTATCTATCTATCTATCGTGTAGTCATTTTGTATAGCCATGGGTGAAGGGGCCTCATGCACACAGGCGGGTCTGATTCCACATCTAGCCCTGGCAGCGGCGGTGTCCATGTGTACCTGCTCTTCTTTTCTTTAATCTCCACCGCGGATGGTCTGCACGGCTCGCCGTCAAACATGTGCAGTACAGATTTAAAATTTTTTTTAAACTCCCACTTTTCCCAAATTATAGCCTAGCGATGACGCGGAATCCGTAACCATTCTGCAGTGTCAATTGCGGAAGGGCTGCAGATCAGATGGCTTCCATTGACTTCAATGGAAGCCGTCCGCGCGGAATCCACGCAAAAATAAAGCATGCTGCGATTCTTCATCTGCAAGCTGTTTCCACTCGTGTGCATGAAAAATCACTTTTCCATAGCATGCTATGGTCAGTATTTACTGCGAAGTCCGAAGGCGGACGCCTGCACCAGATTCCACAATGCAAATCCACCCATGTGCATGAGGCCTAAGTATAGGTCTTGAAGAATGCTACTTTTAAGCTGTCCAAATGCATAGGATAGCCGTTAGTACTGGCCCAGATAAATCATAGTCAGGGCCAAGGGCTAAGCCCAAAAAACCCATTTGAGTAGTAATAATCACCCTGACTCACATTCCCACTAGTTCCAGTAGCCCACCACCTACTATTATGATGGAGAAGGATAGCAGTAAGGGTCATCCCACACAGTGGTTCAATCGCAGTTTTGCCTAATTTTATGAAAAACTGACGTGTGTCTTGACCACAAAAGACATTTACAGTATATATAGATTAATTCAGATTGTTACATATTCTTTAAAAAAAAACTATTGTTCCATTAAAGGACTGTTTCATTAAAAAAAAAAAATTGTTTCTGGATAAATCCAGCCCATACAAATTTTTTATATTTACACTATTAATGTTTCTATCCCCAGATATTTTAGGACTAAATATTAGAATATAGCACCACCCGCTGTTTCTATTGAAGAGCCTCTCTGTGTCCAGTCCACCTCAGTACTTGTCTGGAGGTGGTCACACATGCTCAGTGTTGCTTCTCTGCAGTAACACAGTCTAACTTATCACTTGCTCAGCATCTCTTCTGACATCAGAGAAGATACAACAACTTCAGAAGCAGCTGCTTACCACACCAGAAACCCCTCCACATACTCAGTAGGGCAGAGAGAACAATTACTGAGGTCGACACAGTATAAAGGCAGCAAGTGGCACTATTCTAACAGTCCTGGAATATCTGGGGATAGAAACATTTTTTTAACGTTTAAAAAAAAAAAAAAAAGAAGCGCCTATAATTATGGGCTGAATAAACAATATTTTTTGCGTGGCAACCCCTTAAAGCCACAATTCTGTGCATCTACCTTTTAAAGGCACACAAGTGAGAAGTGATCACCTCCATCACCAGTAGTCACAGCAGGCACCCATCCAAGTCTTTTAAATTTGCAGTTTTTAATCTATCAACTACAGAACGAATGGGAAATTGTCTTGTAATCTGTTTATACTAAAATCGGTTATTTCCTAATATCTTGCTGCACCACACACCTTATATTACATTAGAAGAGAGGGATGAGGGGTAGGGGGAGTAAGTCACCTGAAGAGACATTGAGGGAAGGGGGTACAATTAGTTTTGGGGAAGAGAGGTGTAACCAGGAAACTAATGATTTCGCATTTGACAGCGGTCATGCTGAACTTCAAGAGGCTGAAGGTGGTCAGGAGCATTCTGAAATCACCCACTTAAAGGGGTTGTCCAGTTGTCAACTACTGATGGCCTATCAGTTTAATAACAGTTCAGTTTTATTTTATATGCATTGAATATACTCACATTCTTTTTCTTCTTATATTCCTGCAAAACTTTTGATATCCGTTCATATTCCTGTAAAATTAAGGACAGCAATATTATATTTTAGCGTGCCACTGCTCACATACACAAGCAGCCCATTGGTGGTTGCATGCTCTGGCCATTGTGCAAGTGATATCACATAACAATAGGATAGCTGTCACGTATCAGATGTTGTGACGATTACTTCCCCTTGTGAGCATCTGTTATCACAATGTAAGCTATTACAGACTTTACCAGCATAGGACATCTAGCCTATAAAAACGGCCATAGGCTTTAGATACAGGTAATGAATAGGATTAATTAGTGGGAAAACAAGCAATGTCTATGTAAAGCTTTGGTTGTTTATGTCAACTGCAACCTCAAAAGGTTCTCATGCTGCTAGTATTTTCTGCATGTTCCAGGGTTCAAAGTCAAAAATGTGAACGGCACATGATTTACATTTAACTACGAGGTCCTGTCCTACAGCAACAACCAACATCACTATTATTGCAAAAAAATAGGCGGATCTCAGGAACTGAAGTTATTAGTAGAAACAGCAATTAAGCAGCTGCTCCAATGTTGGGCAGATGCCTTTTATTGCTTTTGAGGCATTATGCAATGCAGGCAAAGAACAGAAAGGACTGAACATGCCATGTCACCATACTACATGTACAATAGCCCTAAGCTACCGTGTTTCCCCCAAAATAAGATGCTTTCATTGTTTTTTACCCCAAAAGAGGCACAGTGTCTTACTTTTAGGGGGTGGGGGAGGAGTACACCTACCCTACTGTCAGATACGACAAATAGTTGGAAATGGTTTCTAGGATCACTGTAAACTGAAAAAGCCTGATTGGAGCAACAAGAATGCCATGTACATATCATAGTGTGAGATAATGTAGTATATATTACAATGTATTGACTAGTATACCATTGGGGACGTTCTTAAGAAATGCCTTCATAGTTGTGAGGGGGATCTGAAAATTGATTTACTAAGCAGATTAGAAAAAACGGACATCCTCTTTAAGGTTTAAAACAGCAGATATACTATAGTCTTTGTCATGAAGAGAACGCCGCTGATAGCGGCGGCATTAAGTGCTTTATCCTGTGGTTAGGATAAGGGGATTGGTCACAGTGACTTCTGTCAGAGGTGGCCAATCACCCTACCGCAACTGTGGGATGATGCACTCAATGATCATGTGACCATATTTGTTGACAGAGGAGAGACGTTGGCCATCCACTCCAACAACCAACCACAAATGGCGGAGAGATATACTTAACGCCTTCACTATAGCTGTTCTTATTATGGTCCTATACATCCATTATACCTCATATTATTACAAACCTCCTACCTCTTGCATCGGTTTCCTACATTACAGGCAGAAACACTAAATATATTGTAGTCAGTCTACCTCTGATCAGAAATGGTGCAACGCCAACCAAAAATCTATCCGATTTTTTCACTATGACCAATGGGAACCTGTCGCCTTTAACACAGTGTCCAAACTGCAGGCATCATGTTGTAGAACAGGAGGAGCTGAGACTATTGATAGATGGTTAATAGTCACCGAAATGGAAACTAAGTACAGGCAGCTATAAAATCCTATGAGTAGTTATGTGTAATCTGTTTTTATTGAGTTTCAAATCTAGGAGTGTACAAAACCAGAATTTTACTAGCGATAAAGAAATACAATTACAGAAATATGTCAGAATTGATTTGTATGGAGAAACTGAGGTCGTATGCCGTTTTACAGAGGTATACACCACATAGCTGGGATAAGCTACAAGAAGTCCTTCATCAGATATCCTCACAATAATACATAAGGTAATTGCATAAAGAGCAATCTCCTAATCAGGTTGTCAACCATCTGTAAATTCCTGGACAGTCCCTAACAAAGGGGATCATTAAGCAGCTCTACACACACGTGAGGGGGTGGCCCATGTGTAAGTGGATTAAAAAATAGATCACATGTTGTGATATACAATAATAGCTTTTAATTAGCAGCTGATTAACGCTACAGGCGCTTTACCTCGGCAGACAGGAATCAGCAGAATATTCACTTTAGCTTGGCAAACCGTTTCAGAACGTTGCAACACAGGTTCAAATACTTCAGCAATGCAATCTGTAGTACTCAGCGATACAGACACTGGAATCTTAGCAATACTGTCTTAGCCTGCAGGCCCTCGTGGAATCAAGTTCAGTCTCTCCAACTAGGCAGCAATCTTTCTGTACAATATCACAGTCTCTACATACATATCCACCAGCCTCCTGTAAATTATACAGTCTCAGCGGTGGGGGATATGCCTGTGTAGAATCATTGGTCGTGCCGTGGCCGCGCGGGGCCTCCACACATTCTGAAGATCTCCAGCAAGAAGGTCAACAGACCAAGTATGTTAATGTCAAAACGGGTCAAGAGTTTGTTTTAATACGTGTGTCCCCCCCCCAATTTGATAAAAATGTTATGCAAAATGTGAATCAGGATGACTTATATACCCATGATGCTAATGCAGCAAAAAAAAACACTGTAGTGATAAGTTATGTCCTGATTTAACTAAATAAAAACAAATTAAAAAACAATTATACAGTCTCTCTAGACTCACGGGCTCTTTATGGATTCACAGGCTCTCAATACATTCATATATAATCACTCAGTCTTTCATGGACTCTCAAGCTCTTTATAATTATCTGGCTTTACTTATCCAAAGTCTATTTGGCAAAAGACTCTCTCCGATTCAGTGAGCCAATGACTGGAGCTACCTCTGCTACTATGGACAAATGTCTGGGTAACCACACTGAACAAGAGGTTCCAGAGAGCAGCTATCCTGCGGGCTTGACGTGTCCTACATGTCCCCCTTCCAGCACGGTGACCTGTTGATGTACACCTAATAGCCACATGGGTCATTGTAGGCAATCTCTGATGTAGTCCAAGTGCATGGTTGTATCCACGCTGTACATTAAGCATCAGCAGTTAACACATCTTCCTAATAAAGGGCTCACTCACACAGGCGTATTGTCACTACATATTACACGCGTATTTTTTGTGTACATAATATGCAGTGATAAGATCCATTGACTTACACTGGGTCGCTCACACCCGTGTATTCTCCTGTGCTTATTACGCACGTGGAAAAAAAGCTCACAGCGCATTCCATTTTGGTGCCGTAATACGCCCGTTAAAGGCTATGGGAACCTAAAATACACAGCAAATACACGTTACATGTACTGCGTAATACATAGTGACAAAACGCTTCATGTAAGTGAGCCCAAACCCTGGCACTTGATAACATGCTAGCTATAACCAAACTTCTCTAACTAGGCAACAATCGATTATCACTGCAGCATTTCTTCCACTATACCTATGCAATACTACAGCATTTCCTATGCTAAACCTCAGCATTTAAACACTAAACCTCAGCAATTATAACATTTTTCATACATAAGCACTTTACATACTGCTATTCTAAGACTTTTGGCACATCAGTATAAATTAATCAAAATAATAATCTTTATATAGCGCAAACATATTCCACAGCGCTTACAAAACAGGGAGAACAGATACAAAAAAAACCCCAAAGATACAAAAACCAGTGTTATATGAAGTAATCAATTGATTGAAACAGGAGGGGTGCGGATCCTGCTCCAACGCGCTTACATACTACAAATAATGGGCTGATACAGAAGGTGCTGGAGATATGTACTGTATGGCGAGGTAGAGAGTGAGGGATGCTATACACATAGACAATGGTCAGACATAAGCCGTGTGGTGGTGGCTTAATCGGTATAACTGCAGAGGGCGGTTAGCAGGGTTTGCAGTCACTAGGACAGGGAGCATGTTATCAGGCGGCGTAAAAAGGGGTTTGGTTTAGGAGATGTGGTATGCCTCCCTGAAGGGGGGGTGTTTTTTGAAGTTTTGCGTGTCAGGGATTGCCCTGATAGTTTGGGGTAGCGCATTCCAGAGGACTGGTGCTGCTCTGGAGAAGTCTTGGAGGCAGGAATGAGAGGTTTGAATAAAAGGGGTACTTAATCTGATTTATTTAGCGTAGGGCACGGACTGGGTGGTGGATTGAGATGAGTGAGGCGATGTAGGGCGGCGCAGTGCTGTGGAGGGCTTTATAGATGAAGGTAGTGAGTTTGAATTTAATTCTATATTTGACGGGCAGCCAGTGCAGTGACCGGCACAGGGCGGACATAAACAGCAGAAATGTCCAACAGCACTCATCTCTCAGGCTGAGCAGATCGGCCAAACAAAAGGATGCACCGCCCAAAACAGGATCCCTGATCCAGATAATGTCCAAGAAAGTAGAAAAAAAGGTAGCATCCGCGGCACTCACTAATAGTTATCAAACATTTTATTCCACATGGTCCAAACACAGAGCAAGCGATGTTTCCATCCCAGCAGGGATCTTTGTCAAGCCTCTCTTTGTCAAGCCTGCCTTCTACTTTCTTGGCACAGGGCAGAGGTGTCCAAGTAGTAGCTGCACAGGAAGAGGAGCCTGGCTGCTGCATTCAGGATGGATTGGAGAGGACAGAGTAGGCATGGGGGAGGCCGATCAGCAGCGAGTTGCAATAATCGAGCCAAGAGTGGGTGAGGGCAACAATGAGCGTTTTAAGCGTATCCACAGTGAGAGTGGTGGATTCTTGCGATGTTCTTGAGGTGCAGCTGACATATTCGGGCAAGAGAGATTTTGAAGTGGTGTAACCTCTTGTGGTGGCTTGGGAACAACCGAACCTATATAAGTTGTGAGGTGTTATCTTGTGAGTGAGGCTGTATACTGGCCAGCATGGTAATGTAAATTAGGAGTTCAAACAAGGCATGATAGTGGGAGCCAGTAGTATGGGACAATCCATTTCCAAAGCTGTACAAGCATTTACCATTCCTCAATCCACAATATCACATATGTACCAGAAATACATAATAGAAACCATTACCACTCACAGTGGACAATGCTGTGGCCGCCCACGGGTGCTTAATGATTGCAACTGACGGCATCTGTGTAAAATTGTATTTGCGAACAGACAAGAGACTCCAGCAAAAAAATAAATAAATCAATCACATCCACATTCAATGCAAGGCCCCACATGCATATCCCACAGATCAGTGCAGCATTCTTTAGCTTCCATAGGATATGAGAGCACAATACCCACTAGAGTGAGTCTGTTTAAACCATGATACCTGACACATTGAATTATGCGGGCTTGTGAGGTTGCCAATTGGACCCTAAAAGTACTGGCAACATGAAGTATGGCTTAATGAATCACAGTACCAACTGCGTTGGGCTGATGATAGGGTTCATATATGGTGCAGACCTCGAGCTGGTAGGGTTTTCACACTTGTGTGGGGTATGTTCTCATTGCATAGGTTGGGTCTGCTGGTCTGTCTAAACTAGTCATCGACCAGTGCCCACTACAGTTAACCTTCATGGACTTCATGCACTCCCAACAATTATGGGATATTCCAGTAGAATAATGGGCCATGGCATTGGGCATAAGTTGTCCAGAACTGCTCTAAGTAGTATTCTGGAGCGTTCCTAAGAATGGTGTGGCCTGCTTGTCCACTTGACATGAGCCCGGTGAAGCATTTATGGGATGTGGTGGAGAGGTCCACCAAGATCACGCCCCTACAAATGCAATGGAGCTGTGGGTGGCTATCCAGATATCTTTCATTTACTTATGGAATTGATATCATACCAAGTTGCTGCACTTTGCAGGGCAAAGAAATACGAGAGGGGTTTCTACACAATATTAGTTCCTATCCCATGACTTTTGGCATGTCAATGTTGGTCACTTTCCGCTCTAAACTCTAGAATTTAAAGTGCATTCACATGTAACGGATATTATTGTACATCTGCATCAAAATCCACATAATATTTTGCGCTGATCTGAAACATTTTGTGTGGATTTTGAAATGAATCTGCAGTAAATTTCATCCTTTCAATTGAAGGAGTAAAATCTGCTGTGGATCTGCATCAATCTGACATGAATTCTGGTGCAGATTTTCTGCAGTGGAATATCTGTACCAAATCTGCTACATGTGAACACAACCTTATATTACTTTGTTATATGAATGTTTGTATTTGTGTCACATTTGCATTTCTCTTACTTTACTAGTTTAACTTGTCTGATGCCCCTTAGGTCCCTTTTACACCGGACAACCTGCCAAGCACAGATGCCTGACAGTTCGTCCCAGTAAGGGATTGTTGCTGTGCTTTCACACGGGAACAATCGAGTGGGCCGGGATCGTTTTGGCTCACCCGCCTTCATTCACAGTAAAACAGGCAGTCGCTGATAGAAGAATGACTGCTTGTTTACATCGGCCAATGGAAGTTAAGTTTTTAGGCATGTGTAAACTGAATGAAGAAGAAAAGCGAACAAATCATCATTCGTCGTTCAGTTGATGCATGCATTTACATGCAGATTCTCGCTGCGTTGCGGAAATCTGAATAATATGTCTGCCTGTGTAAAAGGGCCCTTATACACAGACACATAAGTGTTTGCAAGGTGGTGGATGGTGTATAATTACCATGGTGTATATTGTGGTCTGACTGCGGGTAACCTGACAGTAGAGCAGTCACCAGCACATTGTTTTCTGTGATGAGCCATATTTTATGAGAATGCAGGGATTATTATCACAGTAATATGCTCCATTATTCCTACAGTAATCATCATGCCAGAAATATCCAACCTCTCCAAAAGGTCACAATGAATCACTTACGGGCGGCTCTGCTTACTATTTTGGAATTACATTTCTACACGCCTAATTTACACACTAAATTTGATTCAAGAAAATGGACCTTCCGCAAATTTTTGACCATTTAAAAAGAGATTGATGCGCTGTTCTACAGAACATAAAGTTATGTTAGGAGGTGTTGGGACCAGTAGATACATGAGGGCACGCCACCAGTAGAGTAGCTCCAACTGTTTTGTTGTCTGCCATGCAGAGACAGATGGTAGCATCCCTGTGTCTAATCGGAACCATATTCAGACGCTGGGCTGAAGGACATCTAATCCTACAGTGCCCATTATGTGTATTGCCTTTGACACCCACCCACCGTCTGCAGTGGTGTTGCGAATTACAAAACTGGACTGCTGTGGAGTGGAACCGGGTTACATTCAGAAAAGAATCCATGTTTAGTTTACGCACGGACTATGGCTGTGTTCATGTCTGGAGACCTGGGGGTGAGCGCCCAAATTCTGCCTTTGCTGTGGAGCAGCATTCTGCCCCCACTGCTTGTGTGGTGGTCTGGGGGAGGGGGGGGGGGGGGCCCATCACATATGACAGTTGGTCACCCACAGTAGTGGTACGAGGGACAATGACAGCTCAGCGATATGTTCAGGACATCCTGCAGCCACATGTGTTCCTCTCATGGCAGCTTCCAAGAGGCATTTTCCAGCAGAATAATACTCGGTCGCACACACAAGGGGGTCACAGGAATGTCCCCACAACATTGTCACAGTTCCATGGCTGCCCAGTCACCAGATTTATCACCAGTAGAACATGTATGGGACCATCTGGAATACCAATTTTGCATGATCTAGATCTAGAGGCTCAGTTATAGCAAATGTGGACAGATATGCCACAGGATACCATACGGAACCTGTATGCCTCCATGCTGCCTGTATCACATCTTGTATCCAAGCAAGACGCGATACAACCGGGTACTAGACTTTTCTACTATAAATTATGTTTTTGCTCAGATATTGTAATCACTTACTAATATCAACGTTACAGTCACACATAGAAGTGAACATACAAACTTTCTAGGGGGCTACATTTTTTTTTTAACAATGAGTGTATATTATATATTTATTTACACACAGACTAATTAAAAAAAAAAAAAAAAAGAAGTAATTCAAGAGATAGTCTCCTGTTGGATTGCTAGGATATACCACCAATATCAAAATCAGGAAGGATCTAACTGCTGTGACCCCTGCTGATCTCTAGAAGCGGCAGTGACGCTAGTAAAGAGCCACGCTACTTCATCTCCTGACAAGTGAGTTCTCTGGAGGTTGCATGGCTGGCCCACTGTAGTCAATAATCAGGTGGTACTAGTAGCAAAATAGACATAAAATGTCCATGAACTGTCAAACTGTCTGAGAAATAGTAAGGCTAGTTATATCGGCCAAAAGATAGCACAGTGCTCGCGAAGCCACTCTCCATATACATGAGAGGGAGCGCCAAACCTTGTATTCCAAGGCACCAGTACCTCCTAATGAGGCTGAAATGACAAATCTGGTCAAGCAAGATTCAGAACACACATGGAACTAAAATAGTTTTAATGCTGTATGGCATTTTTTTCACAAAAAACTGTTATATTTAAATACCACTGCAAATCTTAAATGTAGCTTTTTGATCCAAAAGGGTTGGGAAATATTAAAAGGAAGGACTTAGACTTTTCCTTCCTACCAGAACCACTGACGGAGATACAACTCCCGCTGTTAACCCCTTTTCCTGCCGCGATCTATGTATATGGCGGCATGGGAAGGGTTTACAGAGGGAGAGCACTCCCTCTCTGACATCATCGGGCTCTCGCAATGTAATCGCAGAGAGCCCGGCTGGTTGCCATGGTAACAGGACGCCACCTACAGGCGTCCTGTATTATCACTGCCTATGATCGCTATAACAAGCGATAAGGCATTGCAGGAGAGAAGTCCTGTAATGTCTTATCATAGCGATAATCGGTGCTATGTTGTAAGTCCCTCAGAGGGAGACAAATGGTGTTACAAAAAGAGAAAAATGATGTACAAAAAATTAGAAATGTAACACCCCTCTTTTTTTTGTGCTTTTTCTCATATTAGCATAAAAAATAACAGCAACAAAAATCCCCACATATTTGGTATCGTTGTGTTCGTAATGATGTATACAATAAGTTGAACACGCTTTTTATCATGCACGGTAAAAAAAAAAAATGCTAAAAAACTGAGGCAAAATGCAAATTTTTAGCATGTTAACCCCCCCCCCCCCCCAAAAAAAAAACAAAACACAATAAAGGTGATCAAAAAAGCCGTATGTACCCCAAAATGGTACCAATAAAAACTACAGCGCGTCTTGCAAAGAAATACGCCCTCCATGGAAAATTTAAAAAAAAAGTTATAGAACTTTGAATGCAGCGATTTAGGAAAAGAGAAAAATTACAAAAGGGTTTTATCGCAGAAAAATGGAAAAACCTACAAAAAAAATAAGAATTTTGGTATCGTATTCATACTGAACTACAGAAAAAAGTTTATTGTCTCATTTATGCTGCATGATTAACGCTGTAAAAAGAAAAACAATCTATAGCAAAATTGATGTGTTTTCTCTCCCTATCATAAAAAAATTTAAGTTTTACAATATAGTCTATGTACCCAAAACGGCACCAATAAAAACTGCCGTTCGCCACGCAGAAAACACGCCCTTATACGGCCGCATCAACGGAAAAATAAAAAAGTTATGACTTTTGAAAAATGGACATGAAAATCCGCCAAAAATCGCTGCGACCTTAAGCCCAAAATAGGCCATGCCGTTAAGGAGTTAAAGACAAACAAACAAAAAAACAAACACACACCAACCACATGCAGTGTTATTTTTCCAAAAAGTGTAGGTGTGTGAAACCAACCTAGCAAACAAGTTTTTTTTCTGAAGAGGTTGGGTTCTGATTCATATGCAAGTAGCTCCCCTAGTGGATGAAAAAGGTCATCAACAAGCAGCTTGGTTCCTGCACCCAAGTGGTGTCTTCGGGCTCTTTGCAGCTGCTGAAGCTGTAGTTACACCCATGTGAGCCAGCTTACTACTCACATGTTGCAGAGCGGTTGAGCACACCAGAGAACCATCTGAAATCTTAGAAGGTTTCTGCAAATAATGTTTTCTCCATCGGCAAGCATAGGTCATCTTTTTGGTGGGACTATTTAATTACACAACTTAAAAACCAACTTGCTCCAAAGATCTGCTGTATGTTGCCACAACCCCTAAGGACACGGCCTATTTTGGCATTGAGGACAAAGCGATTTTTGGTATTTTTCCCATCTCCATTTTTCAAAAGCCATAACTTTTTTATTTTTCCGTCGACATGGCCATATAAGGGCTTGTTTTTTGCGCGGCGAGCTGTAGTTTTTAAAATCGGTGCCACTTTTGGGTACATAAACTATATCATAAAAGTTTTATTATTTTTGTTATGATAACAGGGAGAGAAAAAGCAACAATTCTGCCATAGATTTTTTTTTACAGCGTTAATCATGCAGCATACATGACACAAAATTTTTTCTGCGGGTCGGTACGGTTACAACGATACCAAAATCCTTACTTTTTTTTAGGTTTTTGCACTTTTTTGCAATAAAAACCCCTTTTTTTTGGAAATCTTTTTTTTTTCTCTATAGCTGCATTCAAAGTCCTGTAACTTTTTTACTTTTCTATGTACGGAGCTCTATAAGGGCTTATTTTTTGTGAGACGAGCTGTAGTTTTTGTTGGTACCATTTTGGGGAATGTACGGCTTTTTTGATCACTTTTATTGCATTTTTTCAGAGGCAAAATGCTAAAAATTAGCATTTTGCCTCCGTTTTTTAGCTTTTTTTTAATGCTTTTTGCTGTACAAAGTAAAAAGTATGTTCAACTTTTTGTACACGTCGTTACAGACGCGTCAATACCCAATATGTGGGGTTTATTTTTTTAAACTTTTTTTATGCTAATATTAGAAAAAGCATAAAAAAGGGGTTTTTTTACAATTTTTTTTTACATTTTTCTTTTCTTTTTTTCACTATTTGAGTCCCTCTGAGGGACTTGCAGCACTATGCCTATGATCGCTGTCATAAGGCATGGCAGAACCACTGCTCTGCCATGCCTTATCGCTTATACAGCGATCATAGGCATAGGCAATACAGGACGCCAGTGTCTGGCGTCCTGTTGCCATGGTGACAGGCCGGGCTCTCGCGATGACATCGCGAGAGCCAGCCGGAGACACAGAGGGAGCGCGCTCCCTCTGTGAACTCTTTCCCTGCCGCGATCTACTCAGACTGACAGACTGTGACTGACAGCCGGCTCCCGCTGCGGGATAGCGCGGGGTCAGTCATGATCTCGCGCTATCCCGATGACGTACCGGTACGTTATTTTGCGCGAAGTACCAGCCTGCCATGACGTACCGGTACGTCATGGAGCGGGAAGGGGTTAATATATACAACCATCGACATTTAGGACATTCTCACACAAGTGTTTGTAAAAAAGCTGCCTTTTACAATGTTAAGGGACAGCGTTTCCAAACGTGTTCGACACTAGTTTTAACGCACCCCAGCATTGCAATGGGTGATGTGGGGTGTTAAAAAGCACTGAAACAAGCTAAAAATAGAACAGACAGCGTTCGATTAGCATGGCGTTAGAAATGCTCGTTTGAGAAGCCCCACTGAACTCAATGTAGGCTCAGTACAGGGTTTTTAGGGTCTTAATCACCTGCTAGAACGATGTATAAACCACCTGTGTGAGAGTGGCTAAGCCTCAGATGTGGGCAGAGCACCCAGTACGGAGTGTCCTTAACACTATTACAGTTTCATTGTAGAAGAAATTTTTACTTAATTTTAATTTGTTAGTGTTTTATATATTGAATATATAGAACAAAACAGATTTCCATTCCAGAAATTTAGGATGTGGATTGAAGACAGAAAGGAAAAAAAAAAAAGAATAGATATAAACCCAATAACTTTGTAGAATGTGTTAGACATACTCACATATTCATTGTCCGGGTTTCTTGGTAATTGTCTCATAACCTGATCCAGTTCACTGAACTTTTTCAATACTGCCTGTACTTCCGCCGACAGCTCTTTATACTCAGAATACTGGTCGTTAAACACAGCTTTATATCGATCTCGCTCATCATCTGATTTTATTGCTTGGTATTTCCTATTTAAAAACAAAAAAGCAAACAGTTTTCTAAGTGTAACCTTCAGGACACAGGACAGTTCTGTACAGTTACAGTGAAATTGTACTATTGTATTATGTCTCCACCAGAATAATGGATGGAGACCTTGAGTGACAGCAAAGAGCTAGGTAACGCCCCCAAAGGTCCTGATTGGTTGGCTGGTGCAAGGTCCTAGCCGAGTGGGGATTTAGTTATGGCTCGGATGGAGGGTTAGGGTTTGTTTCAGTGTTAGGGCGCCTACCCACTTGCGTTGCCGATTTTCGCGCGTGACAAACGCGGCATTTTCCGCGGCGTTTTTTGCAGCCCTCCATTGACAATCATGGGTGCATTAAGAGAAAAATAAGGACACATGCAACTGACAGTTCCTATGTGAAAAAACCCCACGAAACGGAAAAAAAACCCCAGATGGACAAGAACACATTCTATACTAATTGCTCTTGAGAAAAAACGCAAAACATCACAGGGGAAAAAAAAAACGCAGCCAACGCCATGCTGTTACCACCCCCCACTTCAAGATCAAAGCTGGACGAGCAACCCGTGAGTGGAGAAGGCAGACCGGGGGTGGTAAGTTGCAGGACCCGAGAGCCCAGAGCGGAGAAGGGAGACTGGAGTGATGAGTGGCAGGACATAACAGGCTGAGGAAGGGAGCGAGAAGGGAACCCGCAGTGCTAGGACCTGAGAGGAAGAAGACGGAGAGCGAGCCGTGCAGCCAATCAGGAACAGGAGGCATCACCTGGCTATCAAACAGCCTTACCCTTGTCGACACCCACCACTTCCGGTGTCAACAAGATACCCCAGTACCCAGTGAAATTACAACCATCTAGCTTCTAATAATTCAGAAACTCTACACCTCCCATTGATGCTGGATGAAAGGAATTTTACTGTATATTAAACAAGGCCAAGTTGCTTTGCACACAAGACCACTGGACTCACATTCAACATTTGGAAGTTTTCTTAGCGCTTTTTAATGCCTTTTAAAAATGCTGCAGCCAAATGTGACTTTAAAAAGTCTGTGATAAATTATTGAAAAATCTACATACACAGCGTTTTTGGATTTTGTGAGTTTTTTTTTTCAAGAGGCAATATACACTCTGAATATAGAATTTCTTTTTATAGTATTTTTTTCAAATAGGTTTCTCTACAGGACTTGAAAACACTAGGAAAAAAAAAACAATACCTGTATAGATAGTTACAAATTATAAGAAAAACAAAAAAACCTACTGCAAACATTTGTAAAAAAAAAAAAATGCTTGAAATTCATGGAGTTTTAGCAAACATTAAAAAAAATTCTGAAGAAAAAAAAAAAAAAAAATTTGTGTGTGTGAGAAGAAGCCTTCACAGAAAAGAAGCCTTCACAGAAAAGAAAAGGTAGTCGCTTTATGTACGCAATTAGGGGAACGCATGCAAAAAAAAAAAAAAAGCATTTTTAAGTAAAAAGTTGTATGACCAATACTTACGCCACGTAGTCTGGCATGACAATGGGTTTTGGAATATGTCCTGCTGGAATGTATCCACTTATGAGTTCAGGTCTCTTCTCAGCCAGTTGGTTAGCTCTGTATTTTCCTGGAGAGTCAGTCACTAAATGGTCGTTACCAGCAGAAGCGTCACGCTAAAGGAGACAAAGCAACAAAGTCATGTATGGAAGAAAATATTTGTGATCGCTAAAATAAAAGCCGGAATGCCGACTGGAGGGGAGAAAGATCTTTATTCTGTGCGTATAATACGCTGTGCATACATGGAAAACCACACACATCTGCAATCTTCCGCAACCATTCACAATTATATTCTGCGATGGATCGCAGGCCTTCCGCTATGGATATCTGCATGTGGAACGCAACCAGTTTGTGTGATCTTGGCCTCAATCTTTCAGAGACCAATGTGAGGTTCTCTGCTTCTGAAGGGTACACAGGCTCATATTAGAGATCACCCACAGCATGATCTATGGTCTGGCAATGATCCAAACAAAGAACACATGAAAGTCACTGTATTAAAAGGCAATTTCCAATCACAAAGCCATAAAAGAATTCGGAAGTACAAATTTATAACAACTTTTGACACTTTCAACAGAGGGCTTAATTCTTCAAGAAGATTCATGCGTGACTGGGAAGGATGAGAAATCTATAGCACAGATAACACTCTGGCCTGGTGACCCCCTAACACTAATTCAGAGACCATAAAACCTTCACATCTTTATCAGTGGACTATTTTAAGTATTTATTTATTTCTCTACTCATCCTGTTGTGGCATTCTTTCAAGTGCAAATTAATCACATCCATGTCTGTGCCTTGTCATAAGTATGTGTGGAAATATATGCATCCCTCTTCGGATCTATTTCATTATGCTTGAGGAAGAACCCTGAGTAGGTCATCATGTATTTCTGTTAGTCATTAAAAAGGTATCATATCTATAAGATTACTTGGTTTCTCTTGCTGGGAACAATCACATAGAAAGTCCAGGTATGTGCACCGATATTTTGCTACAATCTTAGGGTAGGTTCAACATCGCAGATTTGCTGGGAATCTTCTGCAGTAGAAAATCCGCATTGGCAAATCTATGTCAAAAAGGTACCGATTTTGACGCAGATTTGCCGTGGATTTCATCCCCTTCATTTGAAGGAGTTAACGAAAACCAGCAGCATTTCAAACCCATCTGAACATAAATACTTTTTAAGGGTATCTTCATTAAACAACACTTTTAAACGAGAAGCCACGCATCCAGTTAACCCTTGTCGATCAGATGCGATCTCTAACAAAGTCTCACCAGGTTCAACATTTTCCCTGCAAGTGAATAGCCGTCCATGTAATGCAGCAGAGCAGGATTCATTGTCACAAAGGAGCTCATGTTTGTGTGTGTGTGTGGGGGGGAGGGGGGGGGGGGGGCGGCGCAGAGCATCCGATAAGGTAGTTAGTGTGTGATGAGATTAAAAGGAATATTCTGTACAAAACTGATACTTTATGCACTGCTTGGTGCATCAGGTATTACACAATATTAGTTTTTGATATAATATCAAAAGTTGCATAAAGAGTCAACAACTGATCCACATATCAGATCAATGTGAATTTGCCACTCGGGATCTCCATTGATCAGCTGTATGAAGGGGCTGCAGCACTTGAGCGAGTGCCGCAGCTACTTAAGTCCATACCAGACAACACCATTCCCTGTATAGCAGCTGTGTCTTGTATAGCAGCTCAGTCCCCTTCATTTGAATAGGACTAATCTGCTTTCGGTCCAAGTGGCTGATGAAGGTGATGTCACATGCCTAAAAAATGGCCATGCTGCTCATGCGTCTACTGCAGAGTCTTCAAACAGCTGATTGGTGGGGTTCCAAGCGGCAGACCCGCCATGGGCGTAGAAAAAATACACTGCTGGAGTTCTGAATCCATCACACAATACATGCCAATGGTGCCCAACACACCCCATTGACTTCTAACAGGGGTCAGTCGGATTCCATTATTGTGTTCACTATATTACTGAAAAGAATAGTGCAGCATTCTGTGCTATTTTATCAGAAAAATGTTATGGAATCTGCGATGGAGGCTGCTAAATGATACCGCAATACTGACAGCACATATGTTCTGTATAATGGGTGAGCCCTAACAACTCTAATCCAACACTGGACTACACTAAAAAGCACTGTGTACCTTAAAGGGTCCTGTTACACAGTGATTGTCATGCGCTTGGTCTTCAAGTTTATTGGTCCTGTGCTTTCACACAGGAGCGATAATTGTTGCGCGAGTGGAGGCGAAGTGTGCCGAAGGCCTCTATTAGCAGTATACAGGCAGCTGTTCATAGAGGATTTCTGGAGTGGACTGTTCTGGTAGGTACTACATTATGACAGATAGCTGCATTTCCTGTTTAGGTTTTGGTTGTAATCCCTAATCACAAGGCTGGAGATAAAGCGGTGTGTGCAATAAACAAGAAGCAGCACGTCATGAACATTCCACAGGAAGCCCAAATCCTCCAGAGTGGTTGTGGAGCACATTCCTATACGATTACACTCCTCATTACTAGCAAAGGCCGTCCTGCATATGATTGACTACGTAAAAGTAATGCACTAATGTAGATCTTCTCAGGAAGCCAAAGCGCTAAACACATGACTTGTTGTTAGCCGTTTAGTCGTTCACGACCCTCGGCGACCTCCTCTGTGTTTTTCGGTTTTGCACGGCTTATTTCAGTTGCGTGATATCCATGCCGGTATCCGCTCTGACAGTATCGGCTATCATGTCCTTTGGCGGCCCGGTCTTGTTTTGCCGCTGATCTGTGCAAGCATTATAGATTTTTCTAGTGACTCTGCTCATATTATATGGCCATATTCTGTGAGTCTGAATTTAGTCATCTTCCCCTCCAGTCATATATCGGGTCTTATACGATTCAGGACTTCTCTGTTTGTTCCTCTCACTGTCCAGGGTATACACAGCAGCTTTCGTCAGCACCACAGCTCAAACGCATCAATCCTACTTCTATCAGCTTTTTTCACAGGCCAGCTATCACATCCATACATGGCTATGGGGAAACCGGTGGTTTGCACCATTCTGCGTTTATTGCTATGCCGATATCCCTACTTTTCCAGATTTTGTCCATGTTTAGCATCACGCTTTGACCAAATGCTATCCTACGTTTTAGCTCTGGCATAGATTCTCCATCCTGGTCAATTTTTGAGCCAAGGGAGATGAAGTCTCACATGCATTCTATGACTCATTGTCATTTCGATTTGAATTTGGCCATTTTTTTTGCAGTTGTCATCATTTTAGTCTTCGTTAAATTCAGGTAGACCCCCATTTATTCACATATCACTACAAGTAGTGAATAAAGATTACATTGGCCAAAATATTCAAAACAAAAAAAAAATAAATCTAAAACTATTCCAACACAATTGAAAAAAAAAAAAAAATAATAATAATATTTATAAATTAGTGGGTAAACCATTGATACCAAAAGGCCAAGCAAAGTTGTTGGAATCTGTCAATTTAGGAAGCACAGATGAGCCATTATTTGTGTGAGTGAGGGCTCTTTCCCACGAGCGTATATCAGCCCGCCATTTTCACGGTCGGCCGACATACGCTGTGATCTGATGCATTGGATTCCAATGCATCAGATCACATGGCCGTATTTCCTTGACGTATCCTGGAACTGCATGGGCTCCTATGGGAGCCAATGACAGCTGCCGGAGAAGGGATGTGGGAGGAGGTTTAGCAGCGTGGCTGCTAAACTCCCTCCCTCTTCTCTCCTCCAATCCGGCTGATCCCTCCCATTGGAATCAGCCGGAGAGGAGAGAAGAGGCGAGACAGCGAGGGGGAGGGAAGGGGAAGGCTCAACGGCATGGCAGCCTTGGCATATATGCGCCGAGGGCCCATGCCATTTGAACGGGCGCACAAACGTTAAATTTGTGCACCCGTTCACAAGCTTTTACGCCCCAGATGGTAGCATATATCGGCCGGCCATGAAAATGGTGGCCGATATACGCTCGTGGGAATGAGGCCTCAGGCTGCCTTCACATCTGTGTCGGGGGTTACAGTCTCCTTTCTCCATTCGGAGCCAGACCTGGCACTTCTATTTCTTCCAGTATTTTGTGTCAGACCTACAACAGATCCTCTGACCAGAGGTTCCAACGCAGATGTGAAGGCAGCCTTAAACACTGACACTTCGCTTGTACGTTTATTAGCAAAGTGACAATCTGTAATCTGAATTTGACATATTGGCAGGTTTCTGGCCACATGCCGTTTACCACCCTTACATACGTAGGGTATCCAGTATTATACGTACCACTTTGTGTAATAGGAAGTAAAACTTAAATGGGTTGTCTGGTTACTAACACTCCCCCCCCCCCCCCATTTCAATAAACCCTGTGTATGAAAAATCATAAACATAGCTATAGCCCTCTGCAGCCACCAGGATCCAGCACTTGGTGATTGCTGTGCTGAGGATGTGAGCGCTGATACCCAGATAACAGGTGATGACACTGCAGCTGTCATCATATGTCACAACAATCACTGGGACCACAGCGGACTACAGTGCTGGATCACAGCGACTACAGAGGGGCAAGTATAGCTGTGTCTATTATTTTCATACACGTGGTCCTATTGAAGCAGTGTTGTCCAGTAACCAGACAACCCCCTTTAAACTTTTGGAAGTCTGAGTATACTGCATGCTTTAAAAATGCCCTCAATATAATTATATGATTAGGACAGCATTAGCAGATAAATCACAGACTGACATCGGCACAACTACAAAAAGGATCAGCGTTTTCTCTGACACTGAACAAAATTGAAACTTAGAATGAAAATTGCTTGCGTTCCCACTACTTAAGAGTAAAAAAATATTTATTCAGCATTGCTTACAGTTAGGAATAATAATCTGTCATTTACAACCCATATGATTGGTAATCTAAATAATTAAAGATGCTTAGGGCTCATTCACACTAGCGTTGATCTGCATTGGTCCTAGGAGCTGAACAACTGTAAAAGTGGACGTGCCAGATCCGGCATATGCCAGATCTGAACATGGCCACACTGAGCCCATTGACTAGAATGAGTTCTGTTCGGTGCCGTTATACACTCCTGCATGCAGCGCTATATCATCCTGGATTTTCACTGACTTCAGCCACAGAGGTCCGAATAGATCCTCCAACACTGATGTGAACATAGCCTTAGTGCTGCGTCTTTATTTTTAGGGGCACAGTTGATGAAATACAGTTTATGAGTAATGTCTTGCTGAACCCTTCCATCAGGACTGCCCCGAGTCATACGCGATGCTTCAAGCAGGGCAGACTCGTATGTTGTTCAAGCTTATAGATGTATTGATTGCTGTACTTAAAAATATGCCTGTCAATGGAGTTGTGTGAGGTATTAGTTTTTACATGAAGAGTTGTAGTTTCCATTCGTACCATTTTGGGGTAACTGCAACTTTTTGATTGGTTTTTATTGCATTTTTTGCACAACAGCAATTTTGGGCATTTTTTATTGTGTGGTATAAATAGCATGCTAACTTTAATCCCTGGGTCAATATGATAAATCTAATCCCTGGGCCCGCACAGCGTACGGCAGTGATTGTGCGAATGTGATAGTGCATCTCAGGCACACTGTCATGCATAGTGCAACTAGTTTTTTTCCCCCTGCTGTCACATAGCAGCGTTGCGTATTAAATGCTGTACAGCATTTAATACGCAACCTATAGAGAACAATAGGGCCGGACGCGCATAATACGCAGTAAAAAAAAAAAAGAGCACATGCAAATGTGACTGCATCCATGAAAATCAATGTACTTTTATTGACTCCATGTACTACGTATTAATGCTCATGTAAAGGAGCCCTTATAATAGTTATAAAAAAATTATATAAGAAAAGTCAGCTTAAAAACCTGCAAATGAATAATAAGCGATTTCTGTGCATTTACACTACACATTTGTTTAAACGGATTTTGAGCGATAATTCGTCCTGTGTAATAGGCCTATTATGCAGCGCTTTTAGCAGGTGTTGAAAGGAGAGAGAAGCCTAATAAAACACCATCTTATTAAGCAAGGCCAAATATTTATAGGATTCTCACCATCGAATTTCCATAGGTAAATATGCTACCACTAATAGTCAGTAGTACAATCTGCTATTTACACTGCAAATCACCCGAAGTCAAAAACAAAGCTTTGAGCAAATAACTTTCAGTCTTTGCTGTGGCTAACGGTTGCCTCAAAAACAGGCCAAAAACAGCTGGAATATGCCATCCAACTGCCAGATCACTACCAAGCCTTCAAAGTTTTTCCCTACACAATGGTGCTTAGGACCACCCTTAACCATTGCCCCTCATTCTTGGTATCACGGAGGGGAACTGCGATAGTCATATAGGCAATTGCATTATTATCCCACATATGATACATTTCTATTACTGAATACATACCCTTCCATCTCAGCTACAAAATGTCAACCCGTGCCATAGTCTGAATGGAATCTCCAAAATTGCCAGAATAGTATATGTTTGTATTCTGAGAAGCGTAGAGCCTTGTAAAAATCTCACTCACATTAAACACTTAAATATATCAAAGGCTTTGCTGTGGTTATTGAAAGACCCAGCATAATGTATATGAAAGCTAGTGGAAGGGTGCCTTCACATCTGCAAGAAAACCACGCTTTAAGTGATGCAAGTTAGTGAAAATGCAGAATTATGAAACCAATGATTTCATTCCCATGTGTGATGCTTGTTTTCACTCATGCGATGTGGGGTGAACAAAAAATTAAATATCACTGTATGCCCCATCTTTCTGTGTTTTGCGATTTTTAATCTCTCATGGTTTCCCTGTGGAGCCTACTTTTTATTGTATCGCAAAGCACAAACTTGCGATTTTCATGTGATGTGTTCTTAATATTAGAAACTCCTATTGTCTATTGCGAGAAAAATGTTCAGAAATCTCAAGAGCAAAATTACGATTTTGCTGCAATTTTCTCACAGTAATATCGCGATAGTCAGTATGAAGGAGCCCTAAAGAGAGAAGAGGATCCGTTGCTCCCCTCAAAATTTTGGGAAAATAAAAGCAGCGACCAAACTGATTATAATGCACAACAAGACCCTATACTCACCTGTCCAGATCCGCAGCGCATGATGCGGATTCGTGCGATACTTTCGCTGTGCCCACAGCGCGGAGTATCGCGGGATGGGCGGCTTCCGTTGACTGCAAAAGAAGCCGTCCGTGCATTTTTCTGCACAAATTAGGACATGCTGCGACTCTCTCTCTGCGAGTGGGGGGAGGGGGGGGGGGGAAACGCAGCCGATTTCCGCTCGTGGGCAGGGGAGAATCGTTTTACACAGCATGTCTGTGGATGGACATTGCTGCAGAAATCGCGCGCGTGGGGGGGGGGGGGGGGGCCTGACTGCGATTTCTGCAGCAATAATCTGTCCATGGGCTTTCAGCCTAAGGGTGCGTTAACACATACAGTTTTTGTTCAATTATTTGAGCCATAACGAGACGAGGATCCTAAAAAGGAGGATATATAAAAGGATGGATACTATTTCTATTTATTTTTGATCCACTCCGGGTTTTGACTTCAAAAACTGCATCAAAGAACCTGAACAAAAACTGCAGGTGTGAACACACCCTAAAAGGGAGAAACTAATCAGCACATAATGGTGGACAACATTGGGTTAAAAGATAGATGATGATTTTAAGTTGTGACTGAGTCCACTGCAGGACACTACTATGTAGGCAATAGTAAGTCCGACCAATAAACCAGAACATGTCTTGTTGAAACATACATACCACCATGACTTTATGTGGATAATCCTGCGAGTCGTGTGACTTCATCTGACAAAGAGAAAAACGAAAATATCAGGTTACCGTTACTCCACCATCCGTATGAAAGTGACGTTAATCATTCTGTGCACTGAATGATTAACCTGAAGTAACTTGAAAACATTAAAAGCTCCTCTTAAAGGGGTTGTCCCGGAAAGCAAGTGGGGTTATACACTTCTGTATGGCCATATTAATGCACTTTGTAATGTACATCGTGCATTAATTATGAGCCATACAGAAGTTATTCACTTACCTGTTCCGTTGCTGGCGTCCTCTAATCTTCAGCGTCTAATCGCCCGATTAGACGAGCTTGCGCAGTCCTGTCTTCTGTATGGGGCTGCTCGTGCCAGAGAGCGGCTCCTCGTAGCTCCGCCCCGTCACGTGTGCCGATTCCAGCCAATCAGGAGGCTGGAATCGGCAATGGACCGCACAGAAGCCCTGCGGTCCACCGAGGGTGAAGATCCCGGCGGCCATCTTCACCAGGTAAGTAAGAAGTCACCGGAGCGCGGGGATTAAGGTAAGCACTATCCGGTTTTCTTTTTTAACCCCTGCATCGGGTTTGTCTCGCGCCGAACGGGGGGGGCTATTGAAAAAAAAAAAAAAACGTTTCGGCGCGGGACAACCCCTTTAAGAGGGTTTGTAGCATTACTTACATGTCAGAAACAATACAGAAAATATACATAGGGAAGGAAATTAAAGGGGTTGTACCACAAATGATTTTTATGACCCATCCATAAGTAATAGAAGCCCGATTGGTTGGGGCTTCCCCACTAAGAGCCTCACCGATTCTGAGAACAGGGGTCCAGTGCCCCCTCTTCTCGTCAATGCAGGCTCGTTGCATTCAGCCAGTGTGATGTCGAGATTGAATGGTGCGGTGGTGGCATATGCACAGCGCCTGCCAGTCCATTAATTTCACTGGGGCTGACAAAAATAGAGTACAAGTGCTTGGCCACCTCCAGCAGTCCCACTGTGGGAGGAAGGTTGGTGGGTAAGCGGGTGGGAAGCCTGCAGCGAGGAGGAGAGGGAAACACGGAACCTCGTTCTTGGGATTGGTTGCAGTCTCAGTGGCGGGGCCTACACCGATCAGACTGTCTTCACCTATTCTGTGAATCTTATTTGAAGTGGTGCAGTCTGCACTGAAAACATGCAACATAAATAGAGATGAGCGAACGTACTCGGTAAGGGCGATTTCGCAATCGAGCACCGCGATTTTCGAGTACTTCACTACTCGGGTGAAAAGTACTCGGGTGCGCTGTGGGGCAGAAGCGGGGAACAGGGGGGAGCCCTCTCCCTCTCCCTCTCCCCCCCACTCCCCGCTGCAACCCCCCGCTCACCCACAGCGCACCCGAGTACTTTTCACCCGAGTAGTGAAGTACTCGAAAATCGCGGTGCTCGATTGCGAAATCGCCCTTACCGAGTACGTTCGTTCATCTCTAAACATAAATGGACATATTGTGGATTTTAAATCCACACTACATGTCAGATCTGCTTAAGATTTCTTGCTAACTTTTTCCACACAATGAACAAGATTTCTTAAACCTCATCCACATGGATTGTGCTTATAAAGCTGCAGCATTTCCACCCCATGTGAACATACCGCTACAGGGACCCGGCATCAATTTCCAACAGAAGGTGGAAAATCTCCAAGACAGAACAATCCAAAGGTTCAAGGAGGTCAATCTAATGCATGATATACGCTTAAAATGTTAAAACAATGAAATGAGATAAATAAAAATGTACCTCACGCTCAATATATTCTCGTCTCTTCCGGGCACTCTCATGTCGCCAAAGTTTCAGAGCAACAATGCCACTAATTAAATAGACTAACATGATGACAAACAGAAAGATAATGGCTGCCGTCTGCCCGCCTTCTACACGACAGAATGTGGCATACATGGGGTTGTTGAATAAAGAATAGTAGCATAGTCCTCCTCTGTTCGTGTCGTTCACATACACAATGGCCGCCGCCATATACAGAACAAATAAGCAGATATTTATTCCAAACTCGGTTAAAGGCCACCAGTTAGAATCCAGGAGAATTGTCCTGTAGTACATGGACATGCCGAGCACCAGGAGGATTATAGTAACCAGCCATGCCAAGCCTGCCACCACAAGTATAAAGGGAGTCTTGGGTCCACCATAATAGTACCCCCCTTGTAGAGAGGAGCCATAGGAATAAGGCTGTGAGTAACCAAACATATTGTACCATTCATTGTCTTTATGGATATAAGCTGTAACACAGGCAAAGACGCCAGCTCCGAGCAAGAGCTCCACGACGCCAAGTATTCTCAGCAATCCTGCCCATGACTTCATGTAAGAGTATCGCAAGTTGTACTCTTCTACCATCTCACTATAGGCTTTCACAGTATGTGTCTGGCGACCAAGGGAGCCGAATGGATCATCGGCATTAACGGCATCACCATCTCTCCTTGAGTTGT
Source organism: Eleutherodactylus coqui (assembly GCF_035609145.1). Taxonomy (NCBI): domain Eukaryota; kingdom Metazoa; phylum Chordata; class Amphibia; order Anura; family Eleutherodactylidae; genus Eleutherodactylus; species Eleutherodactylus coqui. Next base: position 97,198,376 of record NC_089841.1, read on the forward strand.
AGCTACCACCAGATTCCCCATATGGGTCTTGGAATGAATTTCCAGCTAACTTTGCATTCGCAACTGAGTTTTTTCCATGAGACTCAGAGGCAGGAAGGGATGGTGAAGGAGGAGGTGAACAACGTTCTCCCCCAGAAATGTAGTTAATTTCAGAAATGGGCTCTTCCCATGGAGTCTCTTTTTTACTCTTGAAGATCTGTTTCCAGGAATCTGGAATAAACCGTCGTACAGGTCTAAGTTCGAGTGCAGTGACCGGCTCCTCGCTGTCACTTGGAAAGAACTCGGGCCCAAAGGGAGGATTGAGTGGTAATGGAGGCGGTGGCAACGGGTCCGCACTCAAAGCCAACTCACAGCCCTCTAACGTCCGGAGATTATTTCTTTGTGTTTGCGACTCAACCGGCACCTGGTCATATTGCACAGCATGGCCATTTGGAGCTCTGTGTTTGGATCTTGATAATGAAGATGATCCTCCTCCAGACATTGGTGTAAGCTTGAAAGGACACAAAAATATGAAAATTAACTAAAGTTTAAGAAAAGAAGAAAAAAATGTAATCTTGTCAATCAATCATAAACATTTTCATTCCAAAGGCTCTGTTCACATCCGCATTTGGGATTTCAGTTCTCCTGTTTCATCATAGCAGAAACAAGAATTTCCATGTAATTTCAAAGGGGGCTTCTAGGGCTCTCAGCTTGCGCCTGTTCTGTCAGGTTTCCATTTTTTTTCCATGGAAACAAGAAGGTAGGGTGGCTTTACATGGGACAACTATCGTTCGAACAGTTGCTGGAAATTCTCACTCTAAGGCCTCCTGCACACGGGCGGAAATTCTGCGGTGGGATTTCCTATGAATCCTATGCAGACGGCCACGACTTGAGGGCATGAAAACTCACACAGAAACGTCACCGCTGACGTGCCAGCTCTGCACTGCGCATGTGCGGCTGTTCTTCAGCCGGCACATGGCAGTGCAGAGAGAGAAGACGCCGGACGGGTGAGTATAAGGTCAATACCGGGACATGGGTCGCATTCCACTGAAAGAATTCTCACAGCGAGATCCGACCCAGCCCTGTGCAGGCGGCCTTATAAGTTGTTAGCATACGAAGGACTGTTTGTGTGCTTTTAGCGATTGTTGACGCGCAAACCTCCCTGCAAAGTTATTGGCTAGTTGTTGAAAGACAAGCGATTGCCTGTTTACGCCAAACAAATTGACTAGCGACTGTTCTTTAGGCAAGCTGAAACGGAATGACCAGTGAACGAATTATCATTCATCATCCTGTAGGTGACCGTCTTTACATGGAACACCCATTGCTTACATGTGTTCTTCCAAGCGACTTTTCAGACGATAGTAGTCCCGTGTAAATCCACCCGCAGAGCTAAAATGGAAACCTGAAAGCAGCCTTCTATTTCTTTTTACATTACTGTTGATGCAGAACGGATGCAAGTGGAAAGCCTTCTGATTGTATCCATCAGGGCTTATTTACACAATCGGTACGCAACTGACATTAGGCAGTACATGAACTGGCGTCCAAGTGGTGGGGACAGTGGACATTGTGATGTGGATGGAATAAAAAAAAGAACATGCTGCAACTTTGTTTTGCACGGATCATGTGTCTGTGAAAAAAATTGCATGTGTGGAAAGACCTATTGAAGTCAATGGGTCTGTATACTGTGCGAGTGCAGCCCGTTGCAAAAATATGGGTGTGTGAATAAGCCCTTATTGGTGCCTTCTAAGGAATTTGTCAGGTCCTCTAAAGCTACCCGTGCTGCTAGTAGCAGGGTATGGTGACAGACAAGCCGATTTCATACAGGCAAGTGCGATATCACAGTGTATTGTACGCACGGAAAACCGATCGCAGACAGGGAAACAATACCAGAAAGTAGTGAGATGCACTCTCTTTCTCTCCCCTCTTGCAGACAGAAAGAATTCAGGCTTTTCTATGCTAGTTCCGCCACTCATATGCAATATTTATTGTGTATGGGCTGCGGGACACTTGCATCCATTGACTTCAATGGAAGCCGCTTGCGCAGAATCCATGCTAAAATAGAACATGCCGCGATTTTTCTTCCGCTCGTGGAACACGCAATTCATATGTGTGAATGTGAAGGAATACTCAAATACATGCCTTTCAATCCCAGCGTTTAACCGCGGGGGCGATCGCAGAATCAACTATTCCAATCAGCACATCTGTCACCATTCCCTGCTACTAGCTGCATGTTTTTCTTCGGTGCATAGTCAGGCACATCGGCGTCAGAGCGTCTGCTTGGAGCCTCCCTCGCACATTTCCATTAAAATCCAGGACAAAATATTCAGACTATTTGGTCCTGGACTCTGGAGGGACCTTGTTAGATTTATTGGGGTCTGTCTGGCACCATTCGGTTCAGCTTGCTCAGACACTTCTGGTTTGTTGTTCGGCTCCATCGATCTACCATGGATAGCGGGTATATTTCTGCACGGTACAGCAGTGTTGGAGTACATCCTATGATTACTCCGTCACCGGGCTGTGCTGATGAATACATAAGGTTACATACCAGCAAGAAATGTTCCCTGCTGTAGGATCGTCCCCAACAAACAGATTTCATATATTCAAACATAATTATTTGTAAAGGGGAACATCTGATGAAACCCAGTGATACGGTGTCATGCAAACGCTATCAGCCACAGGGTGTCCACCGCCATCATGATCACTTTTGGCTCTAATTTTTGACATTTTTTCGGCTCGCATATCTGTGTATTTTATTGCCCTTTTTCCGCCTGCAGGCAGATTCATTTGCACTCCGCAAACAAGATGCACCACTTAAAACAGCTAACTAGTTCCATATGTGTTATTTTGCAGCTGAATTATGCATCTCCTTGCGCATTTGCACGCCCCATTGACTTCTATGGAGAGCTTTGCTGTGCAAATGTGCAGAAAAGCAGAGCATACTGCGTTTTTTATTTGCGCAATCGAAATGCACGCAGGTAAATGAACCCATTGAAATCAATGGGTCTACTCTCTGTGTATTGTGCGTGCAGATACGCCCGTATGAAGGAGCCCTAAGGGTATGTTCACACATTGCAGATTTGCTATGGATTTTCCACAGTAAACCTTCACCATTCGCTGCGGATTTTTACATGGATCCAATGCAGTCTTCACCCCAGCAGGTAAAAGGATGGAATCTGCTATGGATCCACAACAAAGTCCGCACCAGTAAACACACTGTACAAGGAGATCACTTCTCTGGGCTCCGGTTACACAGGACATTCCTGATGCGCCATTTATCATCCTGCAGCAGATGGCCTGTGGCTGGCAGAGCATGCTGGGAGTTGTAGTTTCTGGGGAACCACAGGTTGCACAATACTTCCATACGATGGCTGCTCTATAAAACTTCCTTGTAAAAGTTGAGCTGAGGAGACATCCTAGAAATGAGTGGATGAGACAGTGCAGGAGGGAGCTCACCTGTAGTCTAATGTGAGTGCTGTCCTTAGCTGCAGTCTCTGGTCATGTCTCACTGGACTGTCTCTTGGCTCTTCCCTCCCAGGATCACTCGGACTTGGACAGCAGTCTACACACCGCACTCTCTCCCGGGACAGGCTTCCTCTCTCTCTCGGTCACGTGACTCTCTTCCTCTCCCGGGATGACGTCACTGCCCGGCCCCGCCCCCTCTGCAGGTAGCTGGGCGGGACCTGACTCACCTTCTGTACTGGGTGCAGCGCTGGCTGCTTCCTAGCGCCCCCTGGCGGTCCACATGTGTGTAACAATGTGTCACACCTAATTGCTGGTTTCAGCAGCAGGTAGTGTTGTTTACAGGGCATGGGTATGAATTATCCATGACTAATGAAATATGAAAACTAACCATCATGCTGAGAATATCTGAAACTGTGAGGTAACAAGATTGGGGCTCCGCCGTGAAAAACTTCTCCCATGTCATCTATACATGGCGTAAGTTGGGATTGCTGAGACCCAGAGGTGTAGCTAAAGGCTCATTGGCCCAGATGCAAAAGTTCAGCATGCCCCCCAACTTTCCTCTGCATTGTTTGGTCTCTTAAAGAGACTCTCCACCAACTTTAAGCACTATGAGATAGACTTATGGGTTAAAAGTAGGTGAAGTGCTGAGTTTTTTTCGTTTCCCTCATGTGAGCGCTGGAAGCCGCCGCTGAATGCATTGAGGGGCGCTCTTAGTTGTCTTCCCCGCTCTAATGTGATAATGGACGGACTACTCAGCAGCGCTGCTCAATGAGTGGCACCTTTCAGTGGTGACACCAGGGGTATGATGGGGGAGGTAAGTATAAGGTCGGCTTCACACGATCGGGTCAGATTCCGCCTGTGAGCCTGGCCGGCGACCCTACATACCTGTGATTTCTGTAATGTGGATGACCGCAGCAGCTCGCCATCAGCCATGCACAGTACAGATTTTCTGTTTTCGATATTTGTATTTCACACGCTGTTGCTAAGCGATGACACGGTTAACCGCGGCCCATACTCACTGTTAGTTGCGTACGGGCTGCGGATCCGTGGAGTCTGCAGCAAAATAGAGCATGCTGTGATTATTCCTCCACTCGCAGAATACGCAATTCTATCCATGAATGCGAGCAAAAAATCAAAAGTACATGCCTTTCAATGCGTGCAATTCGCTGTGGATCCTCCACATGAACGCCGATCGCGGATTCCACAATAGCTTAGTTTATAGAGCTGTAAGTAGGTGACAGTTTCTTTAAGAAGTCCATTAATGCAATACTACTGTGTTTACCCCCAAATAAGACCCTGTCTTATATTAAGTTCTGCCCCAAAAGAGGCACAGGGTCCTATTTTCAGGGATGTCTTATACTTACCTAGCAGGCAGTCTGGGTCCCTCTCACTGGTCTCTGTAATTTTTGCTCGGCCAGGCTTGCTTACAGTACTCAGCGCCGACAGAACATCGCTTTCTGGTAACGGGGTTGGTAAACCCCACCTCCAGCAAGCGATTGCTCTGATTGGTTCTTGAACGCCGCGGCTCAGCCAATCACGGCCAGAGCTCGATGAACCAATCACAGACATTCAATCAATGGCTGTTTTTGGTTATTGAGCGCCTCAGTAATTGGCTGATCCGCGGCGCTCGAGAACCAATCAGAGCAATTGCTTGCTGGAGCTGGGGTTTACAAGCGGGGTTTCCCCACAAGTGGAAATCAATTGCGATTTTTCACTCACGTGGGAAAAATCGCAGCATGCTCTATTTTGAGGTGGATTCCATACAGACAGCTTCCATTGAAGTCAATGGAAGCCGTCCGACCAGTGGCCTCTCCACAATCATCATTGCAGAGCGGTCGTGAGATCCGCATCATTACCTAGTGACCGCGTGGCATTATCTGTACTGCGCATTATCCCCCTGCTCACTCCCGCAGCCCACCGCTCACCCCCGCCGGCACCCGAATCTTTTCTGACAAACGGGCAGGTACTCGAAAAGAACGATACTCGCTCGAGTGTCTGCCCTTAACGAGTATGCTCGCTCATCTCTAGTCGTGACAGATTTGGGATATTTGGTCAGACCATGGTTGCCAAGTCTTAAGGAAGCCCTCCATAGAATCATCCCTCATAGCAGACAGCTTTTCACAGATCATCATTTTGGAGATTCTTGCTATGATGGGGTTCAGAATAAGGGATGGTTACAACCAATGGGCTGCTATGTAGATCCTTGCCGCCATACAAATAAACTGGGAGAGGTTTGTGTTGCTGATTATTATACCTGGTCGGTTTGTCCGCCAGCAGGCAAACCGAGAGGCTGAGGGGGAATGTGAAGCCCAAAACTCTCGAAACCAGCCTGGCTGCACAAAGATTTTACCGTTGGGCATGTCCACCAGGTATGCAAAACTGAACCCAGTGCCCCGCAACCTCTAAAGCAATTAGGAGAAGTAGTACGGTAGGGGAGAAGTTGTGTATCATCATTGTGGGTATGTAGTGTGACCTGTGTAGGATCTTGTAGGAGGTTTCGGCCAGGGTCACCTGATGTCTGGCAATGAATGCACACCAGTGATGCCATATATATATTATTATATAGGAGAGAAATCGTCCCAGACTGGAGGGGTGACCAGACGCACAGCCTCTAAAACATCGTATCGGGTATTTTAGAGTGGAGTTTAGGAAACATCGTCTGGAAGAAGCTATAAATCTGGCGTGTGTCCAGCCACAAGTGGCCTGGAACTGAGTATTTTTCTAAGATTTGTTGAATAGTCATGGGATTATTTCCGTGATGGCGAACCTATGACACGCGTAGCCATAGCCGCTGACACGCGGCCGCTGTCGGAAGTTCACCCCGTTAGTGGTGAATACTGGCAGAGGCCGCGGCTCTTCTGCCAGTATTGACTAAGCAGCCCTACTAGCAGCGCTGATCCCGGCGCACACCGTGATGTCAGTGTGCAACCGGGATCCTCCTCCCCCCTCCAATGACGTCTCCTACTACTTGGTTCCGCGAATGCGTCCGGGGGAGGAGGTGTCTGGCAGCACACTGACGTCACCTTGTGTGCCGGAGATCATCGCTGCTAGCGGCGCGCCAGGCAGAGGAGGAGCGGAGCTTCCCCGAGGTGGAGGGGGTAAGTACATGGGTCTCGGGGGCACTGTCACTGCTGGGTCCGCTGTGGGCGGCACTGTCACTGCTGGGGCTCATCATTACTGATCGCACGCGTGGGAAGAAATCACAGCATGCTCCATTTTCCTGCGGATTCCGCAGGACGGCTTCCATTGAAGTCAATGGAAGACATCCAATTTGTGGCACAGCCACAGCTGTCACTGTGGACATGCCGCGGATCTGCTGGAAAAAAAAAATTGCACTGCGAATGAGTCCGGCCCGTCGCCGGCGTGTCTGGACGCATCCGCCATGCTGAAGAAAGAAGATCCAGGCGGCGTGGAGGAGACCTGCACTGGATCTGGACAGGTAAGAAAATGTCTTTTCCTGTCCATGTCTGCGGACACGGCTGGATTACGCTGCGGGATTCAGCAGTAGAATCCGTGCGTGCAAGTTGGTCCTAAGGAGGGGGAAGGTGAGAGGAGTTGTATTTTAGAAATGTTTAATTTTATGTCCCAAAATATAGCTCTCAGGTCCGCAGAGGATGTTAGGGAGGCCTCCAGCTCCGCCCAGAGGGGCGCTCCTGGGCCTGCAAACATGAGGGGGGGGGGGGGGGGATCTGGGCCATCTGTGCTGCATATTCTTCTGTGAAAGTACATTATTTTCTGTTTAATCCGTGGTCTTTTGTTGTTTAAATAAATTCAGAGATGGCCTGTTGCATAGGTTTCATGTTTGGTGGGAGGATGTTAATTGGGAGGCACCTAAATAGATAGGAGAGTTGTGGTAGGATGTTCATTTTAATTGAGTTTATGCACCCTACCCAGGAGAGGGGGCGCTGGTTCCATTTTTTCATTTCTAGTTTGAAGGTTCTAAACAGGGGTGTGTAATTCCATTTATAAAGGGAATTCAGGGTGGGGTGACTTTAATACCTAAATATATTTGGTTTGTTTTTTGAGGACCGTAATACAGAGCTAATGCAAATCTATGTATCAATTCACATGGGCAAGTTCTTCACCATTTTTTACAAACCATTTTTTTGCACATTTGCATCCGTATTTGTATTCTTTTCTATTGGGCGGATATGGATCAGTATTTGCCCAGTAGAAAATAAAATATACAGAGGAATATATTGATGAAAATATGGATGCCATATAGTTGTAATGTACATGCAATGCCCCCTCAGGTTGGCACTAGACATAACGCAATGTACAACATTTGCCTGGAGCATGCCTTTAAAATGCAAAATTTACCAGATGTTTGACAAATTCACAAAACTGATGCACAAATGTATCAAGGTAAATTCATATCTTGTATTACTAAGGGGATTAAAAAGAAATCTTCAACACATGCAGGGAAAGTATTCACACAGGGGAAATATCTCACCTCTCACCCAGCCAGCCAACAACCTACTGCACACTGATGAGGGGCAAATACTCTGAAACTGTGTGTACATAGTTATCGTTTCCTTCTAGAGAAGACTCTGGCTTTGGCTTATACTCCCAGTCATTCTTACAAAACTTGTTAAAAGGTCTGATATTGAGGGCGGCATCACATAGCCTTGCTTGTGTACTTTTTTGTATTGCGTATGCGCAGCATTGCATACGCTGCCTATACAAGTGTATAGGGCTTGCGCTGCATGGTATGCAGAGAAATAGAGCATGCTGCGACCTACTTATGCGTATCTACACGCACATGTGCATGGAGTCAATGAAAGTCAATTGACTTTCATTGACTCCATTCACCATGTATCACGAGGCCGTGCATCGCATGCTTTATACACAAGTGAAAAAAAGGCCCCAGGACATGAGCCCTAACTGTGGATTTGGATGTGGAATTGCTGGCAGAATTTTGCTATTTCGAATTATGCATCAAAATCTGGATTTTGGTATTGAATATTCGGCAGGAGGGCGTATTACCTGTGAAAGGTCCCTAATAGTTGGTGCTCTACAGGCATTGTTCTATCATAGACTTAAATACTGTGTGAAATTCTGCAAAAAACATTTCATAGCAAATACACCCCAAAATTCACAACACTAAATCTGCTTGTATTTTATTTTTGCTATATAATTCCTCTTGCGGATTCTGTGGTGTGATTTTTTACCCGGCGTGAATCCATCCTGAGAGTTTTGTGCAGGTTCTGTATATTAGAGCAGACTCACCAAAGCCTAAATTACTACAAAACCAAAATAGTAATTAACATGTGAAATCTAGAATGCACCCCTGGTCAGACCAGACATAGGCTGGCGGACAAGAAGGTCGCGTAAGCTTTATTTGGCTACAGTTGTGACAAAGCACAAACCCAATGAACATGTGAAAAACGATGGCTACATGCTTTATAAATCTGGTGGGCATGCTTAAGTAATAATGTAGGCACTAAGCAGAATGTTAAAAAAGGAAACTTTATCTGCCTGTCAAATCTAGTAATATTCCACTTAAAGGGGTTGTTCAAGTTATTTAAGGGGTATCCTAAGAGGTCCCCCATGGTGTAATATAACAAAACAGCTGATACTCCTGACTCTTCCCACGTCGGCAGCTCCAGTCTCCCAGCTGATGTCATCTTTACAGGCTGCACTCAGCCTGAGCCATCTGCAGACAAGCTGCAGCAGCCAATAACAGCACTCTGTGATTATCGCTGTCATTGGCTGCAGCAGGTTTACAGGATGTCACAGCGGACACCAGAGCCACGGGCGAGGGATAAGTAAGAAGTGGCGAGTATCAGCTGTATTGTAATTTTACACTATATCCTTTACACAACTTGGACAACCCCTTTAAAAGAAAATGTAACTAAAAATGAGAAGTCTCCATAGAAAAAGTTTTTTCTAGCGTGTCTCAACTGTGTAACTTGTCATTAACCTCTACAGCGAAACAATAAAGTAGTGTGATGTAGAAGTGAAACTGATGTTTTTACCCTTAAGACCCATTCACACAGGCATATTTCCCATCCATGTTATCTTCACGGACAGCACATGGACCAATTATAGCCTATGAGGCGATTCACATGTCCAAGTTTCTGTATGAACATATAACAAAAAGTGCAGCATGAGCTATTCTGTTCCGTATTACAGATGAGAATCGGACATGCAATGTTCGCTGCCTGCGGGTATCAGACAACAGGCGGGCATGTGTCTGTGTGCTGTCCAACGCACATTTGGTCTGAGAATCTCGGGGGCAACTTGCATACTTGTAAGGAGAATTCAAAAGAGTTGTGAACCAGGTTATATGTGAAGTATCATCTGCTGTATTCTTTCAGTGCTCACATATCAGGACAAACACAGAAAACGCATTTCAATTCAAAAGAATCTTGTTCACCTGCAACTTGCATGCGGCTGTCTGAATGTGGCCTTAGAATATGCAATTATTTTCTAATTGTGGGGATTCAACCTCTTGGACCCCTGTCAATCTTGAGAAGCTACCGGTAGATGCTGTTTTCCTTCGTCTGATTACTGTATAGTGTCTGATGTAAAGACTACACTTTTGAGAAGCCAAGTCCGCAAATTAGGCTGGGCAGATAGTGAGCTGACAAGGAAGGCTGGTAGATTTCTGATCTGAAGCCTGCAGAACTATGAATGCGGCTGTGGCTCATAAAACAGGCTGCAACTCGCAATTATAACTATGTAATGCAATGTACACTCATTGTCAAAAAAGAAAATTCCTCCCCTAGGAGTTGTAAGAATCAAATGAAACCTTCTGTGCGATTGTAACTTTGATATAAGTGATTACAAGATCAGAGCAAAAAGGCAATTTATTGCGGAAAACTGAACACTTAAAGGTAGGCTCTAGTACCCTGTTGTATCGTCTTTAGTTTGGTTACAACATGTGATATGGATGGTCATAGAGGCTCTAGTACCCTGTTGTACTGCCTGTAGCTTGGATACAAGATGTGATACAGACGGGCATGGAGGCTCTAGTACCCTGTTGTACCGCCTCTAGCTTAGATACAAGATGTGATATGGGTGGGCATGGCGGCTCTAGTACCCTGTTGTACCGCCCCTAGCTTGTATGCAAGATGTGATGCGGGTGGGCATGGAGGCTCTAGTACCCTGTTGTACCGCCCCTAGCTTGTATACAAGATGTGATACGAGGGGGCATGGAGGCTCTAGTACCGTTGTATCGCCTCTGGCATGGATACAAGATGTGATATGGATAGGCATAGAGACTCTAGTACCCTGCTGTACCGCCTCTAGCTGGGATACAAGATGTGACACGGGTGGGCATGGAGGCATACAGGTTTTGTATGGTATCCTGCAGCCTCTGTAACTAAGCCTCTAGATTGTGCAAACTTGTAGACTATTAAAGTTGGCATCCCAGATAGTCCCATACAAGTTCTACTGGCGATAAATCTAGTGACCGGGCAGCCACTGAAATGTGACAATGTTGTGGGTACATTCCTGTGACTCCCTTGCTGTGTGCGGCCGAGCATTATCCTGCTGGGAAATGCCTCTTGGAAGCCATGAGAGGAACACATGTGGCTGCAGGATGTCCTGAACATATGGATGAGCTGTCATTGTCCGTCGTACCACTACAGGGGTGACCGACTGTTGTATGCGATGCCCTCCAGACCATCATACCAGCAATGAGGGAAGGGTGCTGCTCAATCGTAAAGGCAGGATTGAGTTGCTCACCCCTAGGTCTCCAGACACTAAGGCCGCCTGCAGACAGGATTCCCCGCAGAATTTCCGCCCGTACACGCCTGCACAGGATTGCATTACAACACGCAATCCTATGCAGACGGACGCGGTTTGTCTGCGCGAAATCCCACGCAGAAAACAAACCGCGGCATGCTCCAATTCTGAAACGTCACTCACCGGCCGCCGACTCCGCTCTGCGCATGCGCCGGCACATGAAAGAGCCGGAGCTGTGGGAGCGGGTGAGTTCCGCGCTGCTCTCTACAGGCGCTCGGGTTGGGTCCGGCTGCGAGAATTCTCGCAGCCGGACGGACCCGGTCGTCTGCAGGTGGCCTAACACGGCTGTCATTAGGGCCCAAACTAGATCTGGATTCGTTGTTGAAGACAATCCAGTTCCACACCGTAGCAGTTCAGTTCTGTCGTTCACGTCACCACTGCAAACTGTGGTGGGTGTCAAGGGCTGTACATGTAATGGGTGCCGTGAGACCAAATGTCCTTCAGCCAAGCACCTTTAATCCCTTAGTGATGGAGTTTTTTTAAACTTTTTTTCTATTATCGATTTCTCCGCCCCCCTTTTAAAAAATCGTAACTCCTTTATTTATCCATTAGCGTCGCTGTATGAGGGCTTCTTTTTCGCAGGACAAGTTGTATTTTTCAATGGTGCTATTTAATGTACCATATAATGTACTGAAAGCTTCCTAGGTGGAGAGAAATGGAAAATAAAAAAGAAATTCCGCCATCTTTCGGCGCGTCTTGTTTCTATGGCACACAAACTGCAACAAAAATGACATGATAACAGCCCCGATCAGCCACGTGGCTGATCGGGGCTGTTGCTGCCAAGTGTCGGCCGTGAGAAACAGATGACACCTGCATTGTGTGGAGGGAGATCACTGCAAGTGGAAAAAGTAGTAACTACATACAAGTAGCCTCTGAGAGCCTTTTTATATACCAGGTGGCAAGACCGTTCTTCTAATCACACCCCAACTCTATTCATTTGTATATCTGCCTGAGATGGAACTGGATGTTGAGTTTTGCAGCAAAATGACAACTTCTAAGCACTGGATTTTTTACAAAGTTTTTCAACTTTTATGCAGTTTAATATTATATGTAAACTAGGGAGTTTATAGAAACACAATTTAAACACAGCAATGAGAATTCCACTCATTTATTCCACCACTGAATGAATATATTCCTGGCACTGTATAAAATCGGTCATACATTTGGCTGATAGCTGTTGTTCCCAACCTCCCATACACATGTGTACTCAGTTGAGCATACTCCGGTAGCAACTTAGGCCTCCCTCACACAGCAGCGCTGCAAAGTGCTGTGATTTTACGTTTGTTTTTGCCCACAGCTGCCTTGCAGCCAACAGTGGAGTTTAACATACCAAAATAGTACAGACTATGCTCGAAAATTGCCGCTTGGCTCCATTGGAAACAATAGGAGCGTTGTTATCCCACGTCTAGCGCAGCGCTCAGAATAGTAAAAAAGCACTTGTGTAAGGAACGCCTTATGTCCCCTGAAAACTAAGGAATTAGACATGCCAGACCCTCCTTTCTACCAACATCTACTATCAGGGGAGAGTCATAGGGTCCCCCATCTGATGGTCAATCACTCCCTTCAAAATGAGCAGGATCAGCCAGCATTATTCCATTCGTACGGCCCCCGTTAGCCTCTGAGTGTAGATAATAACATCCCGGGGGTGGATGGTCCTTGAGTCATGGCAGGCCGCTGCACCATAGCTCTGAGCAGTCATCACATAGCTCTGCAGTTCTTCATCGCACGCCGCAGCACTAGTTTCCAGACACATAATTATAGCATTACAGTTTGCATTTCTTTGATATCACAGACCGGAAGGGCTACATTACAAAGTCTACACGGTATTTAAAGTGCACCTGTATCCTGAGACAAGTGCATTTCAAACAGGGACTTCTACAAGTTGCCCATATAAGTTTGAGTGTCCACAGAATTAAAGCACTAATTTCAAGTCAATGACTTTTAGCAATCGCGAAGCGTAGCTAAAAGCCAGCTGCCTTAGATGTTGCCCCCAGCTCTACAGTATGGTACAGCCCTCACCGATGGTGCTCCAACTACAGTATACAGAAAATCGCTCTCACATAGACTTTGGGGGCAAACTGTAGTTAAAAGAAATATAAATAATCAGAATTTCCCATCTTGTTTTAACTCAGTCCAGGTTCTTTCTCCTAGGGCCCATGAAATAACATTACTTGTGCTCTATCTACCGCTTTGCTATTGCATGACCTTATTTACGTTTTGGGTGTAAATGCCCGTTAACTTACCAGTCTCTCAGGACAGGTACGCTTACTACAATTTACCCAAACTATCAAGTTAAAAATATTTTAAGTTAAATATATATTTTTACGTCACATAAATATAAAGCGTAGGCTGCATTCCCACGAACGTATATCGGCTCGGTTTTCACGCTAAGCCGATATATGTCGCCCTCATCTGCCGGGGAGGGGGAGGATGGAAGAGCCAGGATCGGGACCTGAGCTCCCGCCCCCTCTGCACTATTTGCAATGAAAGGAGGCGGGGTGGGGCAGGGCTAAGTGGCGAGAATTAGCCCCGCCCCACCTCCCCCCATTGCAAATAGTGCAGAGGGGTGGAGAGGAGGCAGAGAGGGGACGGGAGCTCAGTTCCTGCTCCTGGCTCTTCTATCCTCCCCCCCCCCCCCCCTGCAGATGAGGACGACGTATATCGGCTCGGCGTGAAAACCGAGCCGATATACGTTCGTGTGAATGCACCCTAAGGCCGCTTGCATCAAATGGTGTAGAAAAGGGAACAGCATAAGCAGAGGAATACCATACATGTCTATTAGACAAGGTTCAATCCACTCCTACAAACCCTAACATTGGGCTGTATGTAACAATTATAACAATGTGCATTGGATCTAACTCCTGATTTCTACTATAGCAATGAATGATAAAAACACACATCAGCATATGTTCTGGGGCAAAAGGAATTGCTCAAAGTAAGAAGGCCAAGCGGCTAAACTATGCCCCAAAACATCGGATTTGGGCTGCAGAATGATAGCAGCAGGTGCTCTGGACTAATGAGTCAAAATCTGAAATATCTGGCTGTGACAGAAAAGAGTGGGAAGAAATTTTTTCACCCAAATGGGCTAAATTGGCTCAGTGGGTTTTTTTTGCCTTCCTCTGGATCAACAACAGGAGTGTGCAATCACAGAAAATGGCCATATACTTACATTGGTGTCCCTCACAGGTGCAATTAGCTCCCTCATTTGGTAGTCAGCTACCTGCATGGTGAGAGGATGCATGCATATGGCCATGTTCTGTGATTGCTTTTATGTTTTTATATTTTCCCTTCTGTGATGCATTTATATTAGTGTAGGGACCCACTACATGCAAGGAACCTTGACGCGGTTAGTGGGGTGATGTATCTTGGCCAAAATCCAACTAATGCCTTGCATTTATTATCTATCATTCACATGCAGTGTGGCTTTAAAACTCCAGGGGGAGCCCAGGGTGGCAGTACCAATGTGGTTCACTGTTTGAAGTGCAGGACAACCCGATGAACTATTATGGCGTCATTAATAGGTTGCTGGTCTGTATAGTGCACTAGATGTATCAGAATAGTCTGCCACTTTGTATCCATTCTGTGTGGAATTATACACCAAGCAGCCACCCCCTCTATATTAGGAGGCAGTGTGAGTGGCTGTCTCATCGGTGTCCCTCACAGGTGCAATTGGCTCCCTCATTTGGTAGTCTGCTACCTGCATGGTGAGAGGATGCAGCTATATGCACTCCTTAGTCAGTAAGTATATGGCTGTTTTCTGTGATTGCTTTTATATTTCCCCTACTGTGATGTAACAACAAGAGTGAGGAGTAACAACGACCCCAGACATACGGCCAATACTATTAAGAACCATCTGCAGTGTAAAGATATAGAAGGAGTGCTGGAAGTGATGATTGTGGCCCCAGAGAGCTCAGATCTCAACATTATACAGTCTCTCTGGGATAACTTAAGAGACAGTCTACGGAACAGCGCACTGCAAGCCACAGTCAATTCCACAGCCTAGCTGCTGATTTTGATGCATTGAATTAAAAATGACTTCTAACCTGCCCACAATTCCACATCAATATCCTCAGATTTTGGTACGGAATTCCACAGTTGTGGATTTGGCAGCAAAATCCCATCCCATATGAAAGGTCTCTTAAGAAACAGAAGGATTTGAGCGAGCTTACAGCCACAGATGATTTGTGGTTAGTTCTCCCAGATGCTTAAAACAATCTCTGTGCTGAGTTCCTTCAAAAACTGTGTGCAAGTATACATAGAAGAATTGATGCGGTTTTGAATATAAAAAGTGTGGTCACACCAAATATTGATTTGATTGAGATTTATCTTTTGTTCATTCACTTTGCATTTTGTTAGTTGAGAAAATAAACTATTAACACTTCTTCTTATGAAAGCATTCTTACGTTGCAGCATTTTTTCCACACCTACCTAAAATTATTGTACATATTATTTATATTCTTAAAGGGACACTCCAAGCAATGGCCACTTCTGTGTTAGAGCCTGAGAGGACCCTCCTGTACTTGCAATCCCCTCTTAGGTCAGCACTAGGCATAACACTATGTACAACCCCTAACTCGAGGGTGCCTTAAAAATACAAAGTTTACCAGATGTCTGTCAAATGCACAAAACTGATGCCCAGATGTATCAGGGTGGATTCACACCACGTCTTTCTATGGGAACCAAAAAATCTGCAATAATTAGAACAATTTACAGTATGTACATTGGGTCCTACTCATATGTTTTCTGCTAAAGCAATGAATGCTGAAACGCGCATCAGTATATGTTCTGGGGTAAAAGGAATCGCATACAGTAAAAAGCAGTCCAGTGTCACAATTCAGTTATTATCCTTTATCCATTGCTGTATCCATTGGGCAATCTGATCAAGGTTTTTCTCCAGATCCTCTGGAGTGTTACTGGGCAGCTGATGAACGATTTCATGTCGATACGACTCAACAGCCTCTTCATAGATGGTCTGGAAAATCTCACACTGAATGTTTTCTTGAAGCTTTTTCTGCTTGTAACCCCTAAACAAAAACAAAAAAGAAAAAAGAAAGTGAATTTTCAAGCGACACATTCATAGACGTGAACTTAATAGGACAGATGTATATGATCTTTACTTCAAATGGCAGCAAGCATGAGTGTATTTGTGAGTAGGTGGAAGTAATGCAGGACCGTCATCTAACAGGAGAACATGGACTGCAACTGCTAAGAATCAAGAACCTAGAGGCCCCTGTTCTATCAAAAGGTAAGGGTCCCATAACGGGCATTTATTCACTGCATGTGCCGGAAATGTTTAAAGCGCAACTGAACTTTCAATAAACTTTTGTCATAGGAACGTGTCAAAAGTTGTGATCAGTGGGGGGCCGAGTACTGAATTCTCCACCAATTGCTAGAACAAAGGCAGAAGCTCTTATCCAAGCGCTCTTTGCGCATTAGCCAGAATGGACCCAATAGAAATTCTATTGAGCCGGTCTTTAGCTTGTGAGCAAAGGCAGCGCTTCTGCTGCTTGTTTCTAATGATCGTGGGGAGGTGGTGTCTCAGCACCTGGACACTGATCAAACCTTCTAACATATCCCCATGACAGATCAAAAGATTGTTTCAAGTAGTGTTACACTTTAAAATGGGAATCCCCCTTTAGCATCACTGTTTTCTACGCAGCTTAGCATTTTGACATATTTACCTGCTCTCCAGTCTTTCATATAACAGCGAATTGTCTGTTCTCAGAACAAATACTATGTGGAACCATCTTTCTGGGAAAAAGTCACAGCCGTGATAGTCTACAATGACCCCTCCTTCACTCATTCTGTCCTCCAGCTCATCAATCACCTGCAAGAAATGGAATAGCTGAAATTGGGGAAAACCCCAAAACAATCTACTTATATACAGTTATACACTACACCCACGTTACCTTACCATGTGTATTTGTATTACACACTTTAGTATAAATTGGGAACTACCGACATATTTGACTGGACGACAACTTATAAGGGTTCTCCGGAACCTTTCCTACTGATGACCTACCTTCAGGATAGTTTATCAACAGTTGATTGGCTGGGGTCCATTGCTGAGGATCTCTGGGTTCGCTGTCAGCATGGAAAGCCCTGGAAGCAGATAGTGCTGTCAACATTGTAAGTTTGTACTGCACGATCTGCTTCCAGTGCTTTCCGCACTGACAGTGGGCCTGAAGGATCAGCCGATTGGCAGAGATCCTGAGCGATGGATCCCTGATGATCAACTATTGATGTCCCATCCTGAGAATAGGTCATTAATAGTAATAGTCTGGGAGAATCCCTTAAAGAGATCATCCAGAATTAGAAAAACATAGCTGCTTTCATGTAGAAACACAGAAGTCCACAGGTTATATCTGCAATACCACCAACAACCTGCAGGCAGATACGTTTCCATTTCTAGAAAAAGGCAGCCATATTTTTCTAATCCTAGATGACCCCTTTACCCACTATGATAGAAATGGCAACTTTTAGCCAGCGCCATAATAAGCAAGGAACAAAGCATGCTCCTTCCAAAAAAAGCTCATCGTGGAGACATTTACATACTTAATATATCTCTCTCTAAACCTGTGCTGAAGGCCTTTAAACCCTCCCCCCCCCCCATGCTTTCATACTCATCAGACCAATAACAGACATGTTTGTTGCTACAACAGTGAATTGTAATCAAAGGGATTTTCTGAAATTATTGCTACACCAAGTCAAGAAATTAGGTGGTTTTCCAGATGGAAGGAATGAGATTTCTGTGTATAACAAACTAATACAACTTACTCGGTCTTCATCGAGAACGGGACACTCATACTCGTTATCAAAACCTTCATACAAGTTGCCTACAAAAGCAGATAAACAAAATGTTTTTTGGATTAGATCTATTGTTTGCCTTCAAACGTTTTCTCCACGATATTTAACTATTTTATTTATAGCAGAGGTAAAAGTGTGTAAATCAGGATACGCTTTGTGGGAGTAATTAGTTAATATGGTGCATTAGTGCTAATGCCCACGGCCAGATTTCCGACGTGCAAAACGCGGCGGAAATCCGCTGCGTTTCACCACAGCTATTAGATTCTATTGAACCTAATAGCTCAATGTACATGCTGCGGAATTCCGCTGGGTGAAATAACCCAAGGCATGTCCTATTTGCCGCGGGAATACGCGCGGATGGCTTCCATTGTAGTCAATGGAAGCCGCCCATCATGCTATACTTCCGCTGTAGCACAGCGGAAGTATAGTGTGAATGTGCACCGACAGTGTCATGCGAGTATGGGGTGTCTGGGGGGGTGGCGTCGTTACGAACTCCACTGCGGTATTCCACTTGCAGAGCCTGTCACGGCCAGGGGCATGAGGCCTTATGTTGTACTGATGATGAGTAACGGTCTGTATTATGTCTCGAACTATATCATAACTCTGCAGTTATCACTAGCCGCTTTTCTATGTGCTCCTCAGCATTGCTTTTTGGGGTCAGGAACGCTATCTTTTCTCCTTAGGGAGAGCACCTAGAAGGTGAGTGAGTAGACTCATGCTCCTCTGGGTAATATGCAAATAAGGGAGATGGAACGGTTTTGACTAGGTTACTGTACAGAGCCTAGTGGAAAGACAAGCCTTCACAAAATGCAAATCACCAGAGCAAACTATACCGACCGTGAAGAAGCAGGGAATAATGGAAGATTTGCATTCTGGATGCAAGCGAGATGTAATTCAACAGCCTTATAAACCTCCTGATCAACAAAGTAACAGCAAGTGACAGCTAGTTAACTAAAAGTTGGATCTGCATAAGGAGAGCTGACAGAGTCGCTTTAAAGAAAGTCTATCAGTCAAATATGTGTCCTAAACTAAGTAGCTGCTATGAAGAGAAGCAAGTATGATGAATAGAGATGAGCGAACGTACTCGGTAAAGCACTACTCGTCCGAGTAATGTGCTTTATCCGAGTACCTCCCCGCTCGTCCTGAAAGATTCGGGGAGCGCCGCTGCTGACAGGTGAGTTGCGGCGGGGAGCAGGGGAGAGCGGGCGGGAGAGAAGGAGAGAGAGATCTCCCCTCCGTTCCTCCCCGCTCTCCCCTGCAGCCCCCTGCTCCGCGGCGGCACCCGAATCTTTCAGGACGAGCAGAGAGGTACTCGGATAAAGCACATTACTCAGACGAGTAGTGCTTTACCGAGTACGTTCGCTCATCTCTAATGATGAACCTAGTGGAGTGTCAAGGGGAAGGCCCCTGGGTTACTCAGCGGTAACAGTCCAGGGCATTACAAGCTGCAAGTAGTTTCATTTATGATGCGGTACTTTTTTTTTCTGCGACAGGCTGTAGCTGATGTACATACAGCCACAGGTAAATGCCGCTATCTCCGTCATGCCTACTTTATCAGGGATACAATGGAGCGTCTCTTTATAGCGGCTAACTAGTTTGGGCAATTACTTTACTTGGCTGACAGACTTTCTTTAAAGTGTATATGAGTTTTCAAAAAAAACAAAAGCAAAAAAACTTCAGAAGCCCAGGTCTCCATTGGCTGCTGAATTGCTTCTATTTGCACCCTGTTTGAGCATTAAATCAATTTTGCATGTAGATTTTCCTATTTTTCTGCTGTCCTGCTGTTTGCAATCCACTCACAGGTGGGGGATGTCCCAAGTCAGCCATTCTACCAGTACTGTACTGGTCGGGACTTCCTCTCTCCCACTTTTCATGCTTGCCTGTTCCAATCAGCTGTAAGGCAGCATCTGAACGTCAACCCTTCTGCTACATGTAGTAACTAACAGTGTCCCCATATCCCTGTTACTACAGAAGTCAAATGCATAACAACAGGCAGTGGATTGCAAAAGTGCAGGAAGGAAGACCCCTTGTGGCAGCCACTCCAAACTTGATTTTCAGTGGTAAAACAGAAAACAAAAATTCAAGTATACAACAAGATTGATGATAGGTAGGGATGAGCGAGTATACTCGCTAAGGCACTACTCGTTCGAGTAATGTGCCTTAGACGAGTATCTCCCTGCTCATCCTTAAAGATTCGGGGACCGCTGCGGAGAGGAACGGAGGGGAGATCTCTCTCTCCCGCCCGCTCTCCCCTGCTCCCCGCCACAACTCACCTGTCAGCTGCGGCGGCTCCCGAATCTTCAGGGACGAGCAGGGAGATACTCGTCTAAAGCACATTACTCGAGCTAGTAGTGCTTTAGCGATTATACTCGCTCATCCTTAATGATAGGCTGTCAGATGAGCACAAGTTGTGTGAAATGTTAGTGCCCATATAAAGCTATAATCCACAGAATATATGAGGGGCTGCTCATAAGCCCTTAGCTGTGCAATCTTCATTTGTTCAGACGTCAATGAAAGTTCTATCATTTTAAAGTGCAATCTTTGCAGGCAAATTCTGACACGATCTCAAGTGCCATTCTTATGTCATGCAGGTTTGAAGACATAAAGGCAAAGTCTGCAGCAGATTTCATTGCAAAGGAGAGTACAGCAGTGATAAAGTTCCTGTTTCGGAAAGTGATTTTGGCCAAAGACACTGAACTGGACATGGTACAAACCTTGGGTGACAAGTGCCCTTCATACAAAAAT
Source organism: Eleutherodactylus coqui (assembly GCF_035609145.1). Taxonomy (NCBI): domain Eukaryota; kingdom Metazoa; phylum Chordata; class Amphibia; order Anura; family Eleutherodactylidae; genus Eleutherodactylus; species Eleutherodactylus coqui. Next base: position 97,219,121 of record NC_089841.1, read on the forward strand.
TGGGTTGTCAAATTAAAAACCAGCAACTTAACCATTAACCACAAAGACTACTCCAGGAGACCTCAATGGGGACCATTCCACAAACCATAGAGGTCATTCATGACACAATTCTGGAAGACCGGCACATTTCTGCTAAGACGATAGCCGAGGCTCTGACTATTCCCAGAGAAAGAGTTGGGTTCATAATTCACGATCATCTGGACATGAATGTGTCTGCCAAGTGGGAAATGTTTATCAGCAGTTCACAAGTGTGACTAACATTCAGCAGCATTTTTGGCAACAAGGCGATGCTTTCCCATCTTCACTGTTGACAATGGATGAGATGTGGGTTTTTATGTATGATCCTGAGTCAAAAAAATAGAGACACAGTGGTTCTCTGCATGCAAAATAGTTCTGAGTGCAGAATTCGTCATTCAAGGTGATGGTGTCTGTCTTCTGGAATGCAAGCATCATAACATTTTCTTGGCAGACTGTTTTTGCGCGGTGGTTTGCCTTCTTTTACCCCCTTCCCGTAAGCTGGGTACTCATTTTACCAATGGAAGGATAAGTCAACCTTGAGCCGGCTACCTGAACTACGTGGGGATTGAACCTGCAACCTCCAAGTCATGAGCGAGAGCTTAGGACTGCATTTCTGCTGCCTTAACACTCTGCACAATTGAGCAATTTGCTGCTCAATCAAAGGCATTCTGCATGCTTGAAGACGTTGCAACCCCGTCTTCAGAAGTGCATCGATATTTAAGGGGACTCTGCAGAGTAACTGAAATGTCATTGCTCTATGTCAAATTATTTTGTGGTCAACGCCAAAGTCTTATCAGCACCCCCTTGCATTCATGCAAAAAGCAGTTTAAATCCTGCCAGGGGTTATAGTGCAAACCTTCTTCCCCACCCACAGTGACTGACATCTCTCCCTATGTACAGGAAAAGCCATCACTAGCAGTGTGGACGGGGGAAGAAGGACTCACAGGCTTTCTCTAGGTGTCTGTACTTTCCCTATAGGCATGATATGGAAATACTAATTAAACATTTAAATTAGACTATTTATAATAGCACACCAATAATAATTCTCCAGTCCCAACATCCTTACACCGAGTCCTAAAACTTACCATCTTTTGCCAAATCTCCAACGTTGACAAACTCGAGTCCAGTTCTCTCTGCCAGCTCTTTACCCAGGGTGGTCTTGCCAACACCGGGAGTACCTGATAAAGTGATAAGAACCAATCGTATGTTATCAGACAGCGTAATATACAACACTGAGTACGAAGAGAAGGTTTTAAAGGAGATCTACCAGAAAATGTCATAAAGGTATAATTCCTATGTATCGCTATGCTGGGATACGATCAATGTCCAAAGGCGAGAATGCAATGCTTTCTCCCTGCTGCACTAGTATGAACGCCCTCACCACCTAGATCCATGTCACTAATATACACATGTATTGGCCTCTCCAAGCCCGGCTGGCTGCAGAGAATGACTGAGATTGGGATTTGGATATATAGAAGGTCTCAACCCCTCCTGCTGCTGTTCTCACAACCTGCCAGTAGAGCGGCGTCAGGCTTTCGTTGGGATGAGCGCCCATCCTCAGCAAGTCAGGCTGTTTACACTCTATAGCAGAATGAACAATGGATAGTTGGACCATCATTCAATGACTCCCATAGACTAAAGCGTACCTAACTTTTCAGACAACTCATGCCCATGTGTTTCATTAATTTTGTAATATTCATTAATTTTTTTTAGTTTTCCCACTGAAATATCAAGGCCGACGTGCAGCCCCTCTGCAATCCACTGCTTGTCATTAGGCATTGAGCTTCTCTAGCAACTAGGACATATCTTAGCTGTAGGGGAGGGGTTGTCTCCCCAGGGTCAGCTTCCTGTACTCACACTGCTCTCAGATCTGCAGTCAGTGTGTACACAATCTCTGCCTCTCTCGATCTTATATGTACCTAACCACCTATGTGCAGTTATCTTCAATCTGTGGGCATTAAATGTCTCTCCACAACATGTACAGCGCATATATCTCTACCTCAGTAAGAATGATGCTGCTATGCCCAGAGCACACACATATCATGCCTACAACAAAGGTAAGTGCATATAGCAGGGTAGGCAAGTCTAACATCAGAAGAGGCAGAGATTGTGTACACGCTGACTGCAGGTCTGTGAGCAGTGTGAGTGCAGGAAGATGAGCCAATGGAGACAGCCCCTCACCCATAGTTTAGAAATGCCCTAAGGTTGTAGTTGCTAGAGAAGCTGAATGCCTATTGACAAGCAGTGGATTGCACAGGGGCTGCACTTCAAATTAGGTTTTCAGTGGTAAAACAAAACAATTTTTAATGGAAGTATATTACAAGATTGATGAGACACACACAGGCTATTAGATGAGTATAGCTTGTCTGAAGCGTTAATTACACATTAGGCTAATTTCACACCAGCGAACCGTGAAACTCGACCCAATACCACGCTCGGAAATGTGTGCTGTCCATGCGGATGGGAGGCGGTTTTATGTAAAAAATGCCTTGCATCACTTCAGGGAAGTAGCGATCCCGCGGCTGAAAGAATCGGCAAGCGTTTCCCATTGTTTTCAGTGGTAAGCCCCACATCGCACTCGCGTGCACCTCGAACGCCGTGCACTGATTTTAGCGGACCCATTGAAAACAATTAACAAGGCGTTCTGAGAGAACGCCCAAAGAGAGGGCACGCCGCGATGCCATGTGGCAAAAAGGAAAAAGTATATATAAAATCACTCATCTATGTTAGCCACAAAAGAATGGGGTTCGTATTTGTGCGAGAGCTCTGTGTTTAGCAACGCACAAATCTCTTGCGATTTTCTCGGCCGACCTCTGGGCGGAGGCTCCACTGCAGATCCAGCTCAAAATACCAGAAGGAAATCCGCTGCATGTAGCAGGTTTACTTCTGGCTAAAAGCCGGGCAGGTGGGACGGAGCCGCTCTACTGCAGGGATACCCCCTTTAGAGCCAGAAAGCGAACCTCGGATAAAGGCCTGTTTACACGCAAAGACAAGCTTTCAAATAATTGACGGTTTTAGCAATCGTTTTGCTGATGTCCATTAGTATTTTATTAGCTTAATTTGCATGTAAAAGGGCCTCCGAGAGCTGTTTGCAGAGCACAGATTATGGGTTAGGCTTTGCTCACAGCCGCATTGTTCTGGCACGGGCTGTCAGCAGAATACGATGTAATCCCCCGTCACCCGCTGAGAACACAGCGTGCGGTGCCTGTTATTCCTCGCCGGCTGAATGATGGATTTTAAGCTCACCTTAAAATCATTGTTCAGCCGAAAAATGAATGCTGGCCATGTTCACACGCAACAATTATCGCTTATATACCAGTTACAACAAATTTTGAGTGATAATCGTTGCGTGTAAACGGGCCTTTAGAGAAACACGCCTTAGGCCACTCGCACACATGCGTTCACGAAACGCCGCTTCTGAAACAATGGCGTTTTACCGAGATTTCAAGCAGAGTTTAAAAAAGCATGTTGCAGCTTTACCGCATCCCATAACTGTGAGGTGTGTTAAAAAGCGAGAAAACGTGCAAAAATAGACAGCGCTCAAAAATTAATGGGAACGCTGGACCACAGTTAGTGCGGTGCTTGAAACACCACGCCAATCACAGTAAAAAGCGGGCTGCGTGAGAGCGGCCGTACACCATAGCAAACTTCTATTCTGCCTAGTATAACGCCAGACGGCAGGACAGAAACCCCACAGCCCCAATTGCAGTGAATGAGGACGCATGGAGCGTGGTTGGCGCCTGTCTGGTATTTTTGTTGTTCATCTTCTATGACAGAACTGAACAAGGAAAACTACGAGTGCGAGCGAACAGCGCCTAATAACGCCGTCCGTCTGCATTTCAGGTGGGAAAACCATAGGGGTATATTTACGAAAGTGTCTTAGTGACCCGTAGCAACCAATCACAGTGCTGCTTTCATTTTCCCGCAGCATAATTCACGATAAAAGCTGCGCTGTGATTGGTTGCTCGAGGAACTAAGGCAGTTTTTCTTTAAGACAGTTTCCCCCATAGTCTGATGTTCTTCCAATCATATCCAGCAGACTGGCCGGAGCCTGTAACTACAGTGTAACACAGGAGTGCTCGCTACTCACCGGTCAGCAGCACGTTGGGGCGCCTCATGGTCACACCGTGTCTCCCCGGTCACGTGCAGTACAGCAGGCACACGCTGTCCCCCACACACCGGAGGCACGCACATGCGGGAGGCGTGGCCATATGACGTCATAGCTCAATCCACATCATCGGGCTCTATAGTAATAAAACGCTTCAAATTAGAGAGGAACAAACGTGTAATTATAGTATCGTGACATTTACGATATATTTCATAATACTGAAGCAAATTGTTAATTCAAATATTTGACCATATCAAAGATGGCGGCGGAGGCTTCACCTCACTAAGCCGTCAGCGTCCTCCCTCAACTTGCCGGCTACGTCAGTGTGCGCCGGTGACGTAGTTGCGCGGCGCCCGCGGTGTGAGGAGTAGCTGCGCAGAAGTGGATGTGTTGTTGTGGTTCTAACAAGGTGAGTTCCGCGGGGTGTACCTCCACATGACCGCGCGCCCTCCTCACCAGCAGGGGGCGCAGTGCAGCCTAGAGGAGGTGACACGGCCGGTGGCGCTGCTATACGCAGCTTCTACACTTGCACTGGTGGAACTACAAGTCGCATCACCCCCAACACACGGGCCTCGGTAGTTACAGCCTCGCAGCCTGCATATTTCCATATGTCAGCATAGGTAAAACCGTCTCTGCATCGCAGGATGTAAACCGCATGTAGTCTGCCCGGTGGGGTATTTAGGGCTCCTTCACACGCACGTATTTGCGCAGTGTGCGGCGTCTGTTCCCGTGTGTTTTGGTCCTCCATGAACCCCGCACGCATCCTGCTCCATTTTCTTGCATATTTGTGCGCCAAAAGTCAACAAAAAAAGTTATCGATGTGCAAATGTGCGCAGGATGCGTTAGGAGGAGCGCGAGACATCGCGTATGGAAAAGAACGGATTTGGAACTCAGACTAATTAGCCATTTCACTGGGTGCGGTTTTGTCTGCTGCGCGCAAATGAACATGCCGACACGTGCGCTGAAAATACGCAGCGCCCGTGTGTGTGTGTGTGTGTGTGTGTGTGTGTGTGTGTGTATGTATGTATGTATGTATGTATGTATGTGCGTGCGTGCGGGGGGCACCAGAGATATTTAGACTTCATTCAGGCTGTTGTATTGTGAATTGCACCGAGAATCTCGGAAGCAGGACACAGCCGCACCTCAAATATAAAGAATGCTTATCTTATTTAGTCCCCTGTGTGTTCTCCACCCCCCCCCCACCCCAAAAAAGAGAAAATTATGCAGCATAATGCGCAGGTCTCGGGTTCTCATTTGCGCCCCCCGTAGACTCCTATGGGCCTTTAGTGCACAAATACTAAAATAGAGCACGCTGCGTTTCTTTTTTTGTGTGTGCAAAGCGACAGAGAATTAACCCCTTGAATACAGCGGGTTCTGTTCTCTGCACATTGCGCTGCAGATTTTGCATTCACAAATCTGTCCGTGTGAAGCCGGCTCACAGCAGCCGAGCTTTATCATCTGTATTTTGCTCATCAGTGAGCGCTCACATAACCAGTGGAGAAGAGAGAAGGTGGAAACAGAATAGAAACAGCAGGTGGCGCTATTCTAACTTTAGTCCCGGAATATCTGTGGATAGAAAAAACTTTTTAAGGCCGGCTGTCCACGGGCGTTGTGACGTCCTGTGGCAGATCTCCGCCGGTCAGCCCTATCTAATAGATAGGCTGGCCGCGGAGAATCGGGGCAATTCGCAGCATGCTGCGAATTGCCTGCTGCGAGCTGAGAATCGTAATGATTCTCCGCTTGTGGATAGGGGTCAGCGCTGTCCATAGCAATGCTATGGAAAGCGTCGGCCGGCGTGATTCGCCGGTGATTTACCGCCGGCGAATCCACGTCCGTGGACAGGGGTCCTAAATGTAAATATAAAAAAAAAATGTTTATAATTGGGAACTGGATTTATAGGGGTTGTAACAGAATTTCAAGCGTGGATAGGGGATAACTTGCTGATTGGTGGGGGCTTGTTGCTGAGACCCCTGCCAATCTCAAGAACGGGGGTACCGCGCGTGCTGAAAATGTAATTGGCTATTTGTAGCCCTACATCTTGTATTCGAACAGCCATGAATGGTCAATGTATAAATTATGAGGCTTGTATAACTGAGTGTTATAGACCAGCTGGAACCACATTAATATCTGGACATAGTGTCACCATTGTCTATGGCCACCCTCATACATGCCGTCAGCAAAATTGCAGTCAATGGAAGCCGTCCATTCACGCTATCTTCCAGTGTAGCACAGCAGAAGAAAGCGTGAAAATGCTTCTCCGCCCACCGCCGCCGCGTCATGTGACACAGTGGGCGTGTCACATGACACGGCGGAGGTGGGCGGGGAAGCGTCATGCGGGAGCGAGGACGCCGGATCCGCAGGTAAGTATGGGGTCTCCTGGGGGGGGCGCCGTGACGGGCTCCGCCGCGGAATTTCGCGGCGGAGCCCATCACGGCCGTGTGCAGCCGGCCTAAGGCTCTTGGTGATGTGAGTATTGATGTGACCATTGTTTAAGAATTGTTTCCAAAACGTATATGCAACATCACCTATTTTTAGGTAACTTTGTTTTATTTTTATCATTTATTCACTTGTATTAATAAATTGTGTTGTATCAACCCACTTGTCCTTCTTTATAGCCGTATCCGAACTTTTTGCCTTTCAACTTGGCAACACACTGTCTCCTGTCCTCCTCGCTGCGAGGTTACTGCACCCCTTGCAGTGAGGAGGAGACGGATTGCAGCGCTGATCACACAGGCGCACCAGCACTCTGTTCACTTTCAGTGGGACTGCTGAGATAGCGAAGCGGCACCTGCTCAGATATTTCTGTCAGCCCCTTTTAAATGAATGGAGCGCTGACCGTGCATGTACAGTCGGTGCTTCATTTACTGTGACATCACTGCTGGGGGACAGAGGAGAGCGGAACGTGGGAGTCCCATTTTTGAGATCAGTAAGTAACTTGAAATTCTAGTACAAGCCCTATAAGTAACAGTGTTTTTCATGAGACCTTCCCTTTAATGTGATCTTTTTGTTACATAACACATTTGTACATGACTGTCCTTTGTGCTCTGTTACAGTGCAGCCGGCGGTCCCCACACATCACACAGTGCTGAGCTGATGGGAATCTTACAACTTGATAATGTCAAAGACATCTTGCAGAAGGAAAGTAACTTCTGCTAAGGTAATGTCTCTTTATTAATATACACTTTGCATTGCAGTATTACAATGTTTATCTTTTAGAGAAGACCTGTCACAACTGATGCTGGCTGCGTACTTTTACAGCCCGCTGCTCACCCATTCTAGTGCAGTTTTTCTTCCAGCATGCCACCCCCACCCACATTCACTTATGATCAGTGCCGTTCATTTCAGCACTATTAAATTGTCAGGTGGGCAATCTCCAAATAGTTTAGGCGATGTTCCATTGACATTGGGCAGTAGAGTACCCCCACATGACAAACAGCACTGACTGCAGCCAAATGGGGTTGGTGGTGGGCAACTAGAAATAAAAGGCACAAGATAAGTGAAGAACCAGCTGCAAAAGTATGCAGCCAGTTTCAGTTGTGTGAGGAGGTGACAGGCCTTTGTTAAAGGGGTTGTCTGGTTGCAATATGGGTTCTTAAAATTCAATCCAAATGATATAAAACAATAAAACCAGTGATCCCTACCCATCCTCGGCCCCAGCCCTGCAGTCCTCCCTGTCTTTGTTGTGGAATGGACACCAAATCCCCGCTGCAGTGGTCTGGTGATGTTTTCCTGGCATGATGGCTCACCGTATCTGAGTGGATGTGCCAGGAGAATGGCACTGATCACTGTGACCTCTGACCATAGGGTTGCAGCTCTGAATCGCTGGGGCTGAGGACGGGTAAGTACCGCTGGTTTTATTGTTTGAACTGATTTGGATTTGATTTTAAAAATTCAAATTGCAACCAGACAACCCCTTTAAATGGTAAGGTGGTCCTACAGGAGCATGCCATCATCTTGTTATTTCTTAAGTACTCTCAAGAATGGGACTGAGCTGTAACACCCAGCACAGTCGCTGCTAAAAATACAGAGCTGTGCCCAGTGAACCATGAATAGCGTGTGGCACGCTGGCAAACACCGCTGCCCTTCAAACTACTGATTAGCATCACTGGTGAAAGTCACACTTGACTGATGGAATATTAATGGCTTATCACAAGGTATGGGTGTCCGTTATAAAATTCTGCAAAACTTATTTAAATTGCTTTGTATAGGTTGAAGTAGTTTTCTAATGTGTTTTAATACTAGATGTTGATCATCTCGAGTTGTCTTTACATGAAAAGTGCTAGAAAGTCTTATAGTTTTACTGTACAGATGTGAAACATTTGTACAGAAATACCATATATTTATATTATACAGACATGATGATGGCACTAGTCTGCTGCCGAAATACCTTCTCTTCTTCCACTCTAATATTTTAGGTGACAGCAATGCCCACATATCCTTTGGGATTTTCTTCTTGTTCTGATTCCACTTTTAAAGGGCCACTCTGGTGTTTTTTTTTTTTTTTTCATTCATTCATTATGTAACTGGCCCCATAGTATAAGTAAGTTGGCTAGTGTTACCTTAGCTCTATAAAAAGACTGGAATATACTGTATAACAGAATTACATTTCCATTATGACTTGTCTGCAGATCACCGATTGGGTAGAACCTTCCTTTGAAGATTTCTTTGGCAGCTCCGGCAAAGTCACTTCTCAGGTGGTCAAATCCTCTAAAAGAGGTGCTAGCAAGAAGGATGAGTCCACATTAGAGAACACCTCCCAGCGCAAAAAAAGGGTGAATCCATTCTCTGCCAATCATTGTCATGATGGAGTTAAAGCGGCATCGGACCAGCCTCAGGATGAGCCATGGATTGATAAATACAAACCCAATGTTCAGGTAGGTCTGGGTCGCGGATCCGGATGCGCTCTGCAGTTCTTGCTTCTCTAACACTCTGATTAGAGGTTATTACTGGAAGTCAGATATTTCCAATGCAGTAGCCAATATTCATCAATACAATAGCGCCCTTTCTGATGAATGCTAACCATGTAATGAATGCATAGATGGGAGGTGCTTAAGCCGGGTCTCCATTATCACTTATTGAGGTAGGTCCCCTCTCCATAATGTGAGACCTAATAGGACACAATATGGGACAACCCTTTAATGCTCAAAAAGGTCCCCAGTGACTACTTCATTATGTGCAGAATAGTAGAAAAATGGTGGAGCGACCCCAGTAGATAAAATGGAAATAAGGGAATGATGCCCTCTTTTTAGAGTGTAGTAGGCTAGAGCTTCTTATAGAAATGAAGGGAGAGGGTCCCTATGTGTAGTAGGTGCAGCCAACCCCAAGTCCCAACTGGGTCAACGTTTAAACTACATGGTCCAAAGAAAAAATAAAAATAGGTGTATGGCACAAGCTACAGGCGTAATAACATTACATGAGTTGGTTATTTGCCAAACATCTCTGTTTATTTATTAAACCAACATGTAACTAGTTATAGAATCAGATTTGGATACAATTGGTGTGCCAAGAGGATTCTTTAGATCGCTATGGAGTTTCGGTTGTGTAATGTCTTTTCATTGTTAATTTTCTTAAATGCTGGTTTAATAAATAAACAGAGGTTTAGCAAATAACCCACTCATGTAATGTTATTATACCAGTAGAGTGCACCATATAACTTAAATTTTTTTAACCCCATAGTGACTATTTTTGCAAATGTCATTTTAAAGACAGGATTTTTTTCTATAGTGCACATGAAAATGAGGATTTGCACCCAAAATGGACACCCCTATTTGTCCTGTGTTCAGCATATCTCGGCCTTCCCTGACAGCCCTAGGCTATTGGCTACCTCTAGCAGCCCATAGCAGGGAGCTGTCACATCCACAGCCCCCGCGGCTTTAATCCCCAGGGCTGGGGGATTAAAGCCCACAAAGCCAGAGCGTAAAAACACTATGAGTCGTTCACTAAGGCGTTACATTTTTGAAGAATACAGTCATTATTACACTAAACATAATGTAATGGTTACAAGGTGGACAGCATTGAAGATTCCAATAAAAGCACCTATGGTTTTTTTGCAGGCGGACCTCGCTGTACATAAGAAGAAAGTAGAGGAAGTTGAAACCTGGCTAAAAGCTCATGCTGAAAAAAAACAGGTTAGTTTGTTTATTTTGCTTTGCTTTATATCTTGGAAAATTCTTTATATGGCTTATTCTCATTAGGTATAACATAGATATTGTTACCCTTATAGTATCTTTAAGGGTCTGTCCACATGGGGTTGATATGCTGCAGCTTTTCCATTCAGAAGTTCCACAGTCTTTAGGCTGGGTTTACACGGATTTCCGTGCAGATGTGAAATCCCAGCATGTCAATTTATGGTGTGGATTATCACAGTGGACCACATCCTTTTAATGAGCAGGATGAAATCCATGATGAAGCCGCAGTAAAAGCTGAGGTAAGTTTACATGCAACATGTAAACATAAAAACTGACCTAGATAACATTTACATACAAACGGACCTAGATAAGCTGGGGGCTTGGGCAGAAAAATGGCAAATGAAGTTCAATGTTGATAAATGTAAGGTTATGCACATGGGCAGCAAAAATGGATGTTACCAATATTCACTTAATGGGATACTGCTAGGGAAAAGTGATATGGAAATAGACCTGGAATATAGACTAAACTGGAATAACCAATGCCAATCAGCTGCTGCAAAGGCAAATAAAGTCTTGGGGTGCATTAAAAGAGGTATAGGGGCGAAGGACGAGAACATTATCCTCCAACTATATAAGGCACTTGTCAGGCCCCACATGGAATACTGCGTACAGTTCTGGTCACCGGTGCTCAGGAAAGATGTTACAGTATTGGAGGGGGTTCAAAGAAGGGCAACTAAACTAATACATGGAATGAAGGGACTGGCATACCCAGAGAGGCTATCCAAATTGGGACTATTTACTCTAGAAAAAAGAAGGTTAAGAGGCGACCAAATAACCATGTATAAGTACATGAGGGGACAATACAAGGATCTCTCCCATGATCTGTTTATACTCAGGACTGCGACAGTAATGAGAGGGCATCCGCTACGTTTAGAGGAAAGCAGGTTTCATCACCAACATAGAAAGGGATTCTTTACTGTTAGAGCAGTTAGACAGTGGAACTCTCTGCCTGAGGATGTGGTGATGGCAAAATCCTTAGAGGAGTTTAAAAGGGGACTTGATGTCTTTCTGGAGAGAAAGGATATTATAGGTTATAAATCTTAGGTTAATTGTTAATCCTGGTATACAGGCAGGTAGGAACTATTAGGGGTTGATCCAGGGAACAGTCTAATTGCCATTAGGGAGTCGGGAAGGAATTTTTTTCCCCAAAAGGGCTATTGGCTTCTGCTCTTGGGGTTTTTTGCCTTCCTCTGGATCAACAAAACAGGAGGATAAACAGGCTGGACTAGATGGACATTGTCTTCATTCAGCCTTAGGAACTATGTTACTATGTGGATGCTGCAACGGATTCATCATCGATATTGTCATGAGATTGTGGCAGAAAATCTGCCCCCGTGTGGCTGTGGACTAACTTTCACTCATTTGTATATGTTCACAGGGTGGCTCCATTTTACTTCTGACTGGCCCTTCCGGTTGTGGAAAAACTGTAACCATCCTAGTGCTAGCCAAGGAGGCGGGCATCCAAGTGCAGGAATGGATTAACCCTGTAATGCAAGAATTTAAACAGAATGAAGCGCCAGAGATTTTTGACCGAGGTAATTAAAAATCTTAAGTAAAAATAAATAAAACGTGATGCATTTTTTACATTGCCATAGCAGCTCAAGGTACACCAGGTAAATAAGGCTTTGATCATTGGACAGCTGTCACAGTTAGGGCTGTGGTGTGTTTAATTACCAACCAGTAGCTTGTCTACGTGACCACTCTCTTAATGATCACCAATATACCCTAGTGCTTGTGGTGAAAAAATAGGTTAAATTCCGTGTAACGTGCCATACAGCCTTTATTTTACAATGCTCCAGGAGCAGCTCTGTAGAATAGGGCACTAGTTAAAAGGAATGCATCATATATTTAATTCAAGTTTCATTAATTAGATGTAAATAAACATAAGAGGACTCATATATTATGTTTTTGGAATTACAGTATTTTTTTTTTTAATCTTCCTTGGGGGCCGCCATATAGGTGACATGTGCTTTCTTCCCAGCTGGTTGTGTTGAATTTATGGCAGCTACAATGAATGTAATTTAATAGACAGAGAAATGTTCTACATCACACCGTACAAAAAGTGATGTAGTACTGACCAATGTGTGACAGAGGAGATGCATACACAGCCTTGCCTGTTTTTATAGTGTTCTCCTATCCTAGCCTTATAAAGGTCTCTGGTAGTACAAGAGAGCTGCTAATAAAGCGACCCTCTGTTTTTGGGACAACATTGTGTTCCAGAACCAAAGGAAAGGGGTATATTGGCTGCAGTTGTTCTCTGCTGATTCACTGCTTTACAGCCCTGTTTGTAGGCATTGCAATTTTTTAACTATCTAATGCACACTTTCTGTGCTCTAATTGGCCAGTGCTGATCACATGAGCGGCGCTCTGGGGATTAGGTAGTCTGAACATTACGTGGGCCATATCCGATAGTGGATGGCAGTGACAACAGAGAAGAACAACTATAGTTAATATACCCCCCCTCAGGTCCCAGGGCAGGATTTTGTCTTGAAACCAGAAGGTCGCTTTAATTCGCCCCTTCTGTGGTGATAATGAGATGGCTACCGATTCTGTCAACCATAAAAGCTGACAAGTGAGCTGCAGAGAACAATTGTGACTGCGCTAGTGGCCAGTGTGAAAGCCTGGAATAAGATTTTCTCATCCGTGTCATTAGGGGACACAGCAAGACCTTGGGGTGTAGTTGATGCCACTAGCAGATCACATAAAGTACCAAACATGTGAGTTCCTCCCGCCAGCTTTGCCCCTCCTGCACACCGAGCAACATCAGTTTTAGTATTAAAAAAAAATTATGCCATTAAAAGGCAAACTGATGTTTATTTATGTCTTCCGGAGCTGTTCACCGATAAGCATTTTATGGCTCTTATCCTTTATTTTAACAGATTCGTCCTATAGGGGAAGTTAATGAAATACATAATATTGCATGTAATCCTAATATTTGTCCTGTTTCCTTTCCCCCTCTAGATATGGGGTTCCAGATTTTCACCAGTCAGTCTCAGGCCGCTCTTTTCCAGGACTTTCTTTTAAGGGCAAACAAATACAACAAACTTCAGATGGTGGGAGAGTCACTTTCTTCTGACAGAAAACTAATTATTGTTGATGTAAGTTCTAACTTAAAGTCAAAATCAACCGTGCTCATCACAGGGTTTGGGCACATCGTACCTATGTATCAAAGGAAAATATATATATTTTATTTTTTTTAGGATATGCCCAACCAATTTTATAGGGACCCTGCAAGTCTACATGATATTCTTAGGTAAGGCAGAGCATAAAATGTGTATTCTTCTTTGTTATATGGACACATATTTCGCTGTGTCAAACTCTTCATTTTTTTTTTCCACCACAGGAGATTTGTAAAGACAGGTCGATGCCCTCTAGTGTTTATAATATCGGACAGTCTAAGTGGTGACAGCCATCAAAGACGACTGTTTCCGAAAGAAATCCAGGATGAGCTGTGTGTTTCCAATATCAGGTGAAAGCATTCTACACTGATGTATCACTTTATGTAAGAGCATTACCATCCAAAACCTAAAATCAGACATATGTTAAAGGGGTTTTCCAGGCACAAAATACTATGGATGACCTATCCTCAGAAAAGGGCATTAATAGGTGATCGGCCGAGGTCCGCCGCTTGGGAACCTAGCCGCTCAGCTGGGATGCCTCATGCTGTCTGTATACACAAGGGACACTGTGTAGTGGCTGGCACTTGTAATTGCAGGTACAGCACCCATGGATTTCAATGAGAGCTGCGCCTGCAGTTACAAGCGTTGGGTCGGAGCTTCCACTCTAACCATTGTGTATAGTGGAGCTGACAATATTCGCCTGCTCAGCTGATTGGCTGGGTTCCTGAGTAGCGGACTCCAGCCGATGAACTATTAATGACCTATGCTGAAGGGTAGGTGATCAATAGTATTTGTGTCTGAAAAACCCTTTAACGCATTAGCGCTTTTATTACAGTAAAGTGGACCTGCTTCCTCTCCTGATATGTCTGCTTTAGTAAATAATTTTATTGCCAATGAAATAACCATTTTGGAGCATCTTTTCTTAGAACTCTGCATTGCACTGTTCTATTATTCCTCCAAGAAACTTATGAATAAGTTATAGGGGTTTTCCAACACTTGCTATTGTTGGCCTATCGTCAGAATAGCTCATCAATAGTTGATAGGCCTTGGTACACTGCTTCGGATCCCCGCCAATCAGCTGTTTCCTGGGTCTGCTGTCAGCGTGGACAGTGCTAGATGCAGATGGCACTGTCAATGTTGAAGCGGAGCCTCTAGATCATGCAAAATGGTAGGTTGTCGAAGTGTGTGTTCTGGATGGTCCCATACATGTTCTATTGGTGATAAATCTGGCAGCCAGGCAGGCTATGGAAGTGAGACAATGTTGTGGGGACATTCCTATGACCCCTTCCCCCTTGTGTGTGCGCCCGAGCATTATCCTGCTGGGCCTCTTGGAAGCCGCCATGAGAGTAACACATGTGGCTGCAGAATGTCCTGGACATATCGCTGAGCTGTCAGTTTGTCACCCCCAGCAGTGGAGTAAGTGTTCTGTTCCACAAGGCAGGATTGGGGCACTCACCTCTGAGTCTCCAGACACAAACACGGCTGTCGTCAGTGCCCAAACTAAACTTAGATTTGTCACTGAAGACAACCCAGCTCCATTGTGTAGCAGTGCAATTTAGTTGTTCAAAACACCACTGCAAAAATGTTTTTCAGCCAAAAAATGGATGGCGGACAACAAAACAGTTGGAGCTGCTCTTGCTTGTTGGACAATCAGATGATGCTCTCTACTGGTGGTCTGTTAAGGGCGTCCTGAGCCCAGTCACTTTGTATGTGTATTTTCACGTATCCACTAGTCCCCACATCTCCTAACAATCTGTTCAGGACGGGCCCGGAGGTGGGCAATTTGTCGATATCATCATCCAGCTTCTTTCATTCCAATAATGCGCCCCCTCTCAGACTGTATTAACTGGACAAAAACTCCTTGATTATATCGCAGAAGCACGTCTAGTGGTCAACAAGCTCCACAGACGTGGAAGAAGACGTCACTACATACAAGGAGCCTCCGAGAGCCTTTTATAAGCCAAGGGGGGAACCACTTTTAGGGCCTCAGATCACAAGACTGTTCATCTAATCACCACAACTCTAATCATTTGTATATCTGCCTGAGATGTAACTGTATGCAGAGAATTGCAGCAAAACGTCAACTTCCTCTATGGGCTTAATTTATTTATTTTTACAAAGAGTGTATATAGTGACACAAGTGATTTATACCAGTACTAATTACACCAATTTTATGTACTATAGAAAAGTAATCCTGTACTAAATGCTCGTGTACTCTTGCAGCTTTAATCCCGTTGCTCCCACCAACATGATGAAAGTGCTGAGCAGGATTGCAGCTTCAGAAGCTACTATGGTCAGTATGTGCCTAGTCCAGGCACTATCTCATAATCCTCTTCCTTTCTATAGCTGTGATCTTATGAAGTGATAAACCTCTGTACATAGAAAATAGTGGCGGGAATTCCCGCAGAATTTCCGCCCATGGAAGCTGCCATAGGATTGCGTTAGAAAACGCAATCCTATGCAGACAGACGCAATTTGTCCGCGCGAAAAACAAATCGCGGCATGCTTTATTTCTGTGCGGGGCTTGCAGAGCCCCGCACAGAAATGTCATTCCCCGGCCGCCAGCTTCGCTCTGCGTATGCGCCAGCTGGGCAGCAGCCAGAACATCACAGAGCCGGAGCCGCGGGAGCAGGTGAGCGCTGCGCTGCTCCCTGCAGAAGCTCGGGTCGGGTCCCGCTGTGAGAATTCTCGCAACAGGATTCGGCCCGGCTGTCTGCAGGCGGCCTTACAGTGCAACTGAGCTTTCTATAATGATTATCGCTCAAAATTCTCCAACGCTCCGAAAGTGAGCAATAATCGTTTCATGTAAACGCAGGCAGTCGTGCACTATTCGTTCACTTGTTTAGCGCTGTTTTTTAGCTGGCATCAAAACCTTTGCTTGATCGCTCAGAATTCGTTCCATTTGAATGGAAACCATCAGTATTTTGAGTGATCAAATGATAGTGTTGTTTGCCTTGCATACAAAATGAGTACACTGTTGATGCAAGGCAAACAAATACCCAGAGGAGTCAATAGAATCCCGCCAGTCTGATAATCTTCACATAAACACACGCCCAGCTGAGCAAACAAGTCATGGAGGAAATACAGATGATTAAAAGCCATTATCTGTACATGTAATTTCATTCAAAAACGTTGTCAGATTGTTTATTCATGTAGTTGTTTTAGCGATAATCGTTGCGTGTAAAGGCCCATTTACACGGCGCAATCATTTTGCACAAACTATTAAGTAGCTACTCTGCTACTTACTAGCTATTTAACGTGAAAATGAAGCCTTTAGCTGAATGCAGTTATTAGCCGGAGGGCTCTTATCTGATTTCAGTTCCTTTGATCTCCAGATGGGAAACAATGCTATCAGCACTACCCGTGGAGAACTCCTGATAAGACTGCACAACGATTTTTAGCTTGGCCTGAATTTAATGATCAGCTAGCAGTGCACGGTGGCCGTGCGTTTAGATGCAACGATGATCGCTCAAACGATCGCTTTTTAGTGATTTTTGAGCAATCATCGCTCAGTATAAATGGGCCTTAAAAGAGCCTTTACTGTTTGCTGAAGACTGACTCAATAGAAAGTTCAATGCAATAATAGTCTATGGGCCCATCTTCAGCTGGAGAGCAGTAACAGCACATGAAAACTGGGAAAGGGTTTTTAAACTTTTTATTTTTTCTAATTCATTTTTTCCAAACTCCTGACTTTTATTTTTGTAGCCCCATAGGAGACTTGAGCTTGTGAACTCCTAATTACTTGTACAATATACTGCAATACATCAGTATTGCAATATATTGTACTTTTGCCAGCAGCCTATTAAGCAGGGCTTAATAGATTAAAAAATATGGCAGGCCTGGGTTCCCTCATAAGGCTCCTGGCTGCCAAGCCATCAACACCCTGTGTTTGCATCGCATGGTGGGCGATAGGATGTCGGAGGGGGCCTTCCCCTTTGGCCAGTTGCTTACATGCCACGGTCACCTTTGATTGAAGCAGTTAAATGGCTGTGGCCACAGTCAGCGACTGTTGGCTGACCGAAAGATTTGATGGCCAATGGGTATCAAACATCTGATGGCCAATGGGTATGAAGCAAGCTCGGCTTCCGAGTCCTCTTTATACTTTCCCCTTTTGACCCATGACAGACACATACATCATAGGTTAATAGTTTGGAGTTCTGTAGTGGCTGGCTCTCTGAACTACATTGTGATGTGCACCCTGTTGTTTTTTGTTTCAGAACAGAGGGAAATTTGTTGTTCCTGATAAGGAAGCTCTGGAGTTGTTATGCTCAGGATGTTCAGGGGACATTAGAAGCGCTATCAATAGCCTTCAGTTCTCAGCACTTAAAGGTAAGAGTGAACGTCTTTCTTAAGGCCCTTTTACATGGAACAATTATCATTCGAATAAGCGAAAGTGAACAAGTCTAAACACAGGTCAACGACCGAACAATAATCGTTCACTTTTCTTTCATCATTCATTTTATGCAGGCATAGAAATCCTCATTGGCTTGTTCACTTATTGTTCTGTTTGAATAGCACTTGTTTAGTTGTTTTCATTTACTTATACAGTGAGTGTGAACGACTGAACGATTTCTTGTTTGAATAAGCCAACGTTCTATCTGCCTGTATAAACAGGTTGTCTGTGTGAACTCTGACATCGTTCACTCATTCAAACAATATATAGTTTGGTGTAAACAGACCCTTAGGGCTCATTTACACTGGTCGATTATCGCTAAAAATTCGCTAATCGGCGATTCTTTTAGTGATAATTGGTGTGTGTAAATGGGCGCAGGGCACCCTCATTTTGGGCTTTTTTTTTGGTGATCCTTAAAATCAAGCTCACTTGATTTTAATGATCACTTTTATCAGTCGTTCTCCATGAGGGAGTGCTGATAGCATTGTTTTTCCCCTGGAGAACAAAGGATCTGAGCGCAGATAATAGCCTTGGGCTATTAGCTGCGCTCAGGGAAGGTCTCATTCACATACATAATTGGCATTTAAGTAGCTGAGAAGCTACTTGAATACCAATTATGTTTTATCCAAAATAATCGCTCAAAGCTGTCGCTCAAACTGTCCTTTGAGGGATCTTTGAGCGATTATCTGCTTGTGTAAACGGACCTTAAATCAAGCAAAGAATTGATCTGAAGTCAGCATCTCCTCATGACAATTTTATTGGGTCCCTTGGGAACTCAGTAAAATTAGCATGAGAAGGTGCTGTCTTCAGAGTGCTATTTTGCTTGGATAATAGAAGAATCGCCTTGTGAGCCATTCGGATGCATGACCCTTTACAATAGATGCGATTTGGACTAAATTGGTGCTATATTTGATTGCTGCTATATTATATCTTAGTTAGTCCTGAAAATTCAAGGTGTTGTCTGGGTTTGGTAAAACACAGACCCCAAGAGTATGTTCACATGGTAGAGTTTTGCTGTGAAATCTGCAGCAAATTCAGTGGCATATCTGTATTCCGTTATATTCAATGGGAATCTGTAACAAAGTATATATATGCGGATCCTCGGCAGTTATTTTGTAGCAGCCACAGGAATCCACAGCTCGGCTGCGGTTTTGTGCTGCAGTTTATGCATGCAGAATTCACGTAGAGGAAAAAACTGCCACGCATTCTGCTGTCTGAATATACCCTTAGAGACCTGTGTCAGGAACGCTTGTATTTTCTTTTTTTTTTTTTCTCTATGAAAACATTTGGAAGTTCCTTCCAAAAAATCCTGCAGCTACCTTTCTTATCTCTTTCTGATGATCACAGATTCTTCCTTGCCAAGTGATTTTTGGGCCAAGAAAAAAGGAAAACCGTTAAAGACATCAAAAACTTCATCCAAATTAAAGAATAAAAACAAATCTAATAAAGTAGGAGACAAAACAGACGATGTTCAAGCCATTGGAGGCAAAGATGCTTCTCTATTCCTGTTCCGAGCATTGGGGAAAATCCTCCACTGTAAAAGTAAGTTATTTGAGGCACTTAACTCTGCTGTTCTGTTTCTAATAGTCAAAGTCTCCCATTTTGAATAAAAAAGCAGCAATTACTATACTAGTTGGCACCCAACATATAATATTAATTGGTTCTGGGATGACTATGGTATGTTGAACATTTTGTATATTGAAGCCATAGCTCTATGGGAAAACTGGTAATTGGTTCTGAAGCCTCCAAAATGTCACCCCAAAGTAAGATGAAAGAAAGATTAAAGAAAATAAAGCAGATAAGTAATAAAGATAAAGCAGGTTCTTACATATAGAAGTCATAAGGAGCTGCTGGAAGCTGTAAGTCACTTTCTATGTATAGGGCAGGAGCTTCTTCAGGGTCCTGAACAGAACAGACAGTGTACCAGAAAAATAACATGGAGCCACCCTCACCTGGTGGCCAAAGGAGCAGCTTATCCTGGTAGAGAGTAGTACAGAACATGTACACTGTACTGTAGAGAGGCGCTACTAGACAGCCAATCATGCATGCACTACAGTAATGCAAGTGTACTATGAAATGCGCATGGATTGTCAGTTAGGTGCATGTGATGGAGGAGCGGACTATCTGTAACATTCTATGTTGATTTGCAATGGCATGGGAAAGACGATTGCATCGTGAAAATATTGTATCCTGAGGCCATTGTAATTTGAGGGATTTCTGTAGTTGTGAGGGCTCCTCTACATCTGTGCTATGAATTGCTTTTTGTTCTGTATGGAAAATGGAGTTCCTGGCCAAAAAATTATCTGTCCTATGATGGATCTGACCAGTGCTTTAATGGAGTCTATTGGGCTACGGTTTATGCCCTTCGGCATATTACAGGATAAAATAGTGCTGAGTGCAACCCTATTTCATACTGTATTTTAACGGTAAACTGCAATGGAATTCCGAAAAGAACCTCTGATGCAGACCTGAACCACACCTTAGTTCTTCATTATAATAAGATGACTTAACTACTATCTAAAGATATAGCAGCAGCAGTGAAAATCTTCACAGGACAACACACTCCATCTCCATGTATAGTAATGCCCATAAGCCAAGAGAAACATGCAATAAATTCAAAGATCTTGGGGGCTACGATTGACTGTTGTCATGTTTTTAGGCTTTTGGCCAACATTAGGTCTGTCACCATGCAGCTAATGAGAAATTCTAGTTATCTATGTGTCAGGATTACAGACATTGTGGTGATATACTCTCTCCTTCTATATATTTTGTGCCAGGGGAGGCTCCAGAATCTGACGTGGGCTACCATAAGCTGCCGGCACATTTGTCAGAACATGACAGAGACCTCCTTCTTGTCGTCCCTGAGGTAAGGAATGTTGCTTGTTACTATTTGCAGGGTGTTGCTGAAGACACATTTTTGTATATGGATATAAGATTGTTTAAACAGGTGAATGTTGTACAATAAGTCTTTTCTATTGAATTCCATAAATCTTGCAAGCAAATTTTTTCCACTCTGCTTTTGGTGGCAATTTAGTTAATAATGTAGTAAAATTATTCATTCCGGTTCATTATAATCTTTCTCTTGTGTTTTCTCCATAGGCCGTTGTAGAGAAATCTCATATGCAAAGCGAATTATTCAATTTATATCTTCACCAAAATTATGTCGATTTCTTCTCTGATATTGATGACCTTGTACGAGCCAGCGAGTACTTCAGTGCTGCCGATGTTCTTACCGGAGACTGGAATGTAAGTACAGTTACTCATGCTCACTTGTGCATTAGAGTGATTACAGTCCTTGGGAAATACAACTCAAGGTCTACTATATAGAGAGGTTTGTTATCTCTGTTAATAGAATGAGCTCAGTTGTTCATGCTTGAAGCAGACCTGAGGTTTTTCAAAAACATTTCAGAAGTAGCTCAGGTCCTCATTGGCGGCTACTTTGTTACTCTCTGCATCTAGTTTGAGCTCTGGCAATTCAGATTTCTATGTAGATTTTCCAGTGTGTGTATACAGTACTAGCATTCTGCTAGTACTGTGCTGGCCAGGACCTCCTCTCCCACATTTTTTCATCCTGCCTTGCATAGCCCTGCTTCAGTCAGCTGGAAAGTGGCATCTAAATGCCCACCCTTCTGTTGCCTGCAGTAACTAGCAGCTTCCCCATGTCTCTGTTGTTGGAGAAACCTAATGCCGAAGTGTGTGTGTTTGTGTTTGTGTGTGTGTTTGTGTTTGTGTGTGTTTGTGTGTTTGTGTGTGTGTGTGTGTGTGTGTGTGTGTGTGTGTGTGTGTGTGTCAGTATGTCAGTGTCATATATATATATATATAAAATTATATTATTTTTTTATAAAGACTGTACGCTGTGTCTGTATTTTGCAGTTCAGCTACATTCGCTCCAATCAGACTGACCTGCCAAATCATGTTGCTGTAGAAAAAGCCCATGCATGAAATACACATGGCACTCCAAAATAATTACATCACAAAATATTAAATAAATATCACCCAAGTTTATTGATACACACTTGCTAACAGACAATGTAAAAACATTTAAAAAGTTCCAATGACCATGAACATATTAATGAACAAAGGCCACATACAAAATAAGCCCTAAGCCAAATGACAGGATATATTTACTGATAAGAGTATAGAAGGCATCCTGCACATTGAACATCAGATATTAAAATCTTCATACCTTGCCTGCAGTACAAATTATATAAACAGGTCCAATCCCATATATTACACCAGTACCAGTATACACACAAAGCCTGAAAAGGCTAATCAGCGTAATGGTGGGTTTACACGGGGTGGAAATGCTGTCAGCAGAAAATTCAGCAGCATTTCTGCATCCAACACGACTTGAAATGAACTGCGTACCTGCCGCTGATTCCAGAAGACACAGCACTCTCCTCTGAAGTTTTCAACTGTTAGCGCACTCTTTCATCTGCCGGCCTTTAGTCAGTGCAGCGGCGCTGATCAGGTTATGGCACTTCTGCATCACCTGGCCAGCAGCACTGCGCTCAGTATTGGCCACCAGGTGAAGGAGTGCTCTGACAGTCAAAGACTTCGGAAAGGGAGTGCTGTGTCTTCTGAAATCAATGCCGGGTACACAGCTGATTTCTAGTCAAAATGAGCACGATTTCCACCTCTTGTAAACTTACCCTAAGAGACTACTTCAAACAGTCTGAAGCAAAGCTAAAGTGCTGGTATAGAGTAGCAAAGAAATGATAATAAGTAAGCAGTAAAAAGGTAACCCGAAGTTACCCGTGTCCCAACGGGTATCACCACTATATTTGTGACTTTCTCCAGGGCAAGACATTCTATCTTTGCCTCAGGCTATTTGAAATAGTCTCTTATGTTTATTAACCTTTTCAGGCTTTGTATGTATATACTGGTACTGCTATAATATATGTGGATTGGACCTGTTTACATTATTTGTACTGTGGGCAAAGTATGAAGATTTTAATATCTGATGTTCAATGCGCACGGTATTTTCTGTACTCCAATCAGTAAATATATCCTGTCATTTGGGTTACATGTGGTCTACACTTATTTTGCATATGACCTTTGTTCATTAATATGTTCTGGGTCATTGGAACTCTTTAAGTGTTTTTCGATTATCGTTAGCAAGTGTGTATCAATAAACTTGGGTGATATATTGATTATAATTATTGTGGAGTAGACCTGGCAACCATGGGTAGCGTTCCGAGGATCGGATGCCTTTAAAAGCTGGATTGACCAAGGCTCACTTAACTAATCCATCGCACGGACCGGTGCGTGGAAGACTTTCCACTCAGAGCCATACCTATGCATTTATCTCTCTCCCCACTCCCCCCCCCCCCTTCCCTTCCTTATCTATCCCCCTCCTTCCTTCCCTTTTTGTCTAAGTTTGAGTTCTAGATAAGACAAGTTTACACGAAGGGGAAAATGGATTTATCTCTATAATGGTAGTCGAGCTAGGGACAAATCCCCAGCCTAGAGCATTAGACTGAGGCACGGGAAAAAGGGGAGGTCGGGGGCAGGACCAATCCCCGAGCGGAAACTACTATCAGACCAAGACCTGGCGAAAGGCACGTCCCCCATGCTCTACCTTCCCCTTCACTATCTTTCCCTATCTTATTTGCCGTTTCTACATTTCCTGTTTATAAAGATTTTATTTTATTGTGGCAACGATCAAAGCACAAGTATTTCTTGTCTGATATGTAATCAATAAAATTTATTTGAATCTATAGTTATTGTGGAGTGCCATGTGTATTTCGTGCATGGGGTTTGTCTATAGTAACGTGTTTCATATGCATGTTAACCATTGAGCACCCAGTACCCTTTATTTGACTTTGTTGCCTACCCTAGTTTGTGAGCTGCAAAATCAGACCCAGAACACGGGCACGAGTGGTATTAAACAGGATAAAGAAAATGAGGGGCATCAACGCTCTACCAACTCATAGCCCTTTTACTCTATCACCATAGAAATGCTGGATAATACATGAATCTACTCTAAGCTATTTTTCAGCTATAGCCACATCTTTAGATCCTAGTGATCGTATAGGTGTAATGTACATTCCTTGTACGTCACTGTATTTTTATGTGTTTACACTCTGCAGTTCAGATCCACGCTGAATGTATATGGCTCTTCCGTGGCGAGCAGAGGGGTCATACATTCCAACCGTTCCAGGGCTTTTGCCAGTTGTCAATCAGGAGTTGGTTTCCGACCTCTACATAAGCCACAATGGCTTCTTGTAAATAAAAAGGTAGGTGAAATATGTTTTATTTCTTCCAGGATTTAACAATGATAGTCTATCCACCCATCCACCAGTCAGCCAAACAAATGGGCCGCATCACTCATTGAAGCACTGCGGCCTCCACACTGCAGTATTAGTGCCCCCCCCCCCCCCCCCCCCACACACACACACTTTGTTCTTTTTGGCTGTCGCTTGTACTGCAGCTTAGCTGTAATATCGAACACAGTTACAGACATGCGGACGCATTATATTCAAGGGCTCTCTGCAGACACCATACTGCTGATTAAGGAAAAACACCCTCTCCTTTTTGTAGTATTCTTCTAATGGCACCAGCAGAGCATAGTCTGATTTTACTGCTGGTCAGCTTTTCTCCAGCTTGTCAAGGCAATGATGCCATTGTTATATTGGACAACTGCTGATGATGCAGTTTGTAAGGTGGTTTCATTATAGAGCTTCTTGGGCAACTTCTCAAAGTTCCCATAAGAGGTTGAGAATTGACTTTCTACAGATGCCTTTTGTGAGTTCTCTCTGACCTTCATTTTCATTTTGCATTGTATGTGTGTATGCATTTCACTGGTATCTTAGTATTCCTTTTTCTTCACCCTTTTTTCTTTTCCGCTTGCAGTATCAGGAAAACACACATGCTGCAAGAGAACTGTTCTCAAACTTCTGTTCCTCACCAATGTGCCTTCAAACCCAAGTGGTACCTTACTTGGCAAAACTCGCCAACCCTCTAAGAAACCAAGGTAAACTGTCCTTTTTTTTTTTTTTTTTTTTTTTTTTGCATAAACCTCAAAAACTTGTATATACCAGTTTACCAGCTGCTCTTATATTATTTCCTTTGTCCGATTTTCGATTTGAGCCAGTATATTGGCAAAGCTACATACACTTCTTCCCCGAAACTACACATAAGTAAAGAATGCCCTCCATCTAATTTATATTACCCTGAAACTTAGAAAATCTGAGACTGTTCCTCCACTCGGCCCCTTTACCACTCCCTGACAAGCCTTCCTGGCCCTAGTCCTTATTCCTTTTTTGGGTTTATTCACACTCCTCATTATTAAATTAAGCAGCATTGTGAATGTTATCACTTTGGTCATCTCATCTTGCATGAAGGTTGTTGTTACCTATGAACACCTGTAACTAGTGATCCTGGATACATTTTTAGATCTTTGTCTAGAACAGGAATATCCTGCTACACATTGTAAACATTTCCTTATAACAAACCTTGTCATTTCCTGCAGCACAAATTGCCTTTATCCAAGATGTTGGCAGGCTTCCCTTGAAGAGACACTTCGAAAGGTATTACAAAACATTTTATGCTATGTAATGTGTCCACATGTCTTTGTCATTTTCTCGGCTGTGTCATTGGGAGACACAGCGGAGACCTCAGGTATAGCTCCTACCAGTAGGAGGCAAACGCTAAGCAAAAAAAGAGTTCCCTCCTGCTACCAGCTATACTCCTCATGGAGCCATTAAGCTAAATCCGTTTTAGCTTAGTGCCCATAGGAGGCAAACTTTCCGGATGCAGGTCTTCAAGATCCTGGAGTTCCTTGGCCTTTTTTTGGGGGCACACGGTGACAGAATCTTGTTCTTGCCCTCCTGAGGAGGGACATAAGGGTTGTCACTAACTTCCCTGCTGCTTCCCTACATCCTGAAAGCACAGGTGGCACAAGAAAGCACTAACTCTTCTATGTCCCACCAGTGAAGATCCACTCACTCGTATCCTTGGGCTCCCCTCCTCCACCAAAGTGAGGCAAAATGTAGCAGAAGATCAGGCTGGAGTTAATGCTATGGTGGCCATGCCCCTCTAGGGCAGGTAAGTATGGGGGCCCCGTATTCCTGTCTTTTTCCATCCCCATTCCTGGGCTCTCAGCCCATGCAACTGAATCCCTTGCAGTTCCAGGGGGCTGGGGTGCCCACGCACGTGGTTAACAAGGAAGGCTAAGGTAAGTCCCCTTGAGGTGGTTTTCTTGGGTTTCGCTGTGTAATGGGGACTTCCAGTCACTTCTTCAGGTCCAGTGATGGCTTCTGGTCTTCATAACTGCGTGTTGAACATTAGTGGTGCAGTGTCGGCTTCCACTTTCAGTGCCTGCTTTACTCTGATCAACTCCCTCTCCAGTTTGCCTGAGTCTCTTTGGTCGCCCAGTCCTCCTTCCAGCCTGCCCAAGCCCCCCTTTAGTCGCATGCTGTTTCGGTCATCTCACCAGCTCCGGTGCCTCCTTTTCTGGTTTCTCCTTGTTTAGTCGCATGCGATCTCACCACTGATAGGTGTTTGAATACAGCTTTCCTACAACTTACTATGACATGCTTTCGGAGGTGGTATTTCCATTACTTGCGATCGATCCAGACTCCAATTTCTTGCACCTCTCATCCTCGGTGCCATTTTCTGTGGCTCCTCTGCTCCATAGGTCGGGGGTGGGGACCTCTTGTACTCGGAGAAGACCTGCCGTAGGCAGCTCCTTGACAATTTAGCCCACTGTTGCTTTCAGTCTTTACATTGTGTACATGTTGCAGCCAGACAAATTTTCCTCTGCACATACACTTACAATGTTGGATTTTAGGGGAAAATCCAGTAATCTGAACATAACCATTGTAATATGCTTTGCATGCTCTTGCTGTTGCATGAGATTTCCATATGCTCAACAGGAGCCCTTTTGCACAAACTGCTTGCCTCCCAGTTCAGTCAGTGAATTTGTCCCAGAGACATCCACCATTCCCCCACATGGTCTTGAACCCGAATGAGAGCACTCTCTCTTTTGACAGCTCTTGTGGACCTCTCAAAAGCATCCTTTATGGAGATGCTGGTGAGGACATCCAGCCAGAACCCGACTGAAGGGTCTGATGCTGAGGAATTGTTTCTACCAGAACACATTCATGGTAGTACCTCCAAACACTAAAGGTACTCAAGATCACACGGTCATATACCATTGACTCCTTCCTCTGTCTAGTCTCCACCCGCAGCTTCCCACTCAATCCCCTCTAGGGACAGCTACCACTCTGAGAGCGAAATTTTGGATTCTAACTCTTTCTTGGATGAGGATCAGTCTTACAAAGCCTCTGCTATAGTAGACTCTCTCACAGAGGTGGTTAAAGAGACGTTCCATGTGCAAGACCACGTGGTTCCTCTACCATCGCGGGCACCTTTTTCTTTACAACGTCCTAGCTGTTCACACAAAACATTCCCCACTCATGCTGAATTTGAGGAGGTCATGACCAAAAAATGGTCAAGTCCGTATAAACCTTTCCTCAAGCCTAAGCGCTTAGACGTTATCTATCTGTTCCCTGAGGAATCAATTAAAAAGTGGTATTCGTCATGGGTGGATGCCCTCATTGTCCTGTCTGTCCAATACAGTACTCTGCTCATGGCAGATGCATCATCCTTTAAGAACCAGCATGATAGGCGGCTGAAATCCCAGAATAGTTTCCTCCTCCAATCAGGCATGGATATGAGATTGATCATTAGCTCATTATAAGGTTAAGTCTGCGCGCTATTAATCCTTTTCCAACGCCACCTGGTTTCCAAGTCTACAGGGTGGAAGGGTTCAGGACCTGCAATTCCTGATTGGGCAATTTAAATACCACTGTCAGAATTGACAGCGGCATTTGAAGTCCTAACAGCAGTATTCGGTGTGAACGCTGATTGTGGCTGTTACAGCCGGGTGTCCGCTATCAAAGACAGCTGACTCTGACCTTGTATGGAAAAGGTTTTGCTTCTAACCCTGTGCACCTAGGCAATATATGTCCTGGAGCACTAAGGGGTTAAACTAGGTCTCTATAATTTAGATAAATATGGCTAAATGAGGATTTGGAGGTGGCTGGGTTTTTCTGTAGAGGATTTTGTTCAAAATCTGTAGTAACATTTCTGCACAGCTTTCAAAGGGCTGCATTGTAAATGGTGAGATCCACTGTGAAAATCTAAGAACGTTTGGAAAATCCCCTCCACATGTGTTGTGCTGTGAATGGTTGCAGATTATTGATGCGTAATTCGCACCAATAATACTAAGCCTATCCACCACATCTGAACTTGGCCTAATAGATTTTATGAGGAAATGTGAGACGGTAAACTTGGTCTTTCATGGTTGGTTTCAGGCCACAGTTTTAGGGCTTATTTACACGAGCGTATATCGGCCGGTGTTTTCATGGCCGGACGATATACGCTTCCATCTGTGCAGTCCCCCCTTACCTCTCCCTCACCGCCTCTCTCCTTCCCTCCGGCTGTTTGCAATGGGAGTGGGCAGGATGAGAGCAGAGCTAAGCCCCTGCCCCCTCCCTTTGTCCGCAGCCAGCAGTGGTAGTGGGCGGCAGAGTGGAGCTTGGCTCCGCCCCATCCCACCCACTCCCGTTGCAAACGCCGGAGTGGAGGAGAGAGACTAAGAGCCGGTGACGGGGAGGTAAGGGGGGAAACTGCTTAGATGGAAGCATATATCAGTCAGCCATGAAAATGCCGGCCGATATACGCTCGTGTAAATGAGCCCTTAGGCCAGGCACAACTCGCATCGAACACACATACAGCACTTTGACGTGCACTGCCATTTTTTATCCCTCGTCTGTGAAAAGGGCAGGAAAAGGATATGCAGATTTTTTTTCCTCGCGGACTATCAGAAAAAATAACCATCTGTTTAGCTGCATTGGCTATAATGGGGTCATGTGCTGTCTGTGGAACTACATAGACAGCATGCAGCCCCAAAATACTATATTGTACACCCAGGCTTCATGGGCAGGATTTCTATATTTTTTTGTAACCCATATCAGATCATGGGCAAAGTACGTATTACCTTCCCAGAGCAGCTTTAAGGTGGAGACATAAGTAAACAAGTCCCTGCCCTATGTAGATACTAAGAGCTAATGAAAACCTCTGGACATAACTAATACACTGGGACAGATTTATTAATGTTGTCTAATATTAGGCAGTGTAAAATTGGACAAGGCAAGTTAGAAGATGCCCAGATTTGTCAGCGGTGCACACTGTCATAGAGTTGTCACTTCTTGCTAAGTTGCACAGTTTTACTTACGTCAGCTCAAGATTGGCTTTCTTTTCACCATTATAATATATTGAAAGTGTCTAGCCCGGTGCAAAAAGTGTCTAAAACTACTGATGAATGTGGTACCCGACATGTGCATTTTGAATAGTTAGGTTGCCCCTCTATGTTGTGCCTAGTGAGGACGTGAGTGGAGTTCAGAGAATACTTTGTAGAGAATTCATGCATGGCCCTCTCAGGTCCTACAGTAGTCATAACACGGTGGTTCATTCTTACCTGGCATGTTCCTACATGATATATATCCTATGTATAGATATGAATTAGTTGGCCTGAATGACAGCGATCTCTCAATAACATGTAGGGAGAGGGATAAGCATTAGAGATGAGCGAACGTACTTGGTAAGGCCGATTTCGCAATCGAGCACCGCGATTTTCGAGTACTTCACTACTCGGGTGAAAAGATTCGGGGGTCGCCGGGGGGGCGGGGCGGGGCGTGGTAGAGCGGGGGTAGCAGCGCGGAACAGGTGGGAGCTCTCTCTCTCTCTCTCCCTCTCCCCCCCGCCCCCCTGCAACCCCCCGCTCACCCAAAGTGCACCCGAGTACTTTTCACCCGAGTAGTGAAGTACTCGAAAATCGCGGTGCTCGATTGCGAAATCGGCCTTACCGAGTACGTTCGCTCATCTCTAATAAGCATCTACCAGACTTATCTGCTGCTTATCCCTGGCAAAACAAAGCCAAGGTAGAAATTTAAAGAGTAACAGCACTTTTCAAAAAACTTTTGACATGTCAAAAGCTTTGACTAGTGGGTGTCCGCGAGCGGTGCACTTCTTCAGCTGTCATCTTTGCTCGTTGGCTGCTCCTTGCAGCTGAAGATAGACTCATGGATGTACAGACTGCTATTGATATCTGTTTTTAACTAGCCAGCAAGCATCAAAGACAGCAAAAGGGGCACTGCAGCCACGTCATTTCCATGATCAGCTGGGGTCTTGTCACCTGGACCTGGAAAACGTTTTTCTTTTAAAAGTGCATTTACACTTTAAACTATTTGACGCGTTTCCTCCAACAAGAGACATAAGGGGACAGTCAAGCAGATTAGTGGTGTGATCCACTTACAGAATCTGAGGTCTATGGCTAGTTTATTATTTGCTGAATGTTTTAATCTGCCCAGGTCTTGAGAAGAATGAAGGCGTACAAGCACGTCGTTGACTACAGTGCTAAAGGCAATATACAGTCGGTTCTCTTACTGATCACAATCGCTTACCTGTGTCTATAGCAGCGCTGTTTTCTTTTATGTTTTGGAATGCGAGTCACTTTTGTATTGTTCTAATCCCGTGTATAATGTTGGTCTAGAATGAAGCTGGAAGCCCTGACCGACAAGGACCCTGGGGTACCAGATGCTGACAGCGGTGATGAGGAAGACCCGGCTCATGGCACTAATGCAAAAGAAAGTGGTTGTGAAATCAGGTCGAATCCTCAACAAGTGTCAGGTGGCTCAAGACTTCCTTCCAGTCAAGGAGAAACCGATCTTCCAACCAGTCAACCTCAACCTGTTACAGCTCAGGCCATAATGGAAGATGAAGAGCTGAAGATAGAGGAATATGACAGTGACTGATATAGGCCATGTATAGGAGCTACATATTCTGTTTTATTTAACGAAGGATTTTCATGCAAACATTTTTTCTGTAAATAATTAGAGATGAGCGAGTATACTCGCTAAAGGCAATTGCTCGAGCGAGCATTGCCTTTAGCGAGTATCTCCCCCGCTCGAGACGAAAGGTTCGGGTGCCAGCGCGGGGGAGCGGTGAGTAGCGGCAGTCAGCAGGAGGGAGCGGGGGGGGGGGGAGAGATCTCCCCTCCATTCCTCCCTGCCCGCCACCGGCACCCGAGCCTTTGGTCTCGAGCGGGCAGGTACTTGCTAAAGGCAATGCTCGCTCGAGCAATTGCCTTTAGCGAGTATACTCGCTCATCTCTATAAATAATCCGTACAGTTGCGGCTTTAGCCATTTATTTTATAGCTCTGAAAAACCGAAAACTAGGACACGAGAAAATAAACCTGACCCATTTCCACAGTCCCCTCACCTCTGGTCCCCCTCACCTCTGGTCCCCCTCACCTCTGGTCCCCCTCACCTCTGGTCCCCCTCACCTCTGTCCACTTTCAGTACCTGTGCCTCTGCTGTGACATTACAGACCTCTGTGCAGTTTGATAACAAGCCAGCATACCTAGAATGTGAAGTGCGTTTATGTAAAGTTCTCTGCTAAACTATTTATGTAAATAAAAGAATTGAGGTTTTTGGGGTTTTTTTTAAATGTTTAATTTCCATTTTTTCTTTTTTTACCTGATTTCCTTTAATATTACCAAGGAGAAATGCTAAAATATGGAGACGGATGAGAGGTTGGACTGAAAAGAAGTCGAAGTAGAGAAATGAAGCAGTGTGATCATTACATGGGTCAGAACAGCCTTTTTGGGTCTTTGTATCAGCCACATGCAGGCACTTGGGGTGTTCTGGGTGCAGACTGACACTTTAGCATCTAATGTATATCATCACAATAAGTCATTGTGCAGTAGGTTCACTGTACCTGGTCTGACTGCTTTCTTTTTCTATCTGTCACGTGACCCTCTGCCTAAAAAATATCTCCACTTCCTCTGACATCTTGTCCACATTTGCTACTTCCTCCCATGTCCATAGCCTCCAACTTCCTGTGAGCAATGCATGATGGGAGGAAAAAAAGAGGAAGTGCTGCATGGCTCATGTGCAGTTCACAGTTCCGGAAGGTTCTGTCTGCTGGCTTCAGCTGTCTTTCTCTGGCACTGAGTGAGAGGGAGGTTGGTGTCGGTAAGTTGCAGGATCGGTGATCTGTGGGCGGAGCTACAGCACTGGAAGTTGTGGGTAACAGTCTGCTGCTGTGTTTACTGCAGAAGTCTATATGATGCAGATTTTTCTGCATACAGACTTGAAATCCATGTGCAGAAAAAAAAGGTGACGTCACTTCTTGATACAGATTCTGCTGTCTGAATATACTCTTAGGCTGCTTGCAGACGGCCGGGTCGGATCCGGCTGCAAGAATCCTCGCAGCGGGACCCGACCTGAGCCCCTGCAGAGAGCAGTGTGGCACTCACCTGCTCCCGCGGCTCGGATCTTTCACGTGCCGGCGCATGCGCAGACCGGAGCCGGCGGCCGGGAAGTGACCTTTCTGTGCGGAGCTCTGCGACCCCTGCACAAAAATGGAGCATGTAATTTCGCGCAGACAAATCGCGGCCGTCTGCATAGGATTGCGTTTTGTAATGCAATCCTATGCAGGCGTGTACGGGCGGAAATTCTGCAGGAAATCCTGCCGTGGAATTTCCACCTGTGTGCAGGGGGCCTTAGAATAGCAAAATTCACTTTTCCTCATAATTAGAGGGGAAAAAATGGGCGTTGGGGCGTATACTGAGCTACACTGGCCATTCTGGACCTACTAATTAAGAAAAAAAAAAAGAACCCTTTTCTTATTTCTTGCGTTAGAAAAACAAACCTAATTGTATTGATTTTCCTGGGATGAGTGAAAATGCAGAATTATGAAACCAGTGATTTTCAATGGTTTCATTCCCATCTGCGATGTTTTCACTTAAAGGGGTTGTCCCGCGCCGAAACGTTTTTTGTTTTTTTTCAATAGCCCCCCCCCCCCGTTCGGCGCGAGACAAACCCGATGCAGGGGTTTAAAAAAACCAAAAACGGATAGTACTTACCCGAATCCCCGCGCTCCGGTGACTTCTTACTTACCTTGCGAAGATGGCCGCCGGGATCTTCACCCACGGTGGACCGCAGGTCTTCTCCCATGGTGCACCCTGGGCTCTGCGTTCCATTGCAGATTCCAGCCTCCTGATTGGCTGGAATCGGCACACGTGACGGGGCGGAGCTACGAGGAGCAGCTCTCCGACACGAGCGGCCCCATTCAGAAGGGAGAAGACCGGACTGCGCAAGCGCGTCTAATCGGGAGATTAGACGCTGAAATTAGACGGCACCATGGAAACGAGGACGCTAGCAACGGAACAGGTAAGTGAATAACTTCTGTATGGCTCATATTTAATGCACGATGTACATTACAAAGTGCATTAATATGGCCATACAGAAGTGCTGAACCCCACTTGCTGCCGCGAGACAACCCCTTTAAGTGATGTGTTAGTACAGTGTTTCCCAACTCCAGTCCTCAGGGAGATCGGCAACAGGTCATGTTTTCAGGATTTCCGCAGTATTGCACAGGTGATGTAATTATTGTCAGTCCTCAGACATTGCCACAGGTGTTCTTACCATAAGATATCCTGAAAACATGACCTGCTGGTGGTCCCCGAGGACTGGAGTTGGGAAACCCCTGTGTTAGAACATGCTTTCTCTCTCTTTTTGCGATATAGCCCATTGTTTTCAATGGAGCTGGCAGCAGCAGTGGCATCGGACCCATGAATCTGATAACTCTGTGACCCTCTGTGTGATGACTGCAACAACCACAGCAGGGGCTTCCTTCATCCCCTTGGGGGAATCCCTTTAGCTGTGGTGGGGGTGAAGGGATTCCCCCACAGTGATGCAAGCCTGTTTTCACATGAAAATACCTCGCATCCAGTGTTTCACATGGATTGCGAGGGCGATATTGGGGCGTGAATCATAGTCAGATATCGCCCTTGCCGGTGTGAAGCTGACCTAAAAGGGATCAAAAAGTTGTATGTACTTCAAACTGGTATCAAGAAAAACTGTGAATTACTCTATGAAAAACAACCCCTCACACAGCCACGCTGCTGATAAAATAACATTCTGAGTCTCAGAAGATGCCGCAGAGGCAATTCATTTTTAAACAGTAAATGTTTTTATCTTTTTAGAAATATTACATTCGAGTACATTAAAAAACTGAATCTGGTATTACCACATTTGTACTGACACTCAGAATAAAATTAACATGTCATTTCTGCTGCACTATGAACACATAAAAACAAAACCCCAAAAACTGGGGCAATTGTGGGTTTTTAAAAATATTTTACCCTGCTTTAAAAAAATAAAGAAATAAATTTTTCAACACATTTTTTGGTACAGAAGTACAGCTATTGACGTGGTTTCACACCTGTGCATGGGTTACGCATTCCTGATTCGTTCAGAAAGCAGGAAATTGGAATCCCCACGGCTGAACGGCTCCGTCTCGGGGATGGAATCGAACAGTTTCTGCTTAGCTGCCCAGCTTTTAGCCAGAAGAAAACGCGTTGCATGCGCCACGGTTTCTTCTGGTATTTTTAGCCGGATCTACGACTGGTGGTTCCAACACAGATGTGAAACTGGCCTTAAAAACAATTTCTCATAGAAAGAAATAAGTTCTAACTCTTCAAAAGTGGGGAGAAGAAATGAAAAGAGAACATTTCAGAAGTTTCTACCAGTTACATATTGCAAAAAGTCTACCTCACCCCACCCCCAGCAGCATGTATCATAGTTACTATATCGGGCAGGACTATGAGCCGGGCACCTGGCACACTGCACCCAGGTGAGCAGGGCAAAGCCCGGGTCATGTGACCAGGAGGGGGCGGGAAGGCCACGTCCGTGAAGGAGGAAATCCCTACCTGTACGCCGTGCAGTCAGCGGGGGAGGACGAGGCTGAGCCAGGAGACTGCGGCCATGGCAGGGCAGTGACAGCGGTGTGAGAGGTGAGAACAGCTGGGGTACACGTGGGGGGCCCGGCTGTATCTGGGAGCGGTCTGCCCCTCCTGAGCACACACTGCCGGCCGCTGTGTCCCCGCCGGCTCTACACGGGGAGGACAGGCGGATAACACTTTAGGGGGTCGGAAACTTGTGGATTTGTATGGAAATAAGTGTAAAATCCTCCAACTGCCTCCTTCCCGCTTGTGTGAGCCGGGTTCCAGTGTCACAGGAGATGTCTGCTAGTGGGATTGGCGCACAGCTGACCCTTGTGGCACAAATCACAGTGTCCGGCAAAGCGCGCATTTTTTTTTCTTGAAAAAGGGATTTGTGGAAACCCCATCCACCGGCGCAGGAGGCGGAGTCAGTGCCAAGATTGTCAGGATATTGGTACTTGAGGGTTATCTGTCACCACTTTAATATATACCATTCAACGCTACCATGTTTCCCCGAAAATAAGACAGGTATCTGTAAGCCCGATGCCGGCTGCTTTAAAGAATAAAGTATTTAAGAGCCGACACTTTGTATCCCTGTATGTGCAGAAGTAGCGCTTGGACCGCCGGCGAGTCTAGAGCTCAGTGTGGTTTTCCGCTGGAGAGGAGGTGAGCGCTTGCTTTTATGACCACATATATTTTTGGAGTAGGGCTTGTTTTTCAAGCATCCTGAAAAATCATGCTAGGGCTTATTTTGGGGGAAAACCCTATCCTGCAGACTGTTGCTGCATTTACACCACCTGAATAATATTATAAATATTTATGTTTTGGGGAAATAAGAAAAAGTTTAAAACAGGCTTTTTTTTCCCACATCTGTATTGGTGTAAACGTTTGTGAAGTTAAAGTGGTGACAGATGACCCCCAAGTACCCGGATATCTCACACAGCAGAATCCAGTTCACTTACGCCTTTAGAACCACAGCAGATATCTGTGGCACATGCGTTTCCCTTTTTTTCTCACCCTCCTGGGTCACTCTGATGCCAGGGTAAACCAGCCTCAGGTGCCACCAGTCTAATAGGTCTGCGGGGCAAGCATAGGGTTCGAGGAACTCCTCAGTGACTTCTAATATTCCTTTAGGTTACAGTAGTGGGAATATTTATTATTCCGTATTATGACTCATAGCTGCTGCAGAACCTCTTGTTAAGGAGCAAAGAGAAAATTCTCGCTCACTACTGATGGAAATACAGCTGCTGAAGAACCTCTCTTTAAGTGCCCATATAGATGGTCAGGTTTTCTGTCTGTGTTGTCCATGTATCTCACGGACCCACGATAGCCTATGGTACACGTAGTTAAGAAAAAAATAGGTGTATGTCCTATGCTTATCATCTTTACTGACAAGAATAGGACTTGCAAGGTGCATCATTCATACGGGTGTCCAAGGCGTGTTGTGCCCGTCTGAAGAAGTCCTAACCTAGCGGAAGCACTGTGTCATTACCTGCCATCTGAGGGCACCACATACCCCTTCAATGTTCCATGTCCGTCCTTTAATGCAATACTATATGTTAAAGGGGTTGTCTGAGTGTAGGCGATTTTATTTATTTATTTTTTTTAATGGGTCCAAATGTGCTAAAACAATAAAAGCAGCAATACTCCAGTGATCGTTCCCCTGGTGATCCAGTGTTCCTCCTGTTTTTTTGTGTGTATTATCGGCTACGAGCACTGCAGCCAATCGGACGCTGCCGTGGTCACTTGCCTCCCTCCTCGAATCTGAGCTGCAATGCCAGAAGAGCGGCATGTTACCGCTGCAGCAGTCAGGTGGACCAACATCAGGAGGACTGCGGAAACTGCATCACTGGATGGCTGAGTTAACGAACGGGTGAGTACGGATGCTTTTATTGTTTTAGGATGTTTAAGCCAATTTAAAAAAAAATTGTCTTACACCCAACAATCCCTTTAACAGTAGACCTGGAGACATATATACTAGAAAACGCGTCGGTAGCTCATTATGTTACTTGTCTTTTAGATCTTTAAGACTATCGCCTCATTCCTGCACGCGTTGGCGATGACTGACTTCCTGTCCGAGGAGGAGGAAGACTTTATGGCTGGAGGAGACTTGGGTGAGGGCTTTGGGAGAAAGCCTGGTGGGCTCTACGAGGGTCCGGATGAGACTACAGCAAAAGCATTCAAAGTGAGGAAAGGATCCGGTTCTCTTCATTACCATCTTATCAAGAAGGGAGAAGACGATGGTAACAAAAGGCATCATGTGGGAAAGTGTAGCGCGTCTGAGGAAAGGGAGACCGTGAGGCCGTCCCGAGAGAGCTACATGCGCTGCAGACAGAACAGTATAGGTAAGAAAGTATGGTCTGTCCTTCTCACATCTAGCTTTTTTTTTCTGGTATGCTGGTCGGAAACCTGATCCATTAGCAACGCTTCCTGTCCAGCATCAACGTGACTTCCTCTTCTTGTTCAGAACTCGGGGAAGAGGAAACTTGGGATTCTTTTCCTCTTTGTTCACAACTTCTGGTGAAAACTGACACAAAGCAGCTTGATTTTATTATTGGTCAGGATCCTGAGCAGGTTGGCTTGGCCTTTTTTCCAGCCAGTACTGACCTCAGTTAGATGGCACACAGGGTGCCATCTAACTGAGGCCAGTACTGGATGGAACTTGTGTGTTTTTTTTTGTTTTTTTTTGGCATGCCTTGTCCTAAAAAATAATTATCTATATAATATGTATTGCACTGATAGGCAGTCTGCCTGTATCCTGCTTGCATGGAAAGTAGCAAGATAGCAGCAGCATGCCCCAGAGCCAAAGCTCCTAACATAAATACAGCACAAACCAGACTTGGTGCATTGATACAACACCGAACCCAACCTAAATACTGCAGCAGAACGAGACTCCTAACCTAAATACAATACTAACCAACCTCCGTACATGGATACAATATGAAAATCAGAGTTATCTACTATACATACTATCCATCGCTGTAAAATCAGAAAGCTTGAGTTTGATACATTGAGTGCTCAGTCAGGCCAGGTCAAAGTACCTATGTTAAATTTAGCGATGCCGTTGTGCTTCAGCCAACAGCTGCCCTAGGGAGAGTCAAGCGTTGCTGAGCAGCGCTTATATCAAGTGCTTATCAGTTTTTGACGGTTGCCATGTCTCCAAATCATGGAAGACTGAGCCGTGGATGGCGAACAGTTCAAGCCGAATCCTAGGCTCGACAGTTCTTAAAACATTTACAACCATTTTTCCAAACCTTTTATGTTCACGTAATGAACATCAGATCAATCTAGTTACATAAATAACACTAATCAAGATCCTAGATACATAGATCCAGTACCAGAACCAAGCTCATAATGTAAATACAGTAGTAGATCGAAGTGATTCTGTTATGGGGGCACCAATAAGCTGACAGTGACGCCTCAGAATGTCAGGGGGGAAGAGAGAGGGCAAAGAGCACAATGATTATTGGACCTGCACAAGAATTTGTCACACAGAGGAAGATCATCTGGCCAGCCGGACCTTTGGGGGCAATCTTTCCCAGCCTACATCTGCCTGGTGCACCCCTACAAGCTGGTGGCTGCGACTGCACAGCTTGCACATAGTTAAGGCTGGCCATGGCTAAAGGGTTTATTTAGAAAAAGTGTTTAGACATATTGACAATTGTAACCTCTAAAATGCCACAGGACGCAAGTTTACGTCCTGGCTGTGTGGTATTTATGCAACAGGGTGTAACCTTATATTATATGGATGGCGCAGGATCAGAAGTGAGCCCATGACATCCGGCAGCAGGAGCCGGATGTTACTGCAACAGCAAGGGTACGTGAGGACAGTGAACCCCACTGTTAACCCCCTACATCCTGCGATCTATGTAGATCACGGCATGTAAAGTGTTCACAGAGGGAGGGCGCTCCCTTTGTGATGTCATCGTACCCCTGCGATGTAATCGCGGAGGGCCGACGGGTCGCCATGGTAACATGTGCCAGATACTATATTGTCATTTTTACTGTATGATTGACATTGTAAAAAAATAAGTAAATAAGAAAAGTTTTACGATACATTATATGCACCCAAAAATGGTACCAATAAAAACTCTAGTTCGCCACACAAAAAACAAGCCCTTATACGGCCATGTCGACAGAAAAATAAAAAAGTTATGGCTTTTGAAAAGTGCAGCTGAAAATCACTCCAAAATCATTGCATTCTCAACGCTGAAACAGGCCATGTCCTTAAGGGGTTAGAACAAGATAAAATTGAGGTCCTTCTGCCAGATAGGGCCACCTTTGTCAAAAAGCCTAGAATCTAGGGAATCTTGTGTGTAAGTGTCTGTGTCAGTAAGTGTGAATCGAGGTGCAAGTGAAGCAGAATTGAGTGAGAGCAAGCAATAAGTGTGTGAGTGTGTTTAAAAAAAAAAAAAAAAAAGCGGGAGCGGTTGCAAACAGGGGGCGGTGTGTTTGGAGTGTGATCTAGTCAATCTTCACTACTTCCATAACTAAATCTAGATCCCCATAAGGATGAGCTCCATGCCTGACAATGCTGTCCAGTGTGCTACATGCGTGCTCGTCGCCCATTTGGAAGCCCAAATCCTGAATCTAAATGAGCGACTGGCAATACTGAGATTCATCGACAACATGGAAAGGAGTTGGCTGCTCACTGAGCAGGCACTCGCTGGGGTAGAGGCAGGGGGAGAGGGCAGTAGTTCGAAAGAGTCGGGGAGCAGGCAGCTAGCTGGGTGACAGACGGGGTAAAGCGAAGAGAACCAGTGAGGCTAGTCCAGAACTTGCACAACTCAACAAGTTTGCAACGTTGGCAGATGAGGGGGACGCCATTACAGAGACAGCACCGCTGCAGCACGACATGCCCTCTGCACGCCAGGGAGATGACTGCTCCAGTGAGAAGGGGACTGGGAACGCAGGGCAGGTTAGACAGGTCCTAGTGGTGGGGGACTCAATTATAAGGGGGACACATAGGGCAATCTGCCACAAAGACCGGGATCGTCGAACGGTGTGTTGTCTTCTGGCGCTCGAGTTCGACACATCACGGATCAGATTGACAGATTACTGGGAGGGGCGGGTGAGGATCCAGCAGTCATGGTGCATGTTGGCACCAATAAACAAATTAGAGATCAATGGAGGGCCCTCAAAAATGATTTCGGGGACCTAGGATCCAAGCTTATATATTATCTGCTATCGTAGTAATCGTATTGACCCATAGAACAAAGGTATCATATAATTTTTGTTGCAGTTTGTGTGCCGTAGAAATGAGATGCACCAGAACATGCAAAACATAAGCTCTGTCACTAAGGGGTTAAAACATTACCAAGTTTGACTATTTGTTGCACAGCCTGAAAGAGCAAGTTGAAGTCAGACTTTCAGTTTCACTTCAGAATCCTTGTGCATAAATATCTGTACCATATAAAACTATGGTGCGTATTCTCATACCATTCATTAGAATACTGAAATGATGGCAAATGATGGTAAAAGTCTGCCATGTGAACAAAGTCTTAGCAACAAACCCAAAGCAAACCCCTTACAACACCTCTTATCAATCTGCTGCAACCCTACCTCAACCACCTCCCCATCTATAGAGTATTGTGGCCTAATATGTGTAATGGATAAATAGGGATGGATATCCATAAGGAGAATTGATGTCGGGGAGGAGGACACGGAGCATCACATTAGTGATAATAGCTGGAAAAAAAAACCTCACTTAACGCTTATATCCACCAAGGAGGAACCATGACAAGCGCAGCACTGACAGAAATAATACCAAATACTGCATCACACCCAGACGGGAGAGAACTATTCCCTCAATTCTGGGTCTCAATGTGTTCCCTGCGGTCTGCAGGATCCTCATGGAGCTATTGAGCCTCATGAGGTATATAAATTATACAGCAAGGTATGAGGTAGTGCAACACATGCAAAATATACTAAACACCACAAGTCCCAGCAGATGCATGAGAAGTGCAAACTATGATTAAAACGTAGCCAGTAGTTTAATATCAATGGATACTTTGTAGCAATAAGGCCACTATCCCTAGGGGGAGGAGAGCGTGTAGCTAAACTGATTAGACAAAGCCAACTGAGGTAACTCAGTATATGCCCAGGCCGTAGCAGCATCTCTAGTTTTGACCGTATCCTTAGTAAGGGACAGACCCATAACCACGCCGGCCACCTGTAGACTGATCTTCTGTGAAGATGGCAATTGGTTACAGCAGACTCCCCCCATTGTCTTCAAAGACCCAAGGCAAGACAGGTGCCAGCTGCCACACAGGCAATAGGGGAAAATGTACCTAATCGGACGTCCGCTGGAGTGAAAAGTGCCAGACTTCCACGTAGAACAAAAGGACCAACAAGGAGAGATAGCCTAATAGAAGCGGGACAAACCCATCTAGTAGCGTATACTCATCTCTGCAACACATGGGTAGTCGGTGACATTACCTGTCAGCTACAGCTAACCGTGATGTTATCAATGAATCAGAGCTTACATGTATTGTTGGTATTTATAAATAAAGAAGATGGCTAAATAAGCATCAGAGTGCTTGACTTAAATATAGGTACACTGCTATGTACTACACTTAGCCACGCTGTTAACCCTTTCCAATCCAATTTGTATCCTGGTTTTGCTAGGGGGGGCTTACTCTTTTTCTGCCGTTATACAACGGCGCTGTCTGCTGGCTAAAGCCAGTACTGCATGAGGTGACACGTTGGTTAGGCTCCCACAGCAGAGAGGCTGGCAATATACAGTAAGAGAACCCCGATGGAAGTCCTCAAACATCAGAGCTGTACAGCCTTAAATCATAATGTCTTCAGAGGTCAGACAGTGGATTGGAAAGGGTTAAACAGCTATAGAGATTAAGAGGAGGAGTCCGGTATATCACGAGACTGTGTGTGATTCCCGCACTTGCGCAAAAGAGTCCTTAGTGACACGGATAGCGTCTATAGTAATGAGTGGGGTTAGCGCTAATGCCCACGGCCGGATTTCTTTGCAGCTATTAGGTTCTATTGAACCTAATAGCTCAATGTACATGCTGCGGAATTCCGCAGGGTAAAATTACCCACGGCATGTCCTATTTGCCACGGGAATACGCGCGGACGGCTTCTGTTGTAGTCAATGGAAGCCGCCCGTCACACTATACTTCTGCTGTAGCACAGCGGAAGTATAGTGTGAATACGCGCCCCGCCGGCTGCGTCATGTGACACCCCGCCGATGTGTCATGCGGCGCTACGCAGCGGATCCTGAGGTGAGTATGGGGTCTTTGGGGGGGGCGCCGTGACTGAGTCTGCTGGGGTATTCCACTCGGGGAGCCCGTCATGGCCGTGGGCATGAGCCCTTAGGATTCTCTGCACGTCGCAAGAGTGCCTGTGATCCTCGCACAGGCGCAGTGGAACTCCCCGAACGCCGGGTTGGTTTGCTGTGACGGATGAGAGCAATCTTTCTTATAGTGCTGAGGTAAAATCAAAGCTGCGCTGTGATTGGTTGCTGTGGACAACACAGATCTCTTTTGGACAGTTTTCATAAGAGTGCGGTGCCGGGCTCATTTTTGTTGCGCATAAAGTTGTGCCAATTTGCGTAGAGGCTCATAACCAAATTTTTGATGAACAAATGATTTGGGACTGCTCCAAAATATAGTAGTAATAGAAGTTATTATGTAAGAAAATAACTTTGAAAGCCCACTTTTCAATACCCAATACCTGCTCTTATAGCACCATGCAATGCACGGGTATATTTTGCTAAAAAGTTTCTGCATTCTGTAGTTCGAAGTGAAATGGGTCCAGCAGTGCCAGACTCCTCACCCCTGCTTTAAGTGGGCATTTTACTAATTTACAAAATTTTACTAATTTAGTTAATAGTTATGTGTGCATGTGGTGTATATGTACTGTTTGTATAGTAGAGCAGTATGTACAGTTAGGGCCAGAAATATTTGGACAGTAACACAATTTTCGCGAGTTGGGCTCTGCATGCCACCGCATTGGATTTGAAATGAAGCCTCTACAACAGAATTCAAGTGCAGATTGTAACGTTTAATTTAAAGGGTTGAACAAAAATATCTGATAGAAAATGTAGGAATTGTACACATTTCTTTACAAACACTCCACATTTTATGTTTCAACGGTTTTTATTGAAATAAAATCTTAAGGGTGGCAACACTCTGCCGCAATTTCCCCACGCAGGGGGGTAAAGTTTTGGCGTTACAGTACAGAGTCTTTGGCCTGTTTTTAACTTATATAATATAAATAACAATTAACAGAACTAAAATATTTATTCAGTTTGCAAGGATAGGGTTACATCATGGTGTTATGAGTCTCACATGTTTTTATTAGAATGGTAGGGGGGTGGGGGGTAAAACAGATCTCGATGTCCTCCAGCTCTGGTCATGACTAAGAGATTCATTATTTTTTATTAGATGTCTTTGCCACCTTCATAGTGGATATTTTTAGGTTAGTGAATATAACTAGATGGCTCTAGCAGGATCTTCCACTTATGTCCTCATGTGGTTGTATAG
The DNA here is from genome assembly GCF_035609145.1 of Eleutherodactylus coqui. NCBI lineage: Eukaryota > Metazoa > Chordata > Amphibia > Anura > Eleutherodactylidae > Eleutherodactylus > Eleutherodactylus coqui. The sequence goes on from NC_089841.1 coordinate 97,262,250, forward strand.
ATTAGGGATGTTGATGTGCGTTATCCAGGGATTCCATATCTTCTCAAATTGGGGGGTTGTGTCTTGCCGGATGGCTACAAGCTTTTCGTTTAGAAAAATCTTATTTATTCGTGTTATGCAGGCTTCGAAGGGTAGTGTAGGTTTTCTCCATTGTTGTGCTATTAGTATGCGAGCTGCCATAGTTATATGTTGGAGTAACTTAAATGGAGGGTTGCGCATTCCTGTGGGTTTATTTAACACTCCACATTTTAGGAGCTCAAAAGTAATTGGACAAATAAACATAACCCAAACAAAATATTTTTTTTTCAATATTTTGTTGCGAATCCTTTGGAGGCAATCACTGCCTTAAGTCTGGAACCCATGGACATCACCAAACGCTGGGTTTCCTCCTTAATGCTTTGCCAGGCCTTTACAGCCGCAGCCTTCAGGTCTTGCTTGTTTGTGGGTCTTTCCGTCTGAAGTCTGGATTTGAGCAAGTGAAATGCATGCTCAATTGGGTTAAGATCTGGTGATTGACTTGGCCATTGCAGAATGTTCCACTTTTTTGCACTCATGAACTCCTGGGTAGCTTTGGCTGTATGCTTGGGGTCATTGTCCATCTGTACTGTGAAGCGCCGTCCGATCAACTTTGCAGCATTTGGCTGAATCTGGGCTGAAAGTATATCCCGGTACACTTCAGAATTCATCCGGCTACTCTTGTCTGCTGTTATGTCATCAATAAACACAAGTGACCCAGTGCCATTGAAAGCCATGCATGCCCATGCCATCACGTTGCCTCCACCATGTTTTACAGAGGATGTGGTGTGCCTTGGATCATGTGCCGTTCCCTTTCTTCTCCAAACTTTTTTCTTCCCATCATTCTGGTACAGGTTGATCTTTGTCTCATCTGTCCATAGAATACTTTTCCAGAACTGGGCTGGCTTCTTAAGGTGTTGTTCGGCAAATTTAACTCTGGCCTGTCTATTTTTGGAATTGATGAATGGTTTGCATCTAGATGTGAGCCCTTTGTATTTACTTTCATGGAGTCTTCTCTTTACTGTTGACTTAGAGACAGATACACCTACTTCCCTGAGTGTGTTCTGGACTTCAGTTGATGTTGTGAACGGGTTCTTCTTCACCAAAGAAAGTATGCGGCGATCATCCACCACCGTTGTCTTCCGTGGACGCCCAGGCCTTTTTGAGTTCCCAAGCTCACCAGTGAATTCCTTTTTTCTCAGAATGTACCCGACTGTTGATTTTGCTACTCCAAGCATGTCTGCTATCTCTCTGATGGATTTTTTCTTTTTTTTCAGCCTCAGGATGTTCTGCTTCACCTCAATTGAGAGTTCCTTTGACCGCATGTTGTCTGGTCACAGTAACAGCTTCCAAATCCAAAACCACACACCTGGAATCAACCCCAGACCTTTTAACTACTTAATTGATTACAGGTTAACGAGGGAGACGCCTTCTGAGTTAATTGCAGCCCTTAGAGTCCATTGTCCAATTACTTTTGGTCCCTTGAAAAAGAGGAGGCTATGCATTACAGAGCTATGATTCCTAAACCCTTTCTCCGATTTGGATGTGGAAACTCTCATATTGCAGCTGGGAGTGTGCACTTTCAGCCCATATTATATATATATAATTGTATTTCTGAACATGTTTTTGTAAACAGCTAAAATAACAAAACTTGTGTCACTGTCCAAATATTTCTGGCCCTAACTGTATGTAGCAAGTGTTCATACACCAGAGCGTTATATATATAGATAGATTATGTGCGTGTGAGATTGTGTATAATGCGTTAGAGGGAGTAAAAAAAATTCTAGTACCTAAAATTTTATAAAAACCACTTAAGGCCACCTTCAACCCTGCACTTGTATTTTCACTGTACAGCTCAATCCTTGGAGTCAAACAATGAAAAAACCAGAGCTGCTGGATCCAGCCAGTGTCAGAACCAGCAATTCTCGGGGGCCCCGTGCCCACACCACCGGTCCTGCCACCCGGGTTACAGGAGTGCGGCGTAGGGGAGCCCCGGTTCTTGTGATCTCCCCGGGCCGCTGTCAGACTGGTCGCCGCCGGGTTGCTAGGGAGGCAGCAGGTGCTTCTCTAGGCACTTGACTACCAGGCTGGCTTCCCTAGTAACTGTCTGTGCTGCAGACTGGGGGTGTGTCCCCAGCACCTCCCTGATTAGCCCTGCTGCTGTCAGGCTCCCCGCCCCAATCGGCTTCTGGGGCGGGAGCGCTGACAGCATTTAAAAAGGTGTGTTTTCCTTTCAGCCCTTGCCAGTGTTAGTTTGGTCTTCCAGCTGCACCCGCGTATTCTTTTGACTCCTGTTTGTGACCCCGGCTTTCCTGACCTCTGCTTTTGGACCTTGACTACGTTTTTGCCTGACCCCCCTGTACTGCGTACCCTCCTGTTGCCGACCCGGATTGTCTGACCATTCTACCGTTGTTTGTCTTCAGTGTCTGTTTGTCTTCCCGTGTCCCGCTTCCCTAGTGAGGGTAGGGACCGCCGCCCAGTTGTCGCCCTGGGGGTTAGCCCAGGGGGGCAAGTAGGCAGGGACAGGGGTTGCGGGATATCTCAGGGACCCCCATATCCCGGACACTGTCCTGACAGTAACACTGGCCGAACGAAGGTCAGACCCTTGCATCCGCCCGGCAACTCTGAACCCCTCGATGGAGGCCATGGCAGCTTTAGCGAACCAGGTCCAGTTCCTTACGAACCTTGCCCAGGACCTAACAGCCCGCTTGCAGCGACAGGAACAAGCGGCAGCTGCAGGTCCCATGCAGCCCCCTTCCGCTCCAGGAACAATGACAGAACCTCGAGCCACGCTTCCGGATTGTTTCTCCGGAGAGAGAAGTCAGTTTTTCGCATTTAGAGAGAGCTGCAAGCTCTACTTTGATCTCCGCCCCCACTCCTCTGGTACTGAATACCAGAAAGTGGGAATTGTAATTACCCGCCTGAGGGGAGAGCCCAAAATTGGGCTTTCTCATTACCTGCTGGCTCTCCCGCCCGACTATCCCTTGACGCCTTTTTTTCCGCCTTGGGTCAAATTTATGACGAACCCGACCGTGCCGGCTACGCAGTCTCCAAGCTTCTGGCCCTGCGCCAGGGTTGCAAGATGGCGGAGGACTACTGTTCCCAATTCCGCCAGCACTGTACAGAATCCGGGTGGAATGATGCCGCCCTAAAAGACCTATTTTTGACCGGTCTGTCTGAGGGTCTTAAGGACCTACTCGTGGCCCACCCGGAGCCAAGAACCCTGGAGCAAGCCATGTCGCTGGCTATTCGGGCTGACCGACGTTTGAGGGCCAGACACGCCGCTCGGACCACTCCACTCCCCACGCCCACTTCTTCTACTGACCCGACTTTTCCACCTCCCACCACCGAGGCCATGGAGCTGGGAGCCATGAACCCCAAGCAACGACGGGAAAATCGCCTGAAGAAGAACCTCTGCTTCTACTGTGGGGAGCCGGGTCACCGCATTGCAACCTGCGCCAAGAAGCCATGGCAGGGAAAACGTCCGCTCCTAGGCAGTTGTCCGGAGGACTGTCTAGGAGCCAAGGTACTCCCTGTGTTGTCCAAAATGTTATTGCCTTGCACCCTAGAATTCCATTCTTTCCACCGTACTGGGCAAGCCTTCGTTGATTCTGGGGCTGCTGCTAATTTCGTTAACTTTAATTTCGTTGCCCAACTGTCCGGGGTTCTGTTACGTTTAGAGACTCCGATTCTTGTTTCAGGAGTGGACTCCACTCCACTGCAAGCAGGGGTAGTTAATCTGGTTACCCCTGAGGTAAGGTTTACTATAGGAGCCCTACATGTTGAAACCTGCACATTTCTGGTGATGAGAGATTTGTCTGTGGACGTCGTCCTAGGTCTCCCCTGGCTCCGGGAGCACAACCCGGTAGTAAATTGGGACACGTTGGAACTGGTAGAGTGGGGTCCCCGCTGTGCCAACCACCTATGTCCGGTGGAGGTGGGGATCTCCACCTGCGAGGGGATTCCCCTACCAGATTACCTCTCCGAGTTCTCGGATGTCTTCTCCAAGCAATTATCTGAAGCCCTGCCCCCTCATAGGGAATGGGACTGTAAAATCGATTTGATTCCTGGGGCCAAACTTCCTAAGGGCCGCATTTATAATGTTACGGTTCCAGAGAGAGAATCCATGAGGGACTATATCCAGGACAGCTTGGCCAAGGGGCACATCCGGCCCTCAGAATCCCCGGTGGGTGCCGGGTTTTTCTTCGTCGAGAAAAAGGATGGGGGTCTCCGGCCCTGTATTGACTATAGAGAGCTAAATAAGATCACAGTCAGAAACCAGTATGCCCTTCCGCTCATTCCTGACCTCCTCAACCAGGTCGCTGGTGCCCAATGGTTTTCTAAACTTGATCTCAGGGGGGCATACAACCTCATTCGCATTCGGGAGGGGGATGAGTGGAAAACTGCCTTCAATACGCCTCTCGGTCATTTTGAATACCTAGTAATGCCTTTTGGCTTGTGTAACGCCCCCGCCATTTTTCAGGGGTACATGAATTCTGTGTTTCAGGATATCATGGGGGTGTTTGTCGTTGTATATCTAGACGACATTCTGATTTTTTCCTCCGACTTGCCGAGTCACCGTACTCATGTTCAAACCGTGCTAGCTCGACTCAGACATAACAAGCTGTTTGCTAAGCTCGAGAAATGTGTTTTTGGGGTACAAAAGATATCATTCTTGGGGTATATTATCACGCCATGCGACTTCCAGATGGATCCTGGGAAGGTGAAAGCCATCACGGAGTGGGCTCGGCCAGGTACCTTGAAAGCTCTTCAACGCTTCCTCGGCTTCGCCAATTACTATCGCAAGTTCATCAAAGACTTCTCCGTGGTGGCTAAACCTCTAACGGACCTCACCAGAAAGGGAGCAGATGTGAGTACCTGGTCTTCTGAGGCTCTGAGGGCCTTCGATAACCTAAAGGCGGCGTTCTCTTCAGCGCCTGTCCTGGTACAACCGGATCTGTCCTGCCCATTTGTGGTGGAGGTAGATGCCTCAGAGTTTGGTGTGGGAGCGGTACTGTCCCAAGGGCCCTCCACACTCACTAACCTTAGACCGTGTGCCTATTTTTCTAGAAAGTTCTCTTCCACTGAACGGAACTACGATATAGGCAACCGGGAATTGCTGGCTATTAAGTGGGCTTTTGAGGAGTGGAGGCATTTTTTGGAAGGAGCTCGTCACCAGATCACGGTACTCACAGACCATAAAAACCTCACCTATTTAGATTCCGCTAAGAGGGTAAATGCTCGGCAAGCCCGCTGGGCCTTGTTTTTCTCTCGGTTCAATTTTGTTGTTACCTATAGACCCGGTTCTAAAAACGTCAAGGCAGACGCCCTGTCTAGGAGTTTTGGTTCTCCGGAACCTTCCGAGTCTGAGCCTGAGAGCATTCTCTCTCCTGGAGTGGTCCTCGCTGCTGTCTCCTCCGACCTTTCACCTCTCATACACGCTGCTCAACAATCCGCCCCTGAAGCCCTTCCGGAAGGCAAATTTTTTGTTCCGTTGTCACTGAGATTGAAAGTGTTAGAGGAGACACATGCTTCAGTCCTAGCTGGACACCCCGGTATCAGGGGTACACTAGAGTTAGTATCCAGACTCTATTGGTGGCCGCACATGGCCAGGGATGTACGGTTATTTGTGTCCGCGTGCCCGGTTTGCGCAAGGGGGAAGAATCTCAGGAGACGTCCTGAGGGTCCTCTTCTTCCCTTGCCCATTCCGTCCAGGCCATGGTCCCATTTGTCCATGGATTTTATTACTGATCTGCCATCCTCGCTGGGGAATACGGTCATTTGGGTCATAGTTGACCGTTTTTCTAAAATGTCACATTTCGTTCCGCTTTGCAAGTTACCTAACGCCAAACTTCTGTCTGAAATGTTCATCAAGGAGATTGTTCGGCTACATGGGATCCCCGAGGATATTGTGTCAGATAGAGGGGTACAGTTCGTCGCTCGCTTCTGGCGAGCTTTTTGTAAAAACCTAAATGTCAATTTGTCTTTTTCCTCCGCCTTCCATCCCGAGAGTAACGGACAAACAGAACGGATGAATCAAGAACTTATCCAGTACCTGCGACTTTTTGTCTCTGATAACCAGTTTCAGTGGGCCAACTACCTGCCTCTCGCCGAATTTGCTATTAACAACCATGTTAACTCGTCATCTCAAGTGTCACCTTTTTTTTGTAACTATGGGTTCCATCCCCGATTCTCGCTTTCTACTCCCCTTGTCTCGAACAATCCGGCCGCTGACATATCCTCTGAGGAACTGTGCACAGTTTGGGCCCAGGTTCGTAAGAACCTTCAGGGCTCCCAAGAGAAGCTACGTAAATACTCTGAGAAAAGATGTACTATCTCGGCACCTTTTGTGGTCGGGGAGCAGGTTTTATTGTCATCCAAAAATCTGAGACTTAAGGTTCCCTCCCTGAAACTTGCTCCTCGGTTCATTGGCCCATTTACTGTGTCGCAGGTTATCAACCCGATGTCATATAAGTTGTCACTTCCGGACTCCTGGAAGGTCCACAAGGTTTTTCATAAAAGCTTGCTTAAAAAATACGTGACTCCAGTTCTACCCACCCAGAACCCGCCCCCTCCTTCTTTGGTACAGGGGGAACTGGAGTATGAAGTAGAAAGGCTTGTTGACGCCCGACGGGTTAGAGGTGTACTGCAGTACCTGGTCCACTGGAGTGGATTTGGCCCTGAGGATAGGACGTGGGTCCCTGCCAGGGACGTTCATGCCCCACGCCTAGTCCGATCATTCCACAGGGCCTTCCCGCTCAAGCCCGCTCCTGGCCATGGGGGTCCGGTGTCCCCCCGTAGAAGGGGGGGTACTGTCAGAACCAGCAATTCTCGGGGGCCCCGTGCCCACACCACCGGTCCTGCCACCCGGGTTACAGGAGTGCGGCGTAGGGGAGCCCCGGTTCTTGTGATCTCCCCGGGCCGCTGTCAGACTGGTCGCCGCCGGGTTGCTAGGGAGGCAGCAGGTGCTTCTCTAGGCACTTGACTACCAGGCTGGCTTCCCTAGTAACTGTCTGTGCTGCAGACTGGGGGTGTGTCCCCAGCACCTCCCTGATTAGCCCTGCTGCTGTCAGGCTCCCCGCCCCAATCGGCTTCTGGGGCGGGAGCGCTGACAGCATTTAAAAAGGTGTGTTTTCCTTTCAGCCCTTGCCAGTGTTAGTTTGGTCTTCCAGCTGCACCCGCGTATTCTTTTGACTCCTGTTTGTGACCCCGGCTTTCCTGACCTCTGCTTTTGGACCTTGACTACGTTTTTGCCTGACCCCCCTGTACTGCGTACCCTCCTGTTGCCGACCCGGATTGTCTGACCATTCTACCGTTGTTTGTCTTCAGTGTCTGTTTGTCTTCCCGTGTCCCGCTTCCCTAGTGAGGGTAGGGACCGCCGCCCAGTTGTCGCCCTGGGGGTTAGCCCAGGGGGGCAAGTAGGCAGGGACAGGGGTTGCGGGATATCTCAGGGACCCCCATATCCCGGACACTGTCCTGACAGCCAGTACAGAACAGAAGCAGTGCCAGAGACCCCGTTGACTATAATGGGGTCCGTCTGGCTTCTAGCATGCCAGGGAAATGTTCCCAGATTAGATGAGATTTTGTGCTCGATCTATAATGGAAGCTTCCAATGCAGATCTAAATAAAGTCTAAAAGAAAATAGAATAAAGCAGGATGAGCGGACACTAAAGAGCAATATGGAGGAATCCACAAGAGGAACATTTATGTGGCTAGCTAAACACATGCGGTATCTACATGCGCCATTGCAATTTGTTTCAATGGTTAAAGAAAAAGAGGGCACACCGAGTTTAACTGGATTCATGGCTACTAACTGTCTGACCTACTGTAGAATTCCAAAAATGGAAAACCTGGTTAAAGAGTTTTTCTGTGACTTTTTTACAATTGATGACCTATCCTCAGCATAATCAATGGTTGATTGGTGGGGGGCCACTGCTTGGGTTCCCTGGCGATCAGCTGATCCCTTAGCCTGGGGATAGCGCTGTGGCCTTTGTTTTCTAATTCAGTGGAATATGTATCTATATCCAACTGGGCTGCTGCATTTTTGACAGCGCTATCAGCTTCCAGCGCGGTATGCACTTATATCAGGCCCAGGGATCAGCTGATTGTCGGGAATTCCAAGTGGTGAACTTGAGCCAATCAACTATTGATGACCTCTTCCTGAGGATAAGTGATCAATATTAAGAGTACTGGACAACCCTTTAAGTGGATTCTTAAAATGCAGTACATTTTTCAGAGATGTGTGCCAATTCTTGGTGTAAATCGTTTGTGTGTATATGTAAGAGTAATCTGCCCAACATGCCTAGTGAGGTGTGTGAAATCTAACAAGTCAAGTGTGCCATACTTCTGAAACTCTTGTTGCAATTTGCTGGCTTATAAGTGCACTGATGACACTATTTGATATTACTACATATCATTCTGCTAGTGTTTGCATCGGTAGGCGACACAGTTTTTTTTTAAAATAGGCGATTCAGTGATGTGTTCTCCTTTCTTAAAATAACTCTCTACAACTGAGCAGATCAAATCTGCAATGTAGCCAGTGTGATGTTTGCTACAATCGTACACGTGGGAAGATATTCATGCATATTATTAACCGTCTGGTAATTTTGTTGATTTCCTAACTGTACCCAGTGGAGACTGTCTAGTAACTACATCCTTCTGCTATATCCCGGTCCTCTGCAGATGCAAGCTCTGAAGTGTCTAGTGAAGATCTGAAGCAACGTCTCCAAGACTTAACTGAAGTACGTTTGATGCATAGCTGCAGCTGTTCTGTATGTTCTCTTTATTCTCCTGCAGTTTGCTGCTTATAGTAAAGTTATCCCATAGCCTTTGTCGAAGTATAGAAGCTCCAAATGTTATCTTGACACTTAACGTGTTCTACTTTAAGGTGCTTTTACACGGAACGATTATTATTTGGAGTCCCACAATTCAGAAAACTGAATGACGTATTGTTCACTTATGAATGACTGCCTGCTTACTGTGAATGGAGACGGGTAGGCTGGTACAATTACCGAGACGCTCCATCTCCATTCAGTCAGCGATACTTAGTCCTGTGTAAAAGCACAGGAACGATTATCGCCGGGACAACTTGTTGCTCGACAGATCGTACCGTGTAAAAGCACCTTTAGCCACAATGTGAATTACCATGATGCTCCAGTCATGTTAATAATTGCCAACTCTGTGCCATACACTATGCCGTTTAGCAATGGTTAACTGGCACATCATGGCGCTTCACGTTTTACTCATTTAAAGTGTTGTAGTTAAGGCCTCCTGCACACTGGCGGATTTGCATTGCGGAGTCGCGGTGGGTGTCCGCCCTCGGACTCCGCAGCAAATACCGCCCTATAGCATTCAATGGCAAAATGCCATTTCATCTCCACGAGCGAAAATAGATTGCGATTTTCCACTCGCTGAAAAGAAATATCAGCATGCTGCGATTCTGTGCAGGCTACGCACAGACAGCTTCCATTGAAGTCAATGGAAGCATTCTGTCCCGCAGCACTTCAGCAGTAAGCACTGCGGAAGTATCACGGGATATGCGTCATTGCCGAGCGCCGGCACCTACTGCACATGTGCGACAGAATGCTGGCTGGCACATCCACAGCACTCGCAGAAAATGCCGGACAAGTACGTGGTTGGTCACTGGCCAGGCACTGGGTCGAACTCGGCTGTGGGAATCCCGCATGCAGGGTCCAACCCGCCTGTGTGCAGGAGGCCTAACACGTGAAGTTATGAAAACCGAATACTTGCTACATCACTGTGTATGTATGTGTGTATATGTAATATTTATATAATCTATTTAAACATTTTTATTATTTCTTTTTGGTATAATATATATTTTTTATGCTTTGAATGTGGACTAATAAGCAGTTTTACTGTGATGCCAGTGTTGGATTGTTCTTAACCAGTATTGCAAGTTACTTAGCATAAATGCTATAACAGTGGGACCATTGTTGCAGAGGTTCTACTTGTTTTTGCTTTGTGCGCTCTCTTCTCTTTTTGGTTCATAGTGTTAAATTTTCCACAATCTGCAGAATCTGATAAAGTAGAATCCAGCTATAAATGATCAATAGGCATGGCATAGATATATTTATTTTACTCCTTTTTTATGTATTTGATTTTACTCATTTATATAGTGCTGACAAACTCCGCACCAGATGCTAGCTGTGTTACACTGTTGACACATTCCTGGCCTTTTAACTATTTTAGATGCTCATCACATCATTTAAGCCATTATAAAGAGTTGACGTCCTATTGGCCCCCTTGCAACAAGATTGTGAGGTGCCAATAGGTTGTCATGGTTACTGATACTTAGTGAAGGCCAGGCAGGTCATGTATTCAAAAATATTACACCCTGACCATAGCAGAGCTAAGTAGGCTAGCAATGACTGATACACTGCAAAACTTTGACATTGCTAACATACTGTATTATTAAAGCAACATGCAATTGCATGTTCAGGTCCCCTAGCGGAACCAAAAGAAAATGCTCTAAAAACAGAACATTTATTTATTTTATTTATTTATTTATTTATTTATATATATATATATATATATATATATATATATATATATATATATATATATATATATATATATAGTGCAAGCTTTTATGCTTTTCCCAACCTTCTGTGAAGTGACAACCACTGTTGTGTTCAGAGCAGTTGTCACTTCCTTTCATCAATATCTGCAGCATTTTCGCAAAAGATAGTCAAAATCCGCATTATCATTGCAAATTTCGACACAAAATCGGCTTTTCGGATTTCAGAAGATACTGCACTCCTTTTAACCTCAAAGTTTTTGCACTCTTGAAGCTTCCTTACCATTTCAAGAGTATTGCCATGATGTTGTCTTGAATGTCAACCAACGGACTGACGACATGCCACGTAAAATATCCCCAGATCATAACAGAACTTTAGCCATATTGAACTGTTGACAAAACACACTTGAGCAAAAAGTGTTCCCCGGGCATCCAACACCCAAGTATGTCCATGTGATTTGAAGATGGAGTAGTGTGATCCGTCACTCCATAGAATGTTCTTCCATTGTTCAACTGTCCGATGACCCTCCTTGCAGCACTGTAGATGGGCCGATGCATTATGCTTTGTGATGGACTGCTTGTGTGCAGCGGCATAACCCGTATGTCCAATAGTGTGCAGCTCCTGTCAAAAACCATGGCTGACACTTCCAAGGGTCTGCATCTTATGTTTAGGACACGTGATATGCTAATAAATTATCTATTTTACTGATAGGAGTGTCCAAATAGTTTTACTTTCCTCTGTCATATCTTTTAAAAATCTGTTGTATTATTAGTTTTCTGATGTTTAACGTAATGGAAGTTTATTACTACCGTCTTCAGGAAGTAGAAATTTTAAGAGTGGAACTTGAAGCTTCCCAAAGACAACTTGATGGAAAAGATGAAGCACTGAAGATATTACAAAACATGGTAAGTTATAGAACTGGAACTTCATAGCGGGTGTTTCTCTCGCTGGGAAACCAAAACATTCCTCAATTACGTTGTAAATTTTGTATGATTCCCTATGGTATTTGATCTAGACTAAGATTTTGGGCAGAAAGAAAAGCTGTCTAAAGTTGCTATGGGATTGTTGTCCACCGCACTCAATTTTTCAAGAGCTCTAAAAGGAATGAAGGTTGCGCTGTGACTGTCCTTGTTGCCCATAGGATCCAGTTTTTGTTTTATAAATCCACCCCCCCCCCCCAATACTTCTCCCAGATTTATTAAACATCACACCTCTCAACAAAGTGGACTGTGCTTTTAACATCGAGACCCAACTGATATGGGCCTCCTGCACACGAGCAGAAATTCCACAGAGAGATTCCCCGCAGAATTTCCGCCTGTGCCCGCTTCCATAGGATTACATTAGATAATGCAAACCTATGCGGACAGCTGCGATTTGTCCATGTGAAAACACGCACTGTAAACAAATCGTGGCATGTCCTATTTCTGTGCGAGCCTCATGGAGGCCTGCACAGAAACGTCACTAGTGACACAGCAACTCTGCACTGCACATCTGCTTGCTGGGCGGCAGCCAGCACATAGCACAGTGGAGCGAGACGCTGGGAGCGGGTGAGCCGTGGGTCACTGCAGGGGCATGGCTTGCATCCCGCTGTGAGAATTCTGGCAGCGGGATCCGACCTGGCCGTCTGCAGGAGGGCCATACAGGTGTTTGACTCAGTGTGCCACAAACATAGACACAGTTAAACAGTGTGTGGTTAATAACTGGCAAACTGCTTCATTTAAGCAATGTCGAAGGGCATTTTGGAAATAGAATCACGTGTCTCTATAAAAGCTGCTGTCTGTCAATCAATAAACGGATTACTTTGGATCACATCCCATGCTGTGTGATTTAATGTTGGTCTCCTGAGCTCAGCTTACCTCTATCATTGAATTTGGATCCCTATAGCATATTGTATAGCAAATATTGGTTTGCACTAACAGAAAGTTACCCTCGGTAAGATGTGCAACACGCCGCACTCTAATGTCAGCATGGAGAAAACTCAGTCATTTTTGTGAATGATTAATTTAGAAAAATCTATGGCCGTCAAAATCACCAGTGCAGACGCCACCTGGTTTCTTCTTGTGGGGCCATGAATACAGCAATGAACTGCGAACAACTGATGCCCTCAAAAACGCAATATGGCAAAAGATTGCTACCATTACTGATTTCAAATTAGCGGATGTCTTCCCCAATATACAGACTCTCTTACAATTGCTAGGATGCTGAGGGGCCATTTTCAGTAGATGCTATTGGCAGATCTTGTTTTGCAATGTAAAAGGTAAATACAGATTTTCATGGGAAATTAGATAAAAGCTGAAGTTGGTGAGGAATGTTTTAGGCTTCCTACAGGTAGGCTTCCTTCCTGTATTACACTATACTTTGCTGTATTAGGGGAGCTTATTTAGGCTGGGTTCTCACATGCCGAATTCCCGGCGGAAATCTTGCAGTTTGGCCGCAGCAAAAAAAATGTGAGATTTCCGCCGGTAGAAGCACTGCTTCAAAACCTGCGGCACTTAGCCGCGGATTTTGAAGCGGCCTGACCGTTTGCTCTTCCTCTGCGGTCGGCGCTCCCATAGAGGAGAGCGTGGCTGCAGCAGAAAAAGAAAAAAAATGAACATGCTGCGGCCAGCGAATCCGCGCCGCAGCGCCGGCTTTGCCGCGGCGGATTTGCCGTCCCCTGTGGACGAGATTTCTGAGAAATCTCGTCCACATGGCTGGCTAATCCCAGGATTAGCAGCCGCAGGCGGATTTGCCGCGGCAAAATTCCGGACGGAATTTCCACGGCAAATCCGCTCCGTGTGAACCCAGCCTTACAGGGGGAGATAAAACTATAATGCCTTAGTTGAGCACACTTAAACGGGTTGTCCCAACTGAACAATCCCCGATCATACCCTACAGGCTATACCGCCACCGAGGACCTCCCTGCCAACTGGTGCGGAGAGCTTCCTCGGAAAATGCTCCTTGCTCTGGCATACTTGGTGTGATCCTGTATTATATGATTGGCCTTTCTTCTTCTTTTTCTTTTCTTTCCACTATGTGTAATGTCACATTTCTTCTGCATCAGGTACTGCAGGGAAATATATCTTCATCAGCTGCACCTGTGGCAATTTGCTGATTACTTTGTTGTTTCCTTATTTAGTCAACTTCTTTTAACTTTTTCCAATCCAATTTGTATCCTGGTTTTCCTAGGGGGCTTACTCTTTTTCTGCCGTTATACAATGGCGCTATCTGCTGGCTAAAGCCAGTACTGCATGAGGTGACACGTTGGATAGGCTCCAACAGCAGAGAGACTAGCAATAAACAGTAAGAGAACCCCAACGGACGTCTTCCAATATTGGAGCTGTACAGCCTTAAATCATAATGTCTTCAGACAGTGGATTGGAAAGGGTTAAGACCATTTATTTTCTTCCAAGTCTATATAATCAGCAGTTCAGTTAGTAGAATAGTGATCTTGGTAAGAGAATAACTGAGAACTATAAAGCGAATAGCGGGACTTGTTTGTATGATCTGGATGCTGACACATGAATCTGGTGCATTCTCTCAGGCGGTGTTTGATAAAGCCACAAGTCACACTAAGGTCATGCTTCAGAAAGCAGAAAATCAGCGAAGAATCCTAGAAAAGGTCAGTCTCACATACATACATACATACATACATACATACATACATACATACATGTACCTCCTGTCATTTTATTCCCATATAGCAGCAGTGGAAATGACTGAGCCTTCTCTACCTACACCTAAAAGTCTACACCTCTACTAGTATCTCTAGCTGGTCCGATCACATACATTTATATCGGTTGCTAAGTAACTGAGAATGCATGCTTCTGTATTACGTCAACTCGTGGCCGGAATTACGGAAACGGTCAAACTAGCTATTTCTGTAATTCCCTTTAAAAAGTGAATGTGAGCTACCAAAACAGCCTAGCACAGACAACAGATGTAATTATCGTCGGCGCCTCAGACATTGCCACAGGTGTTCTTACCATAGGATATCCTGAAAACATGACCTGTAGGGGGTCTCTGAGGACTGGAGTTGGGGAACCCGATGTAGAGCATAGAACATTAATTTCAGTGAGTGACAAGGAATGCCTATACTAGGGAATGGGGACTAACTTTTCTTTCCCAGCCATAGCAGCTGATGGCAGGGGGGCAGCAGTGGGCCTCCCAGTATCAGCTCTTATTTTGATTTGTATGCGCTAGAAAACTCTGTAGCATGCTCTATTTTGGTCTGCATTTGCACACCAAAGGCCCCATAGTAGTCTAAGGCAGGGGGGTGGGGTTCAATTTTGTGCAGAAAAGAATACACCGGGGACTACTTAAACTACAAAACCTTTTAACTTGGGCCGTGGCTGTGTCCCGTGCCCATATGAACGGAACCAGCGTAAAAAGTACAGTAAAATGCACAGATACATGTGCGATAACGTGACGTTTGTGGTGCAACAAAGTCATGCTTTCGTGTGCTTTTTGCGCATACGCTCGTGGGTAGCCGCCCTTACGGACAACAGCCACATTTTGCCAAGCTCCAACACAGCTCAATTAGGGAGCACTTTTAGCCTTTTCTGGTGGTGCTCTGCACTTAAAGTCCATACATATGTATCAAATATAACAAATCGCGCCACTCGCCAAAGTATTTTTTTCGTGTTATCCATGCTTCATTTTTGCCTTTGCATGAAGTGTCGATAACGCGGAGCAGCTGTCAGCCATGCTTGGGGTCACTAACCCTACTCCCACAGTTTGATCTGCAGTTATGTGCTGCCATTTAATAAAGGACCTTAAAGATGACGGAGTGCCGCCATTTCTTCAGTTTGCTACATGTATATACACATACTGTCAGCTTTCTTAGCCAGTTGGCAGCACATTCATTGTTTACTTTGGGTCAGGTTGTGCAGCAGCTATTGACAGGTCACCTCCCAGAAGTGAGGTGATCGCAGTCGCTGGTCCTGACTTTCCAGGATTATTCTTGTGGGAGTCGCCTTTTTACACAACTCTTACATGTAAGTAACCTGCTAGGACCTGTACCAGGGCATCATTTGTCAGTCAGCGCTGTCAGCTTTACACTCTGCTTCTTCTGTTCATTAACCATTGAACAAACAATAAACCTGTGAAATATCTGAGTATAAAAGACAATATTTAAGTATGGCGTTTACCTATTTAATAATCATTACTGTATCTTTCCATGCAGGAGATAAATGTTCTGCAGTGGGAAATTGAGTTTGATAAAGTGAGGCTTAAGAACCTGGAGGAGTCGTGGAAGGAGAAGTATGAACGGTACGTCTGTCACGTCCAGGACCTCCGATTATATTATGTTTTATGAGAATTAGAGATTTGGACTCCATTTATAAACGTAACGTGTCTGGTTTTGTGGCCCATGTATAATGTACTGTACGTTCCCACTGTGTACAGAATGTTAAATCCATTTGTTGACCTTTCGGAGCAGTAGCTTTCGGTGTATGTTGTTAGGGGTCAATGATAAAGTCTTATCTATCTCGATGTTTCCACTGCTCAAATGAATTGCCATCCATGAAATACATGGACCACTGGAGCCCACCAGAGGAAACCTTTTCTATGACGACCATATTCCCTAATGGATCACATGAGCATTGGTTGTCTTCCCATTAATCCCTTAAAGCCACAGGACGTAAGGTTACATCATGGCAGCGTGGTACTTAATGCGACAGAATGTAAGCTTACTTCATGTGGATGGCGCAGGATCAGAAGTAAGCCCGCGCCATCTGGCATCGGGAGCCGGCTGTTAGTGATAGCCAGCCTCCTGCTGCATCAGCGAGGGTACTTGAGGACAGCGACCCCCGCTGTTAACGCCCTACATGCCACGATCTATGTGGATCATGGCATGTAAAGGGTTCACAGAGGGAGGGCGGTAATTGACCCATTTATTTCAGTTTTACATCAGTTTCTCTGCTCCAGAAATGGAATACAGTGGGCAAGATACCGTATTTTTCGCTTTATAAGACGCACTGGTCTATACGACGCACCCCCGTTTTAGAGCGGGAAAATAGGGGGAAAAAAATTGAACTCACCCAGGGACAGTGCAGGGTTAGTGCTGGGTGTCGGAGCAGAGGTCTGAAAAACCGGCGCTCCATATCACAGCGGGGAGGCAGGGAGCAGCAGTAGTACCCGCCGGCGCTCACGACCAATCAGAGGTATGTATGGGAGGCAGTGGGGAGGAGACTGGTCGCACATTTGTTCGTGCGATCGCAAGTTTAACACGCAATCGCGCTAACTAAATCGCGTTCGTGCTAAAAATGGCGATCGTAACAAATTTTTGGCACATTCGCACTATAAGACGCAGCAACTCCCCCACCCCACCCCCCCACCCCCGCTTTGGAGGGGGAAAAAGTGCGTCTTGTAAAGCGAAAAATACGGTACACTCTTAAACATTATCCATTGTTATAAACCTAACAGCATATCCATTCCTTTCCATATCACATTTTTGTGGTACTAACTTCCAGTTTCCAGTTAACACAATTTTATAAGGCCTCTCCATAGCAATACTTGGCTCCTTTTATACCAATGTATTCATCATACGTTATTTTTTCTTTTTACTTTGCTTTTGAGTGATTTAGGTGGAAATTGACAAGATAGTGTTTTATTTTCTCTTAGGGTACAGTGTGAAAATGTAGCACTGAAGGAAAGTCTAGAGCTACAGACAAATGAAGTGAAGGTCCTGAAGTCTGAAAACTCAAGTAAGAATGGGAGAAGCTAGTTTTTTTGTTTTTTTTTTATAACTTGAACAGGATTTTCTTATGAAATTATTAGTAACAATCTACTTTTATTACCCCTTATGGCCATCCTATGGTTTCTAGAAAATATTCTATCCCTTAACAAAGGAGTAGACTAATTTGTCCTGTTTGTGTCACTCGTTTTAGATAGTGTCAGGAAACTTGTATTTTGAGTTAACTAGAGATGAGCGAGCACGCTCGTTTAAGGCAGATACTCGAGCGAGCATCACTCTCCTCGAGGAACTGCTTACTCGTCCGAGCAAATGCGGGGGGGCAGCAGGGGGGAGAAGCGAGAGAGATCTCTCTCCTCCCTGCCGCCCCCCTGCAATTGCTCGGACAAGTAAGCAGTTACTCGAGAAGAGCGATGCTCGCTCGAGTATTTGCCTTAAACGAGCGTGCTCGCTCATCTCTAGAGTTAACCCATCTTTTCTCTACTTTGGTGTAGTTATAAACCAGCAATGCCAGGAGCTGTTAGCGATGCTTGATGTGAAGCAGCAGAAAATCTTCCAGGATAGTGTCTCTCTCGATAAAAGCAGTCTAATGGAAGTCACAGCACTTGAAGTAAGTACATTAGCTATGACACTATATAGTACAGTGATATTCAGAAGGCCTCTCCCTTTCAGCTGGTTCTGCTGTTTCATTGTTTTTATACTCATTTATATTGTATTAGGAGACCAGGTGGTACAGGAAAGCAATTGTAAACCTGAGCAAGTTCTTCTGCCTAAAGACCCCCATTTTACATGGGACCATTATTGTTCAGTTAATTGCTAGATCATGTGGAAATAAAATATAATTGTTCAGTGTAACCACTGCTAGCAACTGAATGACTGTAAAGGGGTCACAACTTGATTATTCAATGCCAAGTGCAAAAGTATTGGCACCCCTGTGTAATGTACCTAATCTAATTCTCTAACTTCCAAGTGTTGTACAAACATGAAATTTAGCACGACCATTCTTTAGGTCCTAAATGGAAAAAGGAAAGGGGTCACAACTTGATTATTCAATGCTAATTGCAAAAGTAAGTGCACCCCTATGTAATGTAACTTCCCAGTATCGTACAGGGGTGAAATTTGGTGCGAGCATTCTAAATGAGAGCGGGAGTGGTGGCACATTCTGCAGAGGGACATCAGTACATGTATCCTGAGGAGAATCTAATGCTCCTCTGTGTATACATATTTTATTCTTCGGTTACTCCAAAGTAAACTTGACGTCACAAAATTTTCTGTGCGAATAACGCATAAACACCTGTATCAAATTAGTTCGGGCGAAGCCGGTTATATCAGCTAGTAGTGAATAAGGCTAGGGCTGTATGTCAACCTTGCCCGGTTGCACTGGTCACCTGGCTAAAGATTGAAGTGTAGCTATGAGAGCTTGCAATCTAAAAGTAGTCAATGCATTCGCTTCACAGTTTTCAAATTGCTATGACCTGCAGGTCCGTTTTTTGGGGAGACTTCTTGTGAGTTGCAATGCAAGTGCATTGACTAGTATTAAATTGCAAGGTTTCAGGGCTACACTGTGATCTGTGGCCTTGTGACCTCGGTCATATCTAAAATAGTTGTATAGCCCTAACCTAAATGTATGTAAATACAGAGTTCACATGAACATCCTAATCAATGTTTTGAGGGGGAAAAGTTTAGCACAAACCTGAAAAGCAGGTACATGAAAGTTTAACCCTTGAACGACCAGCCAATTTTTTCTTTTTCAACTTTGTTTTTTACATCCCTGCTTTTCAAGAGAAATAACTTTTATTTATTATTATTTAAATTAAAGGGGTTTTCCAGGGAGAATACTACTGGTGACTTATCATCAGGATAGGTCATCAATAGTTGATCGGCTGGGGTCCGTTGCTCGGGTGCATGCTGTCAATGCTGCAAATACGGAGAGGGCTGAGCGGAAGTCTCCACTCCAATCTCTGCGTAGTGGCTGGTGCTTGTAACTGTAGGCACAGCTCGAGTTGATTTCAATTAGAGCCGTGCCTGCAGTTACATAGTCACAGAGTGCTGCAGCCAATCAAAAAGCTTAGTGCTCAATTGCCATGCTCTTGTTATTGGCAGCAGTAGCCTGTGACTTCCCATACCCAGGCTGCTACAGCCTGTAAACAGTATGTCACAGGGAAGACCAGGGCTGTTGGCTTGTTTTGTTTCTTTTGTTTGTTTGTTTTTTTTATTGCCATGCGGAACCTGTTTCCTAAATAAAAATTTATATGGGACAACAACTTTAGTTTTGCTTTTTGCCATAGGATTTGGAAGCACTTTATCGCTACTTTATTATCAGACGTATGATCTAAACACATTGCACTAATTTTAATAACTATCTGAACTCACACAATGCACTGCTCCATATTAACAGGAAACCAGTGGCAGCTTGAATGTAGCTTTAGGGCCCTTTTACATAGAACGATTATCGTTTAGATTATCTCTGGATTGTTCGAATCTGAACGATACTCGTTCAGTGTAAATGCTGCCAGCAACTGAACAAGGAATCACAATTTGTTAATTTGTTAATTTATCATTCATCATGTAGTTTATGCAGGCATAAAAATCAAACAACGATCGGCCTGTGTAAACTGGTGGTCGTTCTCCTATGAATGACTGCGTCTCCATTGACTGAGCTATTATCGCTCCAATAATTGCTGGGCCAATTGTCTGGCCCCTGGGTCTTTTAAAAGATACCTCATCCTGGATTAGGAGGGCCGCATCCAAATGGGCAAAACAACTACGTCAAGGCACCCTTCCAGTATCCCACAGGAGAAGTTAGCTGAGCTGGCTCTTCAGCTCTCCCAGGGAGTCAAATTCCTCTGTGAGGCTTCCATGCATGCCACCAGGTTACTAGCTTGTTCCTCCACGCCTTCTGTGCCAATTTGCCACAATTTGTGGCTAAAGTGTTTTGGTCTGCAGACCATCCCTCCAAAAAGTCACTCAACGGCCTTCCCTTTACAGGACTTAGCCTCTTTGGCAGCTGCCTAGACATAATTTCTGAGGCAACAGGCAGAAAAAGTTTTCATCTTCCACAATGCAGGTCCTCCCATCAGTACAATGCCAAGAAACTGCCTACTTCTCATTCCTTTTGTAAGTCCAGCCCACGGCAAGTGGAATCGCTCCAGCATCTAATGGGCCATAAAAAGCGCTGTGCTATTTCTGACATCTTCCTTAAGCAACCAAACCCTCATGAACAATGGCTTCCTTGGGAAGAAAGATGGTCCCCAACCTGGTTATCCGGTGAGGGCGTCTCCTGCTATTCAGGGACATGTGGGTTGCTCCCACCCAAGATTTCTGGCTGCACAAGATCATCTCTTCAGGCTATGCAATAGATTTTTCACGTCCCAGCAGCTCAGTCATCCACATTCTGGGAGTGAATTATTGGATGGCGGACTTCCTCAGCCGGGAAACAGTAGACCCAGGGGAGTGGACACTACATGAGAAAGTCTTCATGGACCTATGCATCAAATCGGGTATGCTGGACATGGATCTGCTGGCATCTAGGCTCAACAGTCAGCTCCCGTTCTTTGCCACACGGACTCGCAATCCTCAAACATTCGAGGTGGATGACCTGGTGATCCTATGGAACCAGTTCTTGTTCCTGTATGCCTTTCTACCGATACCTCTGATCCCATGGCTCCTTAAGAAAGGCAAGATGTAGAGCGTCCCAATGATCCTCACAGTGTCAGACTGGCCACATCATCCTTGGTATGCTGATCTTGTGTCCCTACTGGTCAACACATTTTGGCCCCAGCCACTCAGACAAGATCTGCTGCAGCAGGGCCTAGCTCTTCACCCACATTTACATATGTTACATTTGATGGTGTGGCTGTTGAATCCCCAGTCTTGAAAGCACAAGGATTTCTGGACCCCGTTGTCCAGACTATGCTCAGGGCCAAGAAACCAAGACCCTATGGTAGATGCAAGAGGAAGCTAAAGTCCTTCAGATGAAGCAAGCAGTATAATAATCTCCTCCAACCAATGCATTTTTCTATTACCATTATCCTATCCTTCTTCCAGTGTCAGACCTAGCTATTCTGCAATCCACTTTGTAAAGTTTCTCAGTGCTCCCTGCCTTTTGAATATTTGCATTTAGAAAGGCAATTGTCTGGCCTTACTCTGGACCACAATGAAAAAGCACCTTCCATTCTTCTTGCCTTCCTGGCTCCACTTGTCTTTTTTATTTAGAATTCGCTTGGGGAAACCAAATTGGTTGACCATTTACTTGTTAATGAAGTTGAAAGGAAATTCTCCTACTAGAAGCTAGATTCTCACAGACGCTCTTGCTCCAGCTTTCAAATTAGGGAAAAATCTTTTAACTATGATTATTGGTCCTGTGAAGGTTCTAGCCCGATTTAAATTATATTTTCGGAATCAAGCGGGCCAGCTGAATAAAATGCATCTAAACTCATTGAGGTGTGAGCCCCAGAACACCCCTAAATGGTGTATCCAGGTTTCTGGTTATAATTTCCGTGTCACGCTTGATATCGCTGAATAGATAAAATCATAAGTGGAAATATGCTGGGCATATATTCCCAATCGAAGGATCTCCTGTGGAGTTATGGCTAAAATGGAGAATTATGTTTTTTCACAGGTACATGCACATTTACCCTACCCCTCTCTGAATGACCTTAGAGGGGTGGCGGGAGGTGTGTTCTAGGGAAACTTTAAAAACTGTGGGGTCAGAGAGATCCAGTGTTAGACCTTCGGAGGTGAACTACGGCATATGGACTTTCCTGTTTTTTTCCAGTGACTCCACACAATCAGAAACTTGGGCTGAACATCTCAAATCTGGTATCTTTTTTTAATTTTTTAATTTTATTATTAATTACTTTATTAGTCAAACCTTGACCATTTTAAAATGAACCATAACTCCAAAGATTGTGTTAATAATTCATAAGTCTGGGTTGTATTATACCTGGGAAACAAAAGCTAGTGGTGACAGTGAGTGTGTATGAGTATTGTAGAGTGGTGGGACGTTAGAGCAGGGCGTGCGTACAGAAGCCTGGGACAAGTGTTTGTAGCTGTGACAGCGCTCGGATTAGTCTATCTGTAAGAAATGTATAATGGAGGCGGTATCGATCGGGTCCCTCATCCTCTCTCTCTCTGACACCCTAACTTCCAAATCCAAAGTGCGTACCTCTCTTCAGGGAGTGGCACATGCTGCCCTCCTTACCATTCACCTCAGGACCTTAAATTTGGTCCTAGATGCATTACAATTGTGCATTGGCTCGACGGTAGAAATTTCCCTCTGTTTGCCATCTTTTAAAAAGTGCCTTCCTGATAGCCATCACTTTGCTGCATTAGCATGCAGTTTTCCCTTTTTGGCGCTCTATCAGGACAAGGCAGTTCTCTGCCTGGTTCCATTTGTCCTTCTCAAGGTGGTCTCCTCCTTCAATTTCAGTGGAGGACATCATTCTGCTGTCTGGAGCCTGCTTACCCTTCGGAGCGATGTCTGCACAAATTTGACGTCGTCTGTGCAATGCGGATCTATCTTTCCTGTACTGAATCCTTCCTGTGTTTTGGATTCTTTGTTTATTATCCCTGACGGCCGTCATCCGGGTCTGGTGGCCTCCAAGTCCACTATCGCACGACGGATTTGTTCAGTGATTATGGAGGCCTATTGTGCCAAGGCTCCATTCGGTGATGGTGTACTCCACACAGACAGCGGGTGCATCCTGGGCGGTGTCCCAGAATTCTTTTGCTCTCCAGATTAGCAAGGCTGTGACCTGGTCTTCATTCACACCTTCACAAAGTTTTATAGAGTGCATACTTTTGAATCTTCTGATGCTGTTTTTGGTTCCAGGATTCTGCAGGTGGCAGTAGCCTGATCACATTTGAGGTACTTTTGGTCCACCTCTAGAGGAATGCTTTTGACCGTCTGACACAGCCAAGAAAGTTTTACTTACCGTAAAATGTTTTTTTTCGGATGTTCATTAGGGGGATGGGGACAGCACCCACACATTGTTCAGGGGAACCGGCTGTTTCTGTGTTCTGAGATTTCTGCTTCACTTCTTTGTTTAGTGGTATGTTTTCAAGTTTTTTTATATTCAGTTAGCCATTTCCTTTCCTACTGCTTATGTACAAACTGATTTAGCTAAGAGGCTACAGGAGAGGTATAGCTGGTAGGAGGAGTCAATTCTTCCTTTTGCTTAGTGTCTGCCTCCTAGTGGTAGGAGTTATACCTGAGGTCTTTGCTTTGGCCTTTAATAAACATCCGAGAGTAATAAAAAATCCTGTTATGTAGACTTGAAGTGTGTAACTAAAAGTGAAAATCTACTTGTAAGACCCCATGAAGAACAAATGACTGTGTAATCTGCAGCTGAGCCTAGTGATGTACATAATGTTCCAACCTGAGGCTTGTATAATTGTGTTTAGCTTGCAGTGCTTGGCGCCTGTACATGTTGTCCTGGAGGAGAGCCCTGCTTGTGTGCTAAAATGTCGGCTGCTACCCGAAAACAGCAACTACAGCTCCGGCAAGAGGTAAATATTCTGTTAGAATTATTCTTTACATTCTTTCTTTCAGATAGCTGCACTTTATCTAAAAGGTTGTTAGTTACCACTTTGCTTTATTACAGGGGTTTGACTGTGCTCTTTGTAATAGCATTACCAGTCTGTAAAAAGGAAACCAGGACCAGTCAGCTGTCTTTCATGAATACTTGTAAGGGAGGGGGTATGTTCACATAGCAGTATTCACTGTGGAATTTTCTGCGTGAATTCCGCCTCTGAAAACCATGTCAAAATCCGTGTTTTTTGGCACAGATCAACATGGGGAATTTGTGCACTCTATGGATAAAATCTGGTGCTGAATTCCAATATGGAAAATAGGTTCCACATTGGAATTCTGCATGTTGATTTTGCCTATTGTCAGGAAATTCTGTGTGCGGATCCACACTGAAAACTGCTATGGATTTGCCTTTTTTTTTTTTTTCCGGCATTCTTTTCTGTGGTGAATTTTGCCCGTGTGAACATATACTAATAATAATCCTTATATATCGAAACATATTCTGCAGCACTTTACAAATCAGAGTACACCCAGACTAAGTATTGTAATAGTAACACAGGATTTTTGTTATTGTAAAATCCATTTTTCGGGACGTTCATTGGGGGACATACCAAGACCTTGGGTATAGATCCTGCTAGTAAGTGGCACACAATAAGCAAAGAAAAAGTTAGTCCCTCCTACCAGCTATATCCCTCCTGCAAGCACTGAGCTAAATCTATTTGTATGTAAGCAGTAAGAACAAATTAACCCTTTGCAATCCCATTTTGGATTCGTGGTTTCCTAGGGGGCTTTCTCTTTCTACCATTATACAATGGTGACATCTGCTGGCTAGAGCCAGTACTGCGGTATGTGACATGCTGGAGAGGCCTCTGACAACAGAGCAGCCAGTAATCTACAGTAAGAATACCCTGCCGGACATCTTCTGACATTGGAGCTTTACAGCCTTCAATCAGAATGTCTTTAGATGTCAGACAGTGGATTGGAAAGGGTTAATACATGTAGGTGATAAAGACAGACCATCAGAAAAAAAACGTATTTGTGTACTGAAAAAAAAACAGATCGAATTGCGGATGGCGTCTTGAGAAAATGCCACCAATGCTAGGGAAGAATAAGCAACTGGGTGGGTGCTGTGTACCCAAATGAACGTGACGACAAATGGATTTTACTGTAAGTAACAAAAATCCTATTTTCTTGCTGTGTTGCCCAATTTCACAGACAAGACCTTAGGATGTTGTAGTGTAATACCAAAGGGGATGGGAAAAGGAGGTGTGGGCAGCCTGTTGGACTTGTCGCTTCCTTGCACCCACTAAAACTATTGACTGCTGCAAAATTAGGCTTTCTGTAAAAGATTAGAAATGATAAAGACTGGAAAGTGAGCCTATCAGGAGGAAGGCCAAAGAAGTTGCTGATTTGTAAGAAAGTATCTGCATACTTAGTAGGGCGTTACCAATTTAGGTAGGATGATGCCCCTTTACTGTAACAGGTATGCTGTGCTGAAAACCAGATATGGACTTACTAGTTGACATTAGGTAAGTCAGAGCTCTGCTTGTTGAGGGCAGCTGATTTCTGTAGGAGCTGAGGGAAAAGACAGACTTGATCCTCAAAGGGGCGAAGAACGAGCGAGAGGCAAAGAAAAGATACTGTGCATTCTACGGTTCGCTACTCGCAAAGAGGCAAACTACACTCATTGTTGAATAAATGCTGATTGCCTGGGGTAATGCATTCCACAGACCTGGTGTGGCTCTGGAGAAAGTTCTGATGTGGAAGTGAGAGGTTAGAATTAAAGGAGAACTTAATGTAAGTCATTAGTCTTGACTCATTGGTCACCATGACAACACATCCTATACTTGTCTCTTGTAAGCTAAAGTTTTTTTGGGGACTTTGGTATTGATTACCTGCCTTTGGGATACGTCATCAATATCTGATCAGTAGAGGAAGCTGCTTAGGACCTTGTCCATCAGCTGTTTTAGATCCACTTAATGCTGAAAAGTCAAAGGATTGATAGGACAACAAATAGGGCATTTGTGTACAGTAAAGCACTATTTATGTGACATAAACAATGACCTGTATTTATTTATGGTGTGCTGAAATTCTCCTTAATTTTGTTATGCAGCTTGAAGTGGAGAAGAAGACTAAGGAAGAAGCCTATATCATGGCTGATGCTTTTCGGATTGCCTTTGAGCAGCAACTTAAGCGGAGGAATGATGTGACTTTGCCTCTTAGTGAAATTGAGCAACTGTGCAAGAAAGGGAGCAAAAAACTAAACAGCTGGAGACGTCTTAAAGTGGATGGTAGTAATCCCTATTGTAGGGAGTGTTTGCATTTACTCATTATTATTGTTGCATACTTAAACACTTTAAGGGGGCCTGTCCTCCCCGAGCAGCACCATAAACTAAAATATAGTGCTGTACAAGGAAGTAACGGTAAGGTGGGGAATGTGATTCTTTTAGTACTTTCCCGCTGTCCATGCACAACCGTCTGAAGAGTTAGATTTTCAGACCGTGTACAGATGTCATCAGTGGACAGCGGGGAAGTGACTGTGTATTAACCCTTTCCAATCCACTGTCTGACGACATTCTGATTGAAAGTTGTACAGCTCCGATATCGGAAGACGTCCGGCAGGGTATTCTTACTGTAGATTACTGGCCGCTCTGTTGTCGGGGGGCCTCTCCAGCATGTCCCATACCGAAGTACTGGCACTAGCCAGCAGATGGCGTCATTGTATAATGGCAGAAAGAGAAAGCCCCCTAGGAAACCCCGAATCCAAAATTGGATTGCAAAGGGTTAAAAAAAAGTGTCCCTCGGCTTCCTGTCGTCTCTGTGCAGCACCATAACTTAGTTTATAGTTAGGGATGAGCGAGTATACTCGCTAAGGCACTACTGGCTTGAGTAATGTGCCTTAGCCGTGTATCTCCCTGCTCGTCCCTAAAGATTCGGGACCCGCTGCAGCTGACAGGTGAGTTGCGGCGAGGAGCAGGGGAGAGCGGGCGGGAGAGAGGGAAAGAGAGATCTCCCCTCCGTTCCTCCCGGCTCTCCCCCGCAGCTCCCCGCCCCGCGGCGGCCCCCGAATCTTTAGGGACGAGCGGGGAGATACTCGGCTAAGGCACATTACTCGAGCGAGTAGTGCCTTAGCGAGTATACTCACTCATCCCTATTTATAGTGCTTGAAGGTGGACAGGTTGACTTTAATGGGGTTGTCCGATCTGAGCAAACCCCATTTTATTGTCTCAAGCTTTTAGGTGAAAACTTCAAGTAAAGGAACAAGAATGTTTGCACATTGAGCCGGCTACATCTATTTTTGTGCTAGTCATATTTCTGGTGTGCAGGACGTTTATCACACTACATTTTCTTCAGATTCTTGGGAATCATGTAATACTACATACCTTTCTGTGCCTTATTAGTACAGATGCAGGTATCATTTGTAGTTATCAGATTTAACTAGTTGCCATGTTTATATTACACATTCATTTATAATGTACTAATGTATGCTCATGTGTGCTTCTGTGTTTTCTGTTTTAGAGCAAACAATTTCTGGAGCGAAAAACAGAAGTTTAGGTCAGAAACTAAAGGGCATGCTAGTATCAGCAGCTGACAGTATGACCCTAGACGCTGTGGATGACCCTCAAGAAATTTTTAGGTTATTAATTGACCTGGTAAGTGAGAATAAAACATTTAAATCATAGTATTTTTTATTTTATTAATACAGGTAAAAAAGGTAAGCTATCAGGAGAGGAGTACCTCCGCTTGCTACAGGATACCCACTAGTTTATGCCAGTGCACATGTGAACATAGTAACATAGTATGTAAGGCTGAAAAAAGACATATGTCCATCCAGTTTAGCCCATTACCCCCCAATGTTGATCCAGAGGAAGGCAAAAAAATACCCCAATGAGGTAGAAGCCAATTTTCCCCATTTAAGAAAAAAAATTTCATCCCAACTCAGTCTGTCAATCGGAATAATCCCTGTGGCTAGAATGAATGAATTTGTATCCTGCCATCTTGGAGTAGTGCTATGGATTACAGCCTCTTGTAGCTTAATTTATTAGCTGGTAGAGAGGTTGGTTTTACATTAGACATCAACAGTCCGTTTTCAGTGTATTGAAGATTCAAGGCTAGACAACACCGTAGGTTAAAATCGCATGCAAGTTATTTTCTGTGTTGCAATAAAATTTCATATGACTATTAACTTAAGTGTCTACATGCAGGTGATTTTGGCAGTATCCACTAGGTTGGATTATCGTGTGTGTTTACTGCCTTAGGCTGCTTCACATGGGCATATGCAGAGAATAGAACCCATTGCTATCAATAGGTTAGTTCACATTTCCGTATTTTGCGTGCATTTCAGTCGCAAAAAACATTCTATTTTTCTACATATTTGCACACCAAAGGTCCCTATTGAAGTAAATGGTGGGTGCGCAAATGTGCACGCAATACACAAGAACGTGCGTGAAACATTGCATAATTGCGCAGGACATAGAACACATCTGGAATGCATTAAGACTTAATCGGTGTGTCTGTTTTGCTGTGTGCAAATGAACATGCAGTTCAGTAAAATATGGTGAAGCACTCGCAAAAAAAAAAAGCATAGTTCGCTCAAGTGTGTGCAAATATGCTTAAGTTTGACTTAGGACAGGGGAATGAGTCATTACCAGATACTTCTGGCATTGCTTCTCTCTAATGTATGTCCTCATACGCATTAGAGTGACCCTTTCAAGACCAGAGATTTTGCACTTTGTTTTGATTTTTTTTTTTTTTTTTTCCTTTTGTATCATCGCCCTTTTTCAAGATGGTGTAGTTTTTTTTTCTTTTTTGTTCCACCCCGGTGTTGTTGGTATATGTATGTTTATTAATATTTTTTTTTTCCCTACCGCCCATATGAAAATACAGCAGCCTGGTGCATATGATGCATACAGTATACATATAATAATAATTGTAGTGTTTGACTTGTAGCTTAATGATAAGGAAGAGGCTTTGGCCCATCAAAGGAAAGTAAGCTACATGCTTGCACGAACTATAGAAGGCAAAATAGATCCAGCAAAAGCCCATGATAAGAGGAATCCTCAGGAAAAGCCTCCTGCGAGTGGCGACAAGCACAACTGCTGTGGAATAGGAGTAACTGATGACCCTTGCCACTACCTGATGGACAATGCGTCACAAGGGACAAGTAACCAGGAGCTGGGTACACTTAGGACTCTCGAAACATCATTCTCATTGCTACTAAAAGATGTCTATCCTCAACAAGAAGATACAGAAGAGACTGCCATATCCCAGGAGACCCCTTCTGAAACTTCAGCACTTCCTCAGACATAGTATTTATAAATGTCGGCATTTTCTGATGATATTCTGAATTTATATATTTCTGTTCTGAATTTATATTTTTATTTGTTAAATGTATGAACTCAATTTGTACTTAATGATCCGGATTTACTGTGCGATTTGTAATTGGTCATTTTTATGGAAAAAAAAATTATCACATTTTACAGGAAATCTCTGTATTTATTTAGAGATTATTCTAAGTATCTGTATAGCATATTTTTTAACATTGCACAGTATCACCTCTTAGCAATCTCTTGTGACCTTTAACTGGGTATTTCCATCCTACAAAGTGACGGCATATCACTAGGAACCTCCATGATCATAAAGCAATGGTATATCACTAGAATGTCTCATCACTTTGATCGTGGGGGTTCAACCTCAGGCCTCAGTCACACGGGCGTATATACGCGCGTAAAAAAAACGCGTGACCATGTCCATTGCCACCAATATGTTCTATCTTTTGTAGGTGCGTTTTTACGCGCGTATATACGCGCGTAAAAACGCCCGTGGGTTTTTAAGCGCGTATATACGCGCGTATTTACGCCCATGTGACTAAGGCCTCAGAATGAAGGGGCTGCGGTGCACCTCAGTTACCTGCTCTGCATAGAACTGAAGTGCTGCCCCATTCAAGTGGAAGAGGGACCGTGCTGTAGTTCAGAAGGAAATGCAGAAGTAAATTAACTCTGTGACCCCTGGTTTCTCAGGATCGTAGTGGTCAGAGTTTGAACCCTCACCAATCATAAAGTGATCATATATTCTTTTTTTTTTTTTTTTTTTTTTTTTTTTATTGAACATTTTCCATTTTTTTCCAAAACCATAAAATTTCCACATACCAAGAAACAAAAAAAATGTAAGTAATCCCTCCAACCCCCCCTACAGTTCACCCCATAAAAAACAATGTATTACAGCTCCATATAAACTTTAAGCAGTATGGAGTTGTAATGTGGTGCCTTCACTTTCAAAGAGTTAGTTCCTGTGAGCTTTTGTATGAATCAAAGGGGGATAAAACTGACATGCTCTGGGGGGCACCCTGTTCCGGAGCTACTGATGATAGGGTGTCTTACGAACCATACAGTAACTTGGGCACAGGGTATGCATAAAGCCTAACAATGGGCAGTTCCCCACTGTCCATGGTAACCAGCAGTTTATCAAAAACGCAACTGGCACTGCAAATTGGCTTGGTTGCCTGGGCCAATCAATGTTTTATGTGGCTTGCGAGGGGGAGGCCACTAGCACCACTTATTTCAGGAAGTGCCTAAAAAAGGTCATTATTAGAAATATATTTGAAAAAATTTGCAGCTGAACTCAATGAAATAAACTATCCCAGACATGTAAAAATGGGAAATGCATCAGGCCTGCTGCAAGGAGAAGTGTACATGTCAATGGAAACCAATAAGATTCCAACGTTTATTATTTAGATGCCATTTAGAAAGACTGAAACAGTTACCTGATTGCCTGATTCACCTTTCCTTTGCACCCGTTTTGTTACAACTCCCCTACGGTTTCTAGTTGCCCTAAACACATCTATTTGGCAGTAAATAAAGGCCAAATTCATATGGGCGAACATGATATTGGGCCAAGGAACCTGGCCCAATATCCTACTTGCCAATTCACGTTTTAAACAACGATACAAGGAGTTTTCCACTAAAGCGCCTCATATCGCTTTTGTGAAATTACAATACACAGGTGCGTATTTCACGCACGTCAGAGGGTCACAAATGTCTCCCATCGATTTAAAGGGGAAACCTCACACTCGCATTCACATCTCTTACTAGTGCCATGCAATTTTTTTTTAAGGTCCTATTGAAAACAATTGGCAAGGCGTTCCAAGAGAACGCAAAAAGATAGAACGTGCTGCGATTTTCATCCACGCAGTATCGCTGTAAGGGAAAAAAAAATTGCTCGTGAATAAGTCCATTTAAAAGAATGGAATTCATAGTCATGGGTCTCACAACACACAAAACTTGAGCAAGATTCACCCCCTGTGAATGAACCTTAACACTAACTTTTTAAAAAGGACAGGACAAATTGATTTTAAGTAACCGTTTCGAAGGGTGCCTTCACACAGGATGGAATGTTTCACAATCTGCTGCAGAATATTCTGATGTCAACATCCATTGGTTTAACTGCGGATTTAGATGCAGAAGGCTGCCATTTGCAATTTCACATCAAAATCTGAACTTTTCACCGCAGATTTTCCTGCATAGTAGAATATTCCCTAGCAGCCTGTTGAATGTTCTTTACCAAGTGAAAGCATGCTGCTAACTCTACACAGGGACGAGGGCAATATTGGGTCATGAATCACGGCCCGATATTGCCCTAGTCATCCATGTGAAAGCCCCGTTGATGGGAGGCGTTTTCATATGAATGCAGGGAATCTCTCTGCTGCGACTGTCACAGCGGCGGCAGAGGATCGTGGAGTTCTCGCATTGCTTTTAATGCTTCCACCGGCCCCATTGAAAACAATGGGGCTGCAGTGCTAGAGCACGCAGCCAGATCGAACATGCCGCAACTTGTTTCTCGCATAGCATTGCATCACGGCTTGATGCAGGAAAAGATCGCTCGTGTGTATGACCCTATTCAAAAGAATGGGGTGCATATTTGTGAGTCTCGCAACGCACAAAGCTCACGTGATTTTCTCGCGCATGCCATGGCGGCCTAAGCCTTCTCCTAGAGTAAACGTAGGCAGATAAATGTATTTTCCTGTGTACGTACACACACACACACACACACACTAACACGATAACACACACACGATAACACACTAACACACACACACGATAACACACACACACACGATAACACACACACACGATAACACACACACACACGATAACACACACACACACACGATAACACACACACACACGATAACACACACACACGCGATAACACACTAACACACACACACACGATAACACACTAACACACACACACGATAACACACACACACACGATAACACACACACACGATAACACACACACACACGATAACACACACACACACGATAACACACACACGATAACACACACACACGATAACACACACGATAACACACACACACACACGATAACACACACGATAACACACACGATAACACACACGATAACACACACGATAACACACACGATAACACACACGATAACACACACACACACGATAACACACACACACACGATAACACACACACACACGATAAAACACACACACACGATAAAACACACACACGATAACACACACACACGATAACACACTCACACACACGATAAAACACACACACACGATAAAACACACACACACGATAACACACTAACACACACGATAACACACTAACACACACGATAACACACTAACACACACGATAACACACTAACACACACGATAACACACACACACACGATAACACACTAACACACACGATAACACACACACACACACGATAACACACACACACACGATAACACACACACACACGATAAAACACACACACACGATAACACACACACACGATAACACACTAACACACACGATAACACACTAACACACACGATAACACACTAACACACACGATAACACACTAATACACACACACACGATAACACACACACACACGATAACAAACACACACACGATAACACACACACACGATAACACACACACACGATAACACACACACACGATAACACACACACACACGATAACACACACACACACGATAATACACACACGATAACACACACACACACGATAACACACACTAACACACACGATAACACACACACACACGATAACACACACACACACACGATAACACACACACACACGATAACACACACACACACGATAACACACACACACACGATAACACACACACACACGATAACACACACACACACGATAACACACACACACACGATAACACACACACACACGATAACACACACACACACGATAACACACACACACACGATAACACACACACACACGATAACACACACACACACGATAACACACACACACACGATAACACACACACACACACACACACACACACGATAACACACACACGATAACACACACACGATAACACACACACGATAACACACACACACACGATAACACACACACACACGATAACACACACACACACGATAACACACACACACACGATAACACACTAACACACACGATAACACACTAACACACACGATAACACACTAACACACACGATAACACACTAACACACACGATAACACACTAACACACACGATAACACACTAACACACACGATAACACACACACACACACACGATAACACACACACACACACGATAACACACACACACACGATAACACACACACACACGATAACACACACACACACGATAACACACACACGATAACACACACACACACGATAACACACACACACACGATAACACACACACACACGATAACACACACACACACGATAACACACACACACACGATAACACACACACACACGATAACACACACACACACGATAACACACACACACACGATAACACACACACACGATAACACACACACACACGATAACACACACACACACGATAACACACACACGATAACACACACACGATAACACACACACGATAACACACACACACACGATAACACACACACGATAACACACACACACACGATAACACACACACACACGATAACACACACACACACACGATAAAACACACACACACGATAAAACACACACACGATAACACACTAACACACACGATAACACACTAACACACACGATAACACACTAACACACACGATAACACACTAACACACACGATAACACACTCACACACGATAACACACACACACACGATAACACACACACACACACACGATAACACACACACACACGATAACACACACGATAACACACACACACACGATAACACACACACACACGATAAAACACACACGATAAAACACACACACACACGATAACACACACACACACGATAACACACTAACACACTAACACACACGATAACACACTAACACACACGATAACACACTCACACACGATAACACACACACACACGATAACACACACACACACACACACGATAACACACACACACGATAACACACACACACACGATAACACACACGATAACACACACACACACGATAACACACACACACGATAACACACACACACGATAAAACACACACACGATAAAACACACACACACGATAAAACACACACACACGATAACACACACACACACGATAACACACACACACACGATAACACACACACACACGATAACACACACGATAACACACTAACACACACACACACGATAACACACACACACGATAACACACACACACACACGATAACACACACACACACACGATAACACACACACACACACGATAACACACACACACACACGATAACACACACACACACGATAACACACACACACACGATAACACACACACACACGATAACACACACACACACGATAACACACACACACACGATAACACACACACGATAAAACACACACACACGATAACACACTAACACACACGATGACACACTAACACACACGATGACACACTAACACACACGATGACACACTAACACACACGATGACACACTAACACACACGATGACACACTAACACACACGATGACACACTAACACACACGATGACACACTAACACACACGATGACACACTAACACACACGATGACACACTAACACACACGATGACACACTAACACACACGATGACACACTAACACACACGATGACACACTAACACACACGATGACACACTAACACACACGATGACACACTAACACACACGA
Source organism: Eleutherodactylus coqui (assembly GCF_035609145.1). NCBI lineage: Eukaryota > Metazoa > Chordata > Amphibia > Anura > Eleutherodactylidae > Eleutherodactylus > Eleutherodactylus coqui. The sequence continues at coordinate 97,297,207 of NC_089841.1, forward strand.
TGACACACTAACACACACGATGACACACTAACACACACGATGACACACTAACACACACGATGACACACTAACACACACGATGACACGCACACGATAACACGCGCGCACGATAACACGCGCGCACGATAACACGCGCGCACGATAACACGCGCGCACGATAACACGCGCGCACGATAACACGCGCGCACGATAACACGCGCGCACGATAACACGCGCGCACGATAACACGCGCGCACGATAACACGCGCGCACGATAACACGCGCGCACGATAACACGCGCGCACGATAACACGCGCGCACGATAACACGGACGCGCGCACACACGATAACACGGACGCACGCACGCACACACGATAACACGCACGATAACACGCACGCACGCACGATAACACGCACGCACGATAGCACGCACGCACGATAGCACGCACGCACGCACGATATAACGCACGCACGCACGATATAACACGCACGCACACACGATATAACACGCACGCACACACGATATAACACGCACGCACACACGATATAACACGCACGCACACACGATATAACACGCACGCACACACGATAACACGCACGCACACACGATAACACGCGCACACACGATAACACAGACGCGCGCACACACGATAGCACGCACACACGATAACACGCACGCACGCACACACGATAACACGGACGCACGCACGCACACACGATAACACGCACGATAACACGCACGCACGCACGATAGCACGCACGCACGCACGATAGCACGCACGATAACACGCACGATATAACGCACGCACACACGATATAACACGCACGCACACACGATATAACACGCACGCACACACGATATAACACGCACGCACACACGATATAACACGCACGCACACACGATATAACACGCACGCACACACGATATAACACGCACGCACACACGATATAACACGCACGCACACACGATATAACACGCACGCACACGCACGCACACACGATAACACGCACGCACACACGATAACACACACGATAACACGCGCACACACGATAACACGCGCACACACGATAACACAGACGCGCGCACACACGATAGCACGCACACACGATAACACGCACGCACGCACACACGATAACACGGACGCACGCACGCACACACGATAACACGCACGATAACACGCACGCACGCACGATAGCACGCACGCACGATAGCACGCACGATAGCACGCACGATAACACGCACGATATAACGCACGCACACACGATATAACACGCACGCACACACGATATAACACGCACGCACACACGATAACACACACGATAACACGCACGCACACACGATAACACGCACGCACACACGATAACACGCACGCACACACGATAACACGCACGCGCACACACACACGCACGCACACACGATAACACGCACGCACGCACACACGATAACACACACACGATAACACACACACGCACACACGATAACGCACACACGATAACACACACGCACGCACACACGATAACACACACGCACGCACACACGATAACACACACGCACGCACACACGATAACACACACGCACGCACACACGATAACACACACGCACGCACACACGATAACACACACGCACGCACACACGATAACACACACGCACGCACACACGATAACACGCACGCACACACGATAACACACACGCACGCACACACGATAACACGCACGCACACACGATAACACGCACGCACACACGATAACACGCACGCACACACGATAACACATCCCTGATGTATAAAACTAGATTGCCCTCTTCCACCAACACAGCTCTCAGTTATTGAGGTCTGGACTCCAAGACCTTTGAAGGTGTTCTGCAGATTCTGGTACCAAGATTTTTGCAGTAGATCCGTTTAGTCCTGTAAGGTGGGACCTCCATGGATCGGACTTGTATTTCCAGTACATCCCATCAATGCTCAATCAGAGTTGGATCTGGGAAATTTGGAGGCTGGATTATCACCTTGAACTCTGTCATGTTCCTCAAACATGAAGTATTCTTGCCATTTAGCAGGACTCATTATCCTGCTGAAAGAGCGCCCGCTGTTCGAGAATACCACTTCCATTGGGGATGTATTTAGGTTGGTGGTATGTGTCTTAGTAACAGCCACATGAATAGCACTAACCAAGGTTCATGAGAAGAGCATTGCCCAGAGCATTACACTACCTCTGCTGCCATCTCTTTCCCATGTGTATGATGGACAGGCACTCGACCATCCACATGATGTAAAAGCAGACACGATTATTCAGACCAGGCCACCTTCTTCAATTGCTCCAGTTCTGATGCTCATGTGCCCATTATAGGCACTTTCAGTGGTAGACCGGGGTCAACGTTGACACTGGCCAGTCTGTGACTACTCCGCCCGATACACTGCAAGCTGTAATGTCCTGTTCTACTATATTCAACAGTAACTTTTTCAGCCCTTTATACCATAGTAGCGCCTCTGGAATGGAATAGAGGGGTTAGCTTTCACTCCTCACATGCGTCAATGAGCCTTGGGTGCCCATGCTCTTGTTGCCAGTTCACTGTTTGTTCTTCCTTGGACTACTTTCGTAGGTACTAATGACTGCTTACCGGGAACACCCAACAAGACTGCCATATTGGAGATGGTCTGCCTACCCAGCCAGTCATCAGATCCTTTGGTCCCATTCACACAGGCACATACAAGTATTCACTGTGCATGTATGTGTGTCCTTTGTGCATAGGCATGTTCTTTACATCCATGTGGCATCTGTATTCACTGTGGTTTTCATGTGCAACCCCCTGCCCTCCTTCGTAAATAGGACCAGTTGATACACCGTAATTTTTTCTCTTTTCTACTCTCTCCTGGCAAGATGCGTAAAGAACACAATGAATATGCATGTAGCATCCGCTTTAATTTGTACTTTTACACTCCTATAGACTTTCATGGGCATTTTTTTAAATTTTTTCTTTGTCCGTGATGCAGACTAAAATAAGATATGTTGCTCTTTTTTTTTGTGTGTAAAAATAGGACAGTTTTCAGTCAGTAAAAAATACGAACTAAATGCATACAGAAAATACGCCTGTGTGAATGGGCCCTTAGGGTTCGTTTGTAACCTCTGTCACCGATTTCTGCTAGAAACTGGATGAAATCGCACGGCATGCAGGATTATTTAGTCCTGTCAAACCCAGCACAATGCCGGATAGTCAGACAGAAACCAAATGGCCCTCATTATAGTCAGTGGGGTCTGTTTGGTTAGGTCATATGATGCTTCCGTTTGACTAGGGGGGGGGGGTGCTGAAACTCCTAGCGCTGATGTGAATGAGCCCTTACACTTGTCTAGTTTTCCTGTTTCCAACATATCAACTTCAAGAATATCTTTCTAATTTAGACTACCTTCACACAGGCGAGTGCGTTTTACTCGCAAATACAAAATGTTTTTCATGCAAAAACGCCTCGCATCACTTCTCTGAAATTCTGATCCTCTGGCGCTTGCTTACAATGAGAAATATCACATTACATGACATGCGATGTCATGACTGTCCCATTGAAAACAATGGGAGTTGCATTACAGGGGGCGTGAAAAAATAGGACATGCGGGGATTTTTTTTTTTACATCACGGCATTACTGAGAGGAAAACAAATCACTCATGTATGACTCCATTCATATGGAATTCATTTTTGTGCAAGTCTGTGCGCCTTGAAATGCACAAAACCGGCGTGAGGTTCATGAGCCTGTAGCCTTAGTTGTACATAAATAACTTGAAATGCTGGTACAACTCCTTGAACCCTTTGCAATCCAATTTTCAATTCAGGGTTTCCTAGGCGGTTCTCTCTTTCTGCCATTATACAATGGCCCCATCTGCTGGCTAGAGCCAGTACTGTGGACTGGGACATGCTGGAGAGGCCCCCCGACAACAGAGCGGCCAGTAATATACAGTAAGAATACCCTGCTGGCTGTCTTCCGACATCGGAGCTGTACAGCTTTCAATCAGAATGTCTTCAGACATCAGACAGTGGATTGGAAAGGGTTAATTCTGAGCTGGTCAGAACTGAGATCACATGACCTGAGGAGAAAGGTGAGGAATTTCAGATAGAGAGAAGTAACTAACCAAGATAGCACTAGTCACTTATATGTACTGGGGAATAGCTACATCATGAATCAATGAAAGAAAAATCACTGGTGTGGCCCTTTAACCTCTTAAGGACACAGGACATAAGGTTATGCATCGTTTGGGTATATATTAAGGGAGATCGTGCAGTGACCTCTCTTCATACAGTTCGCTGGCTGTTTCTTACAGCTGACAACCGATGACAACAGCTCTGATAACCCTTTATTTTTTTAAATTCTTTATTTTCTCGTTTTCAATTTTCATTTTCAATTACAGTGACATAGTAACGAAAAAGTATGGCATTTCTCATTAAACATCTTCAAACTTTTGTCTGAACATAACTTGGACATCCTATACATAGTCTTGTCTCAGCTGCTTTGTGTAGTGTGGTGTTTTAGAGTGCTTCTGCGTTCGTCTCTCCTCAGACGGAGTACCGCCCCGAGAACAGCGAGAGCAGTCATTCTCTTGCTATTGGAACCGTTTTCTCTAGTGTTCTTTGCCCGGCTGTAAAGTGTATAACCATTGGCTAGATAGAGCACGAGTATAGCAGCCGCAGAGGGGTGTAGTGTGCATAGAGGTAGACGATCGCCGGGGGGTTTCATGTCTCAAAACACTGTTATCCCCAGCGGCCGATTGCTTCACCTGTAGTCGTATGCTTCTGCTAGTGCATGCTCTCATGTGCATTTGCAGAAGGACAGGACATGTAGGGATGACTTACAAACAGCTCACAAAGGGGAGAACAGTAGGAGCAGGGGGTGGGGGGAGAGGAGGTTGCAGGGATTCAGGGGGTGGGGTACTTGGTACCTTAAGTGCGGAGTAATTGCTGATATTCCACTGAACCCTGGAATGCTATCCAGTGGTACCAGGTCTTCCTGAATTTTTCTTGTGTCCCTTTCAGAGATGCAGTAAGGTCCTCCATTTCCATGATCCGGTTGGCTATGTTAAGCCACATGTGTAAGGTGGGTGGCGCAGTCTGCCTCCACAGTCTGGGGATACAGGATTTCGCCGCGTTCACCAGGTGGCGCACTATCGAATTTTTGTATCTCGCCAGCGGTATGTCGCTATGATGCAGGAGGAAGAAGGCCGGGGATTTCGGAACCCAGTAGTCTGTGAACTTTGATATAATTCGCCAGACTTCGGACCAGAAGTTCGCTAACGCCGGACACTCTCAGAACACGTGCAACAACGTGCCCCGTTCTGCACCGCATCTCCAGCACAGGTGTGAGACTGATGGGAATATTGTGTTGAGGAAGGAGGGCACCCTGTACCAGCGCGAGAGGATTTTAAATCCTGACTCTTGGATCTTGCTTGGTATTGAGGAAGAGTGCGTGATGTTGTATAGTCTTCCCTTTCCTCTGTGGAGAGCGTAATCCCGAGCTCTGTTTCCCATTTCTGTATGTATCCCGGGGGCACAGGTGTCTCTGGTTGTGAATTGAGTAGGTTGTACATTCTGGAGAGTGTGTGTCTTGAGGGTCCCTCCTGAATGCAGGTGCTTTCGAATTGTGTTTTGGGGCGCGTGAAGGTGTTGGGTCGGGGGAGGGAAGTGAGGAAGTGCCGTGTTTGGATCGCCCTCCAATGTGTCAGTGGTGTTCTGCCTGTCCTTGCTAGTAGGGCGTCCGTCGAGAGCCATTGGCCCTCCTGTATGAAGTGCTCTGCCCTGAATACGCCCTCAGAGAGCCAGTTTCTCAGTGCCTTGTCTTCGACACCTGGGGGGAAGGCAGGGTTGCCCAGGATTGGGAACAATGGTGAGGGCTTAGGGGAGATGTTTGCTCTGGGGAAGGTTTTTGCTGCTACCGCCAACGTGGGGCCGATCGTGGGGTGACTTGCTATTTCCGAGGGGATTCCTGTTTGTGCCCAGGGTAGAACTTTGAGCGGGACTGATGTAGTGTGCTGTTCGATAGTAATCCATTATTTGGATGCTGAGTGTCTGTGCCACGCTACGATCCGTGTTAGATGAACTGCCTGATAGTATTGCGTAAAATTGGGAAGTCCCATACCCCCTTCGTTTTTTGGTCTGGATAAAGTATTTCGTGCGATGCGGGTGGGCTTACCTGCCCACACGAATTTGGTCATCAGGGAGTTTAGGTGCTGAAAGAATTGTTTCGGGATTTGGATAGGGAGGGCCTGGAGAAGATATAATACTCTGGGTAGGATATTCATCTTGATAACTGCCCCTCTACCAAACCATGAGAACAGGCCTTTCGTCCAGGAGTTGAGATCCTGTCTTACCCTGTTCAGGAGCGCTGGAAAGTTAGCTGCGTAAAGTCCCTCAACCTCTGGTGTCAGTTTAGTTCCTAAGTACTGTATATGGTCACCTTTCCACGAAAAAGGGAAGGAGTCCTCTAGCTCTGTCGCCGTGGTCTGGGGTAGTGATACATTAAGTGCCGCAGATTTGTTGTAATTAATTTTGAAATTCGATAAGGCGGAGTATTGGTTTACTTCTGCCATTAGATTAGGGAGCGATATTCGTGGGTTTGAGATAAAGAACAGGAGGTCATCTGCGTATGCCGCTATCTTATGCTCGGTGTCTGCTAGCTTGACTCCCTTAATATCTGGGTTGGAGCGGATATGTCCTAATAGCGGTTCCAGGCATATGATAAAAATTAGGGGTGATAGGGGGCAGCCCTGCCTTGTGCCGTTATTGATCGTGAATGGGGAGGAGAGCTGGCCGTTCACCTTGACCGATGCTGAGGGGTTGGAGTAAAGGCTTGCGAGCCAGGAGAGCATGTTAGGACCCAGCCCCACATGGGAGACCGTGGTAAATATAAAGTCCCAGTCTACTCTGTTGAACGCTTTGTCCGCGTCTGTGGAGAGTAGACTGATGGGGAGCGAGCTTTTTTTTGCTATGTTGATCAGGTTTATGGCCTTCGTCGTATTATCTTTTGCTTCCCTGAGTGGGACAAAGCCCACTTGGTCTTCATGGATCAGGCCCTGTAGGAATGGGGAGATCCTGTTGGCTAGAATTTTGGCAAATAATTTCAGATCTGTATTTAGCAGTGAGATGGGGCGGTAGCTCTGGCACTGCGATGGGTCCTTTCCTTCTTTTGGTATTACCATGATGTGGGCTTTTAGGGTGTCCCTTGGCAGTTTGTTCCCTGACGTAATTGCATTAAATGCACGGGTAAAATGAGGGGATAAGATCTCTGTATACTTTTTGTAATATGTGAGTGTAAGACCGTCTGGTCCTGGTGCCTTCCCTGTGTTGGAGTCTGCTATGGCGTTTGCTAGTTCTATTTGTGTGATCGGGGCCTCCATTGCTTTTATGGCCTCTCGTGGGAGTTTGCCTAAGTTGGAGTGTTGAAGATAATCTCTCATTTTTTCTTGTCTGGCTGTCCTCTCCTGCTCTGACAAGGTGGGGGCCGAGTTGTACAGGGCCTGGTAATAGTCCCTGAATGCCTCGGCTATCTGTTGAGGTGTATGGTGCGTATGCCCGCTGCCATTTGTGATATGTGGTATGTATGTCCTGGTTCTGGTGGTGCGGAGTGCATGGGCTAGTGTGCGGTTAGGCTTGTCCCCGAATTCGAAGAAGTGGCGTTTGCATTTTGTCAGATTCGCCTTTGCCCGACCCAGACAGAATGAGCGTACCTTCTCTCTGAGCTGAGTTAGTTCTGTCCCCCTGTCGTTGCTTGAGGATTTGTGGGTGCGTTCTAGTGTCTGGATCTGTGAGAGCAGTCCCTGGAGGTGTGCGTTTCGCTCTTTCTTGATGCGGGATCCGAGGCTGATGCAAAAGCCACGAATGACACATTTGTGGGCTTCCCATATCATTAATGGGTCTACATCTGTGGTGTTGTTGTGGACGAAGTAGTCTTGTAGTGCCTCACTGATTTCTTTGGAAGTAATCGGGTCGTTGATCAGGGATTCATTTAAGCGCCAGTGCCATGCTCTGCCATACATATTGGGAAGCGTTATGGACATAGTGATCATGGCGTGGTCTGAGAAGGTAATGTTGCCTATGTCTGCTGTGACTAGGGCGGGCAGGGTTGAGTGATGCAATAGAAAGTAATCTATCCTGGAGTATGTATTGTGGGGCGCAGAGAAGAACGTATAGTCCTTTGTAGAGGGGTGTAGGATCCTCCACTAGTTGGTGTTTGTGGAGTGTTTTTCGAATTCTACGATGTGCGGCTAGCGATAGGCAGCTACTCCCCCTGCAGGTGTCTATGTGTGGGTCTAATGGCAGGTTGAAGTCTCCCCCCAGTATCAGGGTGCCCTCCTTGAACTCCTCTAAGTCCTCCAGGGTCCTCTCCAAGAAAGTCACCTGGTTGGAGTTAGGGAGGTAAACTGTTGCAAGTGTGACTGGAGTGTCGGCCAGCTTACCTTTAATGAAGAGAGATCTGCCTCCTGCATCAGCGTGCGTCCCCACGTGCTCCCACGGAACCGAATTGGCGATAAGGATCGATACCCCCTTAGACTTGGATTCGTGATTCGTGCTGTGGTAAGCGTTCGGAAACCTGGTATCGCAGAACCTGGGGGATGCGTCTGTCCGGAAGTGTGTCTCTTGTACGAAGGCCACTTGTGCTTTTCTTTTCCACAGGAGATGGAGAATGGAGGACCTTTTCTCTGGAACATTCAAGCCCTGTGCATTTAGGGACACAATCGTAAGATTAGCAGTATCGGGTGGCATTTTTGACATGGTTGGGGTTGGTGTGCCAGTAGGATACCGTTACGATGTCCCTGCAGTCAGAGGTGTGCCCCTGGAGATGGGTCCGTGGGGAAAGAGGGGAAGGGGGAGAGAGGGGGGGTTCACAAGGACAAAGACGTACACTAAAAACTTAAAGGGGTTGTCCCGCGGCAGCAAGTGGGTCTATACACTTCTGTATGGCCATATTAATGCACTTTGTAATGTACATTGTGCATTAATTATGAGCCATACAGAAGTTATAAGAAGTTTTTCACTTACCTGCTCCGTTGCTAGCGTCCTCGTCTCCATGGTTGCCGTCTAATTTTCGCCGTCTAATGGCCAAATTAGACGCGCTTGCGCAGTCCGGGTCTTCTTATCTTCTCAATGGGGCTCCGTGTAGCTCCGCCCCGTCACGTGCCGATTCCAGCCAATCAGGAGGCTGGAATCGGCAATGGACCGCACAGAAGCCCTGCGGTCCACGGAGGGAGAAGATGCCGGCGGCCATCTTCACCGGGTAAGTAAGAAGTCACCGGAGCGCGGGGATTCAGGTAAGCGCTGTCCGGTGATCTTTTTTAACCCCTGCATCGGGGTTGTCTCGCGCCGAACGGGGGGGGGGGGTTTGAAAAAAAAACAAAACCTGTTTCGGCGCAGGACAACCCCTTTAACTGCTAGCGTAAAGCCAGCAGGGTGCTATAAACTATTCAGAGGGCCTGTTCCTCCAAGTTTCTGGGAGAAACCAGTGCCCTTGAAACCCTACTTGGGGTAACGTGGCAGTGCGTAGGGTCCGAAACGGCACTACGGCACTCCAAAACCGTGCAGTGAAAGATAGAAGAGGCAACGTCCTTTTCTATCTTGGTATTGTGTAACCGAAAACAAAATGCTTGGTCTAGCCGCTTGGCCGCGATTTGCGCGTCCTACTCTGGGAGGAAAGAGAGTGGTTATAATGATAATGTCCATCTCGTTGCTTCTCTGCACGAGGGTAGAAAAGGCGGAGAAGTCCACTCCAGTGGAGGAGTCAAGTCGGTGTGTCATGTCCCGGTAACTGGTCTCGTGCCGGCAAACATACTGGCCTTAGAGCCTTGGGGGTTAGCGGAGTCCTGGAAGTCAGGCATTCGTAGGGGCAAAGTCCATCGGGGCGGTCCAATCCGGGACCGGAAATGCTGGAACCTCCAGGAAGGCGAACGCCCCCTCAAGATCTGCGGGGGATCTGACTGTAAAGAGGCGGCCATGCCTGCGAAGAACCAGGTGGAATGGATGGCCCCATCTGTATGTCGCGTCTGCTCTTCGGGCGGCCTCCAGTAGCGGGCGGATGAGCCTCCGGCAGTTGAGGGTCAGTCTTGAGACGTCCGGTAGGATTGTAATTTCCGCCCCATCGAGGTTTACTGGGCCCCGTTCCCAGGCGAGTCGCTGAATCTCTTCTTTCTGCCTATAAAAATGGACGCGGCATATGACGTCCCTCGGGATGTTTGGGTTCCGTGTTCTCCCGCCCAGCAGGCGGTGGACTCTGTACATTTCTATAGGCCTATCTTGGGGACGTTGCAGCAGTTTGTTGAAGATGATTGTCACGTACTCGTGTAGTGCCTCTGTTGGTACGTTCTCGGGGATGCCTCTTAGCTTTAGATTGTTGCGTCTTCCTCTATTCTCTATGTCATCAAGATGAAAAGTTAAGTCTCTCAGCTGTTTTTGCTGCTTTTCCACCGTGATGCTAAGTTGTTGAAAGTCCATAGAGGATTCGTTCGGAGCCTGTTCCAGAGCGGTAACCCGGTCCGACAAGGTCTGTACGGTCTGATTAACTGCTGAGATGGCCCGTTCGTGTTTCTCTTCTAGGCGTTGGAGGTGTGACTCTAGATACGTTTTGGTTGGTGGGGCGCGGACCATGACCCATAGCGCCTGCAGGGTCTGGGAGTCATCTAAAGACGGTTCTGGGAGCTTGCGTTCTGGCGTTCCGCTTTCGGACTGCGGGGTCATTGTGACATGGGAGGGGGATCTGTAGTTCAGGTTTTCCCTAGGGGGTGCTGCATAGTGGTGTGGGGGAGTTGAGCTCCCTTTGTTTGGGGTGCACCTGGGGCCCGTGGGGGTGCAGTACGTTTGCTGCATGGCTTCTTCCTGCCTGCCCTGATCAGCTTCTCCTCCACTGCTGCAGGGCTTGTCTGGGCTCATGCAGGGGTTTCTACTGGCTGTGCTGCCTGTTAGTGCGGGGGGAGGGTCTAGTGCTGCCCCTGGTCTCTGCTCCTTGTCCCCGGCACTGACCTTATTAATGGAGCGTGGAGACTCCTGTGTGCGCGGGCTCCCCGCTTCTCCTCCGCTCCGGTGTGCCTGCTCCACGTGTGTTCCCGGCGCCATGTTTGCTGGGGACTTCTCCGCTACGGCTCGGGCAGTGGCGCCCGCACCGTGCAGGTAACGCTTCATTTGGGTCCCGGCGGCCGCCGGAGGTTCTCCCCTCTTCTTCCCTGCTTTTTTGAGCATATTGCCGAGGTTTGGCGTCTGGTATCCGGCTTTCTGTATGTCAGCGGCTGCGGAGTTCAGTGCCGTGCGCCCTCACTCTCCCATAGCCAGGCCACCTGATAACCCTTTAAATGCCGCCTTCAACTGTAACATCGGCGTTTAAATTCCCCGGACGATATTCCGCGGGCCCATATGAGATCGCAGGGACAGCCATGGCCTTGAGGTGGCTTGATAAAATGCTTGCCCGATCACAGTATGATGTAATGGCATGGCATTATATCACACTGCAGGAGCAATCGCAAATTGTTGTCCCCTTTGGGAACTAGGAAAAAAATAAAAATAAGATTAATAAAAGTTTTACTAATTGTTAAAAAAAAAAGTCATTAAAGTTTAAAAAAACAACTTTTTCATATTTAGGATAAAAGAATCTAAATAATAAAACAAAAAAAAACATATTTGGTATCACTGCATCTGTAAAAGTCCAATCTATCAAAGTAATGCATTATCTACGCCACCTGATGATTGTCGTCAAACAAAAAAAAAAAGAAAGAACAACGGAAATGAGCTTTTTTTGGTCACCCTGTCTCCAAGAAAAAATGCAATAAAAAGCGATCCAAAAGTTGTATGTATTCCAAAATGGTACCAATGCAAACTACAAGATGTCCCGCAAGAAATGAGACATTGCACAACTATGACGATGCAAAAATAAAAAGTTATAGCTGGCAGAAGGTGGCGGCAAAAAAGAATTAAAAACCGAAATATCTTTGAAAAAAAATTAAAGAAGTGCAGCAAAAAAAAACAACCCACTATATATATTTGGTATCGTAGTAATCATACTGACCCGTAGAATAAAAATATCAGGTCATTTTTGCTGCAGTTTGTACTTTGTAGCTCCGCCCTCTCCCATTGCAAATAGTGGCGAGGGGCGGGAGCTCAGAGCACTGCTCCCTGCTCTTCCAGCCTCCTCCCCCTGCAGAGAGAGACGCCGTATATCGGCCAGGTATTCACGCCAGCCGATATACGGTCGTCTGAATACGCCCTAAAGGTGGCGGAATTTCGTATTTTTTTTCCATTTCACTCCACTAAAAAAGTTTTTCAGTGCATTATATGATACATTATATAGCACCATTGAAAAATACAACTCGTCTGCGGAAAAAACAAGCCCTCATACAGCGAGAGCGATGAATAAATAAAAGAGTTATGACTTTTTAAAAGGGGGGGGGGGAGGAAAAAATGAAAATGGAAAAGAAAGGGAATGATCCTTAAAGGGTTAACCAAACTGTTAATCACTTTAAAGGAGATGTCCCGCGCCGAAACGGGTTTTTTTTTTTTTAAACCCCCCCCCGTTCGGCGCGAGACAACCCCGATGCAGGGGTTAAAAAAACCACCCGCACAGCGCTTACCTGAATCCCGGCGGTCCGGCGTCTTCATACTCACCTGCTGAAGATGGCCGCCGGGATCCTCTGTCTTCATGGACCGCAGGGCTTCTGTGCGGTCCATTGCCGATTCCAGCCTCCTGATTGGCTGGAATCGGCACGTGACGGGGCGGAGCTACACGGAGCTACACGGAGCCCCATAGAGAAGAGGAGAAGACCCGGACTGCGCAAGCGCGGCTAATTTGGCCATCGGAGGGCGAAAATTAGTCGGCACCATGGAGACGAGGACGCCAGCAACGGAGCAGGTAAGTATAAAACTTTTTATAACTTCTGTATGGCTCATAATTAATGCACAATGTACATTACAAAGTGCATTATTATGGCCATACAGAAGTGTATAGACCCACTTGCTGCCTCGGGACAACCCCTTTAATTAGAGGGGTTGAATCTATCATCTATCTATCTGTTTGTCTGTCTATCTGTCTCACAGATCACTCCTCTCGTCAGCGCGCAGTATCCCCTCGTCACGTGACCTCGCTACTTCTCGGCGGTCATGTGACTAGGACGTGGTCTCCTCACATGACGGAGGGGCGGGATGTCATGACGTCAGAGGTGAAAGGCTGCTGAGAGGTAGAAGCTGCAGCTGGAGAGGATGAGGCCGGGGTGACTGCGGAGGTGAGCGCTGTCCTCCATGAGCGGCTACCTGCGCTGCCGGCTGCAGCAGCCGTGTTTATAAGGCGGAGCCCGTCCCGCTGCTCTCCCGGCTGCGGTAACGCTTCTGTCTCTGCGCTCCGTTTTTAGGGAAGAGTACTGAACTAAAACGCAGCGTCTTCAGTCTCCCCCGTCCCGCCGGCTTCTGGGGCTTTGGCCGGAGAGCGGCGCAGCCGGCAGCCTGATTTTTCAGTCCCAAACAATGAAGTCTTTCCGTTAACGGTTTTTTTTAAAACCCCATTCAAATCAACGGGAGACAAAAACGGATCCGTTTATTCCCATTTTATGTCAGTTCCTCAGAGAGCCTGAGCTGAGCCCTAGCGCCGTGTGCGGGCCGCTGCGTGTACCGTGTGGTCTGTATGGTGTAGTCCGCCGCTACCTGTATGTCAGGTGTGATGGATATCACATCACTTTGTGTATATGGGCACCACAGTGGGCACCCCGTGAGCTGGTGGGGGGGCATCTGCTCCAGGTCACGTGACGCCTCTAAGACCCCTGACCGCAGTTGTTCCCCGTAGCCCTGCTCTGGTATGGGGGCAGGTAACACGCTGGGTACTGCAGTCACCAAGGCAACCATAAAGCATCTAAAGATTCTTGTGTGTTGTGTCTATTTGGACAGGAACTAAATGCGAGACTCTCTAGCGATGTGCTGTTACCGTGGCAACTGCACAGCCCGCTGCGTTATCTGTATCAATATGCAGTGAGGTAAGCGGCTCTAAACTAAGTTCTGGTGCTAATAGTTTGGGTGAGTCTGGGGGGGCCGTGTCTTGTACTCACCTGCTCCCCGTCCTGCAGTGCCCACGGTGGAGTGCGCAGCAGCGTGACCCTTCACAAGGGAGCGCGCCCATCCCCATTCATCTCTGTGGTAGAGCACACAGCCTTCTGTAGACAGTCATGCATGCTCACTCCACCGGGGGCGCTGCAGGAGCGGGTGAGTATAAAGAGTCCCCGGACTCCACTGCACCTAAACTATAACTTAGGGCTCATGTCCACAGGGGGTTTTGAATTCCGGGATCCGTGTGGATGATCCTGAGTTTAAGCCGCCCATAGGCAATTCATGGGCGCCCGCAGCTTAATTAAAGCACGTAAGTTTGTTTTCCGTACGGTCCGGAAAACAAATTGCAGCATGCTGTATTTTGACATGGGTCCTGCAGGGACAGCTTCCATTGAAGTCAACGGAAGCGATCCGATCCGCAGCACAGCCGGAACTGTCACTCCGGGTGTGCTGCACGTCCCGCAGGAAATCGGGAGAGTTAAAGAAAAAATGTAAAAAAATCTCGACTACGCGTGTGCGGTTGGGGGGGGGGGGGGACGCTGGACGACCCACATGCGTCTAGAATGTCCTCATCCCGTGGGCAGGGTGGGGTCTCGCGGCAGGGCTCCCTCCCGTGGACATGAGGCCTTAGCTTATGGAGCTTGTAGTTCATGGCGGGTTCCCTTTAAATAAGAATTGATCTCCAGTTTCTGGGTCAGGGGGTCCCGACTCTCAGCACCCCCCTGATCAGCTATTTGAAGGAATGCTGCACTCACAGGGGTGCTACCTTGTCTTCTTCAGGCTGTATTCACACAGGCGATTGTGATTTAGACTTTTTTATATTTATTTATTTTTTTTACTGCTCTCCACTTTTTCCCCCCACGTTGCCCACATAGTAACATGTATTAAAAACACATCTAGCTTGCACAACATGTGATTGCGATCCGTGTTATTACGCTCCCATAGAAAATAGCAGGCAGTTCTTGAAGAAGAAGCAAACAGAGATGGGACCAGCAGCGAGACATATACTGTATATAATATTTATTTATTTTTTCCCAAACTCGGACTATCAGAAGGGACTCTTTAGAACTAGCCTTGTCATCCTTGGCCACCCCCTATAAGTAGTCCTGTGTTCATCGCAGGGTCTCCCGGGGTTCCTGCGATCCACAGACTCCCATCAGGGTTGTCGCCTGTATTCTCTCTCGCACTACGGAGACAAACGGTAAGCATGGAGGTTCTGTGTGGACGCTGCAGGTAATAGCGCACCATCCAGTAGGACGTGCCTCGTTACAAGAAGTGCTGACTGTTCACTGACGAACATTAGCAGTGTATGAGACCTTCCAAACACAAATGTGAGGGAGGAAATACAATATCCGGCCGTGTCTAGGGCTAATTTTATTTCGTAAGAGAACGATTTTTCTGTCCCATTCTTGGACAGTTTTTTTTTTTTACAATTTCATGTCTATATCCACATTTTTTTTTTGTACAGGGACAAACAGTTAAAAAAAAATAAAAATCACTGCATGTACTATTTTGGTGCATTTTTTTGTACAAAAATTGCCATTTCAAGTTTAATTAAAAAAAAAAAAAATTACGCTTGCATTATGCTAGTGCAGCCGCTTTAAAGCGCATGCAACCATAATTTAAAAGAAGGGAGTAAGGCCGCCTGCACATGGCACAGCTGGATTCCACATTCGGAATCCGGCCCTGGGAGCAGCGGCGTCCCGTGTACCTGCTTTCTTGGTTCTTCATCTGTACTGTGGATGGTCCGCACAGCTCGCCGTCAGACATGCGCAGTACAGATTTATTTTTTTTAATGACGTGGAATGCGCGATCTTTTACACAATGTGTTTTGAAGAATCATTTTTGTATAGCATGCTATAGGTGGCATTTTCTGCGGAATCGGGAGGCAGACGCCCGCTCTGAATTCTTCAATTCAAATCCGCCGGTGTGCATTGATCCTTAGAAAGCATTTTTATTTGCATATGAAAAAACACTAAAGATGAAAAATCGCAAAATTGTACAAAAAATGCAAAGGATCAGACTTGTACGGACCAAATTGAATATACCCTAAGGCTGTATTCACATGGTAGACTTATCCGACATGAAAATAATCTGATTTTTCACTTTGATAACGATGCGAGTAAGGGTCCATTTACACTCAAAGATAATCGTTCAAAAGCGATTGTTTTGCATAAGCTGCTAATTTACACTAATGTCCATTAGCAGCTTGTTACCTTCATTTCCATGTTAATTAGCCTCAGGGAGCTGTATGCAGAGAACAGCTCTATTGTTCTGCAGCAGGCTCTCTGCTGAATACAAAGTAATCAGCAGCTCCCGTGGAGAATTCAGCACCATGGAAAGCAAACGCAGCATGCGGTCTGTGTTATCTTCACTCCAGCTGAACCATGGATTTTATACACAGCTAAAAATCATCGTTCAGCCAAACAGTGAAAGATGGCATAATTTACACACAATGATTATTGAGTGAATTATGAGACAATCGTTGTGTGTAAATGGGCCTTAAGGCCCAATGTCCATGGGCAAATTTGATTTGCGGAAGATCCGCAAATCAAGCTGCCCATAGGGAGACATGGGAGTCCGCAAATGAAATAAAGCACTCAAATTTGATTTGTGGACCTTTTGGTCTAGAAAAAAAATTGCAGTATGCTACATTTCAGTGCAGATCCCGCTCAGACGGCTTGCAGTCAATGGAAGCCGTCTGATTCGCGGCCTGTCTGCAATTAAATTGGGACGCGTATTCTGTTAAAAAGCAGGAAAAAAAAAACCCTCCACTGTGCATGTGATTTATTTTTGACACGTGTAACCACGTGATCAATAAAATATGAAGAGAGCCAAGTTCAGAGCCTGTACATTTGTGTTTTTAATGTGCACGAAAAACGGATGTAAATCGCATAAAGGCATCCGAAATGAGCCAGAGGCCGTACTCTTTACAGATCAGAGTCGCAATTGTCCGTCTGAATGACGCCTAAAGTAGCTTCCCCTAATGTGAGCCGATATCAAACAGCCTGGCTCTAATAGGCCGTATGGACCAGGGTTGATATCCGGGAGCGGTGTGTGTGCAGGGTTTGTTTGTAATCTTACTACTATAGCTCTGCACAGGAGCTGCATACACCAAACAGTAGGATATTGGAGTTAACTTTATCTGCAAAATTGCTTCAGCTTCTGCTTTAGGTGAAATGAAGCAATAAAAGTGCACCTAGACATTAAAGGGGTGTTCCAGCCTGCGCCAACTATACTGCTTGATGTGCTGAGGGCTTCTGACTGCTGGGACCCCCTGCTATTGCTAGAGCAGAGGAGGACCTCAAAGTCCCCAGTCCTCGCTTGAAAGCATGTGGCGAGGAGGTGTTTGCATGGAGTGGAGGCCAAGGACATGCCCTGCTGCTACACTCAGTCTGTGGTGCGGACCAACATAAGTAAGTGCTGTGGTCACCTGTGTTACCCTTGTGGGGAATCATAAAGGCGGTCCTTCCAAATGTCTCCCATCGTATTCTACTATACCCCCGAAACAACCCCATCATCCTTCAAGTAAGCCCTGCCACCAGGCCATGGATCTGCATGCAAGCCTGGACACAGGAACCTGTTCAAGCTCACATGCAGCTGGTTCCTGACACCAGAGGAAGGGGACACAGTGCTGACTGGCCAACATCAGGCCACCGTCACTAGTCCTCACCTCAATACTGGCGGCAGAGGGTTATTTGGGGGTACAGTTATCGGTTGCCTGCGCTGTTGGCTACAAAAGTGGACAATACCGCAAAGTGAAACCTGCAGACTGCGCTTGTACACGCACATAGAGATCAATGGAAGTGCATACGCACAGCATGGAGCCTGATATTCGAATGGGCAGTGTGGGCATCGGGAGATAAGTATATAAAAAAAAATAAAAATAAAAAAAATGTAAAAAATCCTTTACGGGAACCTACGTTATGAGCACCATATCTTAATTGATGGTGTTCATAGCCGGTGACCGTACCCTAAGGCCTCCCTCACACAGGGCGGTTTCAGCCCCGTGTTAAACGCTGTACAACGCTCCCATTCGTATCAATGGGGCTGCTCACACAAGGCTGAAAACGCTGCTTTGAAAAACGCTGCGTTTTGAAAGCGCTAAATGTTCTATCTCTGAGCATTTTCAGCTGAGTCTTCCATTAAAATGAAAAGGCAGTGTTTTGCAAACGCCCTGTGTGAGGGAGGCCTAAGGCTGTAATTACATTGGTAAGTGCAATATCGACCTCAATACTCGACAGAAACTGCCCTTACAAGGGTATCCAACGACGTACTGACAGCCAAATCGAGGGGCAATTACTCCCTACTGATCCTCCTCGACCTCTCTGCAGCATTTGACACTGTTGACCACAAACTTCTCCTCAGTATGCTACGCTCCATCAGCCTAAAGAACACTGCTCTCTCCTGGTTCTCCTCCTACCTATCTGACCGCTCTTTCAGCGTCTCCTTTGCTGGCTCTACCTCCCCTCCTCTTCCCCTTGCTATTGGAGTCCCCCAGGGCTCTGTCCTCGGCCCTCTCCTCTTCTCTATCTACACAGCCCCTATTGGACAAACCATCAGGAGATTTGGCCTCCAATACCACCTGTATGCTGATGACACCCAGCTATACACCTCTTCCAGTGACCTCTCTGCACCTTTCCTCCAAAACATCACAAGACTGTCTGTCTGCTGTCTCTTAACACTATGTCCTCTTTCTACTAACCGACCTCATCGTGACATCTCCATCTCAGTGTGTGGAGCCACCATAACTCCCAGACAGTATGCCCGCTGCCTTGGGGTTATATTCGACTCTGATCTCTCATTTACCCCCTACATCCAATCTCTCGCCCGAACTTGTCAGCTGCACCTCAAGAATATCGCAAGAATCCGCTCTTTTCTCACTGTGGACACGTTAAAAAAACCCTGTTGTCCTCATCTACACTCGGCTCGATTATTTCAACTCGTTGCTGATCGGCCTCCCCTGCACCAGACTCTACCCTCTCCAATCCATCCTGAATGCGGCAGCCAGGCTCATCTTCCTGTCCAGCCGCTACTCAGACGCCTCTGTCCTGTGCCGGTCACTGCACTGGCTGCCCGTTAAATACAGAATTCAATTTAAACCCGCTACCTTCATCCACAAAGCCCTCCACAGCGCAGCGCCCCCCTATATCACCTCCCTCATCTCAATCCATCAACCAGCCCG
Source organism: Eleutherodactylus coqui (assembly GCF_035609145.1). NCBI lineage: Eukaryota > Metazoa > Chordata > Amphibia > Anura > Eleutherodactylidae > Eleutherodactylus > Eleutherodactylus coqui. Next base: position 97,316,413 of record NC_089841.1, read on the forward strand.
GGCTCTCCGCTCTGCTAACAAAACTAGACTGCGCACCCCTCTAATTCGAACTTCTCATTCCCGCCTCCAAGACTTCTCCAGAGCAGCATCGGTCCTCTGGAATGCACTACCAAAGGCTACCCGAGCAATCCAGGACTCGCAGAACTTCAGGCGTGCTCTAAACGCACCTCTTCAGGGAGGCATACCGCATTCCCTAAACAAACCCCTCTGTACTCCACCTGATAACATGCTCCCTGACCTACTGACTGCAATCCCTGCTAGCCATCATAAACCGCTCCTGCAGTCATACTGATTCTGCCATCACATGGCTAAATGTCTGACCATTGTCTATGTGTATAACATCGCTCACACTCCACCTCACTATACCGTGCACATCTCCAGCCCCTTTACCTTCTGTATCACCCCATTATCTGTAGTATGTAAGCTCGTTGGAGCAGGAGCCTCACCCCTATTGTATCAATCAACTGATTACTATATGTAACCGTGGTTCTGTAATTTTTGTACTTTTGTTTTTCTGTATTCCCCCTGTCTATGTAAGCGCTGCGGATTATGTTGGCGCTATACAAATAAAGTTTATTATTATTATATTGGTCTGAGAAATGGGACTGATATCTGCCTACAAAACATCCCTCATGTGAAGGAACCCATTGGACAGCAGGGGCTTCACATACCTGCGATTTATAGCACTGTCGCATTGTGAGAAAGTCACGCGATTTTATCGCCCGTGTGATAGCGGCCTTGGACTTGTAATGAATATTCTGTATATGTTTTCATGGTAAATCTCTGTATTTCAGGTGCCAAAGAACAGGAGCTGTGGATCCCCAGGAAGATGGACACTTACTTCCAAGCAGCAGTTGTAGATTTGGATAAACTGCTTGATGACTTTGAGCAGAATACGGGTGCGTCTTACCATTTTGTCTACATGGGCTGGCGTATTGTGTTAGGAATATCTCATGGGCACTGGAGGCCTTCATATGGACGGTATAAGGCTGCATTTACACAGGGGGTGTGGGTGCAGGGAAATCTGCATTACAAAAATCTACATGCATTCTGCAGGGTTTGCTGGCAAAAACAGTCATTTTCACTATATATATATATATATATATATATATATATATATATATATATATATATATATATATAATATATAAAATTTAATATATTTTTTTTTTAATGCAGTTTCTCCATATTTTGTGCGACAGGGTTTTGTCTTCTGAAATAACAAAAACCTCTTCGTCTGTGATTTATATGCTTCTGGCGCTGTTAGATGAAAATGCAACATTATGAGCCTCCATTCCATGCTCCTGCGGAGGTTCGGCATGAAATAGCGCAGCATGTTGCACTATCCCAGCCAGCATGCCGGAAGCTTACAGGCCCCATTGTAGTTAGTGAAGTGAGTCTGGCGCTGCACAAGTGCCGCACCCAAATCATTCTGAAGTTTTTGTTCAGCTCTGAGGAAGGAGCAAAACAGAACGGTCACCGGAAGGCTGTCCGCAGGTGTGAACAGCATCTGATTCTTCACTCTGTGTTACCGCAACTGAAGCAAGAATATTGTATAATACTCATTCGACATGCAAAGCTCAGAATTTCAGTATTTAAAGAAAAAAATTTTTAGCTTTGCTTTGAAAGATGTTCTGTTTTTTTATTTATTTATTTCTCCTGTTTCCACTTTGCTTTTCTTTAGGCCCCCTGTCCACGGGCGTTGCGGTATCCCACGGAAGCCGCTGCCAGAAAGCAGGAGTCGGCAGACGGTTCTCCGCAGGTCAGCCTATCTGACAGAATTGCCAGCCACGAGCGGAGAATCGCACTGATTCTCCGCTCGTGGACATGGGGCCAGCACTTTCCATAGCAACACTATGGAAAGCTTCAGCCGGCGTGATTTGCCGGCGATTTACCGCTGCCTTGGACAGGGGGCCTTATTTGCATGTCCTGTTTAAAAAGGAAACACACCTGTTTTGCATATTTTAATATGCAAGGGTCTTGGAATCGTACATTTCTTATTACAGTGGTCCTACAAACGCAGAATGTGCATATACCTCAGGAGGCCGCCTGTTTTTTGTTTTGTTTTTTTTTGCCCTATTTTATATGGGTTGATGTTTTCTCTACTATAAATTCTAAGCTTAGTAATCACAAGGAGAGGATATAAAATCACGGGGCAGCAGGCGAGTTAATTCTATGCAGGTTGTGAGTCTCTCAGATGGCTCTTAATAATCTTTATATACAAGGGTATACATTGTTTTCAATACCTCAGCTGCTGCAGAACCTCCTTTTGAAGAGAGAATATATCTGCACACCATTTAACAGATTTGATATGAAATGATCTCATACTTTTATGATCTGCAGCGGGTGGGGCACAGTACTGCAGCCGCTGAAGACCCTCTCCTTGATGAGGACCTATCAACTCACCTGACTTGTCCGTTTTAGTTAAGCCTCGTGTTCCTCATAAATTATAATTCTGGATAACCTCTTCCTAGATGTCTGCATTGTGCTGTCCCTTTTTTATTCCTTCTAGGACAGTGACAGTTGGGTATCACAATCTGTGGCCGTGTCCCCTACACAGTCTAACAATGTCTTGTATGGGCTAACAGTATTAATTTGCTCATAAGTTTCTAGAATGAATTACAGAGGAACAGCACAATATAGACTTATGAGTAAAGATGATCAAAAATGATTTAAAGGGGTTGTCCCGCGAAACAAAGTGGGGGTATACACTTCTGTATGGCCATATTAATGCACTTTGTAATGTACATCGTGCATTAATTATGAGCCATACAGAAGTTATTCACTTACCTGTTCTGTTGCTGGCGTCCCCGTCTCCATGGTGCCGTCTAATTTTCAGCGTCTAATCGCCCGATTAGACGCGCTTGCGCAGTCCGGTCTTCTCCCTTCTGAATGGGGCCGCTCGTGCCAGAGAGCTGCTCCTCGTAGCTCCGCCCCGTCACATGTGCCGATTCCAGCCAATCAGGAGGCTGGAATCGGCAATGGACCGCACAGAAGACCTGCGGTCCACCGAGGGTGAAGATTCCCGGCGGCCATCTTCGCAAGGTAAGTAAGAAGTCACCGGAGCGCGGGGATTCGGGTAAGTACTATCCGTTTTTGTTTTTTTTTAAAACCCCTGCATCGGGTTTGTCTCGCGCCGAACGGGGGGGCTATTGAAGAAAAAAAAAAACGTTTCGGCGCGGGACAACCCCTTTAATGGACAATACTGGTATTTACTAAAAGAGATGTCCGGAGCGATGACGGGCCTCATGCAGCCGCTGCTTGTACAGGAGAAGGGACTTCCTGCGAGAGCAATCTGTGACAGACGTCTTCTGTAGGAAAGGAATGAAGCTCATCACTATATCATCATCAGAATATACAAACTTTATTTACTGAAAATTTCTATTGACATCTATTGTAATAGTTCCAGAATGCAAAATATGTTAAAGGGGTAATTATGTTACTGGACAACATGCCCTTGTAGCACCCATTGTGCTAAATTAAGAGAAGCAACAGTACTTGCCAGTGCTGCTGGTCCTGGTGTGTGTTTGGTAGATAGCACTAGAAGTCAAGTGACCGCTGCAGCCAACCAGAGGCTGCATCATGGTGCCCAGTATGTGAGCGCTGATGCCAGAAGAACGGCTGCAACCTATAATTATATGCAGCGGTCACTTGACTTGCGTTGACATCTGCAACAACAAACACCAGGACCGAAGCTGGACTGCAGCAATGGATCGTGGTGCTAGAGGATGGGTAAGTACTGATCCTTTTCTTATTTAAACACAGTGGGCTCTACAGGGGTCATGTTGTCCAGTAACTGGACCACTCCTTTTAATTCTAACTCGGCAGATTAATATATAAAGCATGGCTTGATAGTTTGCAATATGCAGCCCTGTTGGCTTTCAGAAGGACCCAACTGCTATGGCAACCTAATGGTACCCTGTAATCTCATCACAGGTGGGGCCATTCGGGACACCCGAACTCCAATTGGGGCATTTAAATTTTGCTTTCAGAATTGGCAGCATTTAAAGAGTTAACAGCCGCCTATCAACATTCACAGTGATCGTGGGTGTCAGTTGTGAGAAGCAGCCGGCGCCCGCTTTGTATGGAACTGGATTGGTTCCCAATCCCCCCTCCATACAAACCCCACACGCCCAGGACATAACTATATGTCCTGGAGCGTTAAGGGGTTAATGGAGTTGTGCCAAGAATGTGTCATCCACTCTCCACAGGATAGGAGTTAACTGTCTGATGGGTGAGGGTTTGACTGCTGGGACCGCACACATTAGGGGACTATGTGGTCCCAAAGGTTCCTGAATGTATGGAGAGGGGGCCGAGAAATTGTACTGCTGCTCCATTTCAGTGGGACTGCTGAAGGGCTATCTCTGTTGACCCAGTTGAGGTATTAGTGTAAGCATTACCACTGCTACATTAATTTGGGGACACTCAAGACCCTTGTTTTTATAATCTGTAGGGGTCCCAGTAGTCAAAACCCAACTGGTTATATAGTCTTCCCCTGTGTATAGGGGGTAACTTCTATTCTTTACAAACTCCTTTAGCCCTAGTTACATCATGGAGGTTTGTGGTTTGTATGGAGCGGGATCGGGGGGTAGATCCCAGTCTGTACAATGAGGGTGTTGACTGTCTTTGAGCCTGGATGTTAACCCTTTAAATGTCGCTGTTAATGCTGATAGTGGCATTTAAATGCTCTGATCGGAGTTTGTGGATCCAGAACGGCTATTCCATACGAAGAGTTTGTTGGGTGCTGTTCGGTTACCATGGCAGCTGCTGGCCTTTTGGAGGCTCCCAGGGCTGCCATTGCCAATTGTCTATCAAGCCACGTCTGTCACATCGCAGTATAATGTAATACTATGGTATTGCATTATACTGCAGGAGCGATCGCTAGTTCAAGTCACTTATGGGGACTGAAAAATAAAATATGAAAAAATTTTCCCCATATTTCTAGTTAAAAAAAAATCTAATTAAAAAAATATATATTTGCTATTGCAGTGTCCGTAAAAGTCCGATCTGTCAAATGAATGCATTATTTCTTCTGCACAGTAAAAAATCGTCTGGAAAAAAAAATGCACAGCGTCAGAATTGCACTTTTTTGTCACACAGTCTCTAAAAAAAAAATGTAAGAAAAAGCTATCAAAAAGTCGTATGTACTCCAAAATGGTACCAATAAAAACTACAGGAAGTGCCACAAAAAATAAAGCTTCACACAACTGTCTAGAATTTTTTTTTTTAAAGTTATGGCTGTCAAAACATGTCGCCAGAAAATATTTTTCCAAAGATTTTTTTTAAAGGTAATACAGCAAAAAAATATATACATTTTAGTATCTTTGCAATCATACTGACCCATAAAATATTTGTCATTTTTGCTGCAGTGTGTTAGAAATTAGTCAACCCCCCCATCTGCTGAAAAGATGGCAGAAATAAATTTTTTTTCTTCCCCATTTTACTTCACTTTAGATTTTTTTCTTTACGTTTTTTTTGATTATATGGTATATCAAATGGTAGCATTGAAAAATACAAATCATCCCGTCAAAAACAAGCTCCTGCATCTACTTTGATGGAAAAATAAGAGTTGTGATTTTTTTTTTTTAAAGGGAGGGGGGGGGGGGGCACTTCCTTAAGGGGTTAAGTGTGTAAAGTATTCGAGTGCTTCACATAGTATGAGTGGAGTGAGCACAGATGTCTGTCTCCACAACAGAATAGTAACAGGTTTGTGTCTACATAAACATAGTGCTTTGTTTGAGGCTTGAAGCATTTACTCTTTCTTTCTCAATACAGACGAGTTGGAAACCTACCAGTCCTGTGACGCGCCTCTCAACCCAAACCAAAGTGTTCTTTCTTCAGGGGACTTCTACCTGCAGCCAGACTTCCAAACTCCTGGGAAGCAGTCCTACAGTAGTGATTCTGAAGATCCTCCATCTCCCATCTGTCGGAGTGAGGAAGAGCTTAAAAATGTTCCTCCTGTCTCACAAGGTGAAAGAAATGTCACTGGGCCAGATCTCTTATCTTGTGTAGAGGAAGGAAAATCCAATGAAGATGAATCAAGCACTGGGAGGAGTAGTGTGCCTTTATGTGACCTTATCAGTGACACCACCAGCTTGCTTCATGCTGCAAGTAGCAATGAGTCATTAATCCCTGATGCTCTCCAGCCAAGCGGAAATGTTGTTTCTGACCTTGAGTTGCTTTCTGACCCAGGTTTCTTTACAGTTCCAGCTTCAGAGCTGACCATTTCATTAGAGAATGAGGAACTGCAATGTGCAGATGTGCAATGTGCAAGGCAATCGGATTGGTTACCTGAAACTCAATCAAATCTGCTTGATCTGAACCTTGCAGCTAGTAGTGCAAACTTCAGTGTCACTTCGGATCTTACTGCTAACTTGGACGATGCAAGAGAAACTTCTGACATTGCATCTAGTACCGACTCCACTAGTACTTCAAGTTCCTCTAGTACTGATGGCTATGTAAGTGATGATCTCTGTTACGAAGCCTTAAATGAAGATCAAACTGGCCTAGAGTCAAAGGTGCTGGAGGCTGAATTGGCCGATACAATGGCTTTTGAGCCTAAGGAAGTCAAACCAACAGCAAATTTAGATGCTGAATTTGCATTGAAAAGTGAAATTTATAGTAATCTAGGTGCTTGCCAAACTGAATGTCCATCTGTGGAAAGGCGAGAGATCACAAGCGTGACCATCTCGGAACAGGGTGAAATAACGGAGGCATCTGTAACATTGCCAGATCTTGAACAGAGTCCTAAAACCGATTCCAAGCCTTGTGCTTTGTTAGATTATACCACACAAGATGGCGATTCGCCTGTGAAAGACAACTCAATGGAGCCTTATAACCAAGCATGGTGTGGGGTTTCACCAAATGACCTTGAGATACCATCCCAACCCACAACTCTTGTATCTGTACCTGCGGAGAAAGGCCTTGCCAATGAAAGTAAGTCAACAGGTGGTGATTCTCCACCAGAACCTGTTACTGGATTGCCTACGATGGAAATATGCAAGCCCATTACCCTTACCCCAACCCTTGCGGATAATATTTACAGCCCTGATTTTGAAAATGCTGTATTATCTGACTTCATAAGTGACCATAATGACGTGGTGTTAAGTGACACGTACATCAGTGACGCGGAGCTTGATGCTTTTCTTAGTGAAGAAGGTGTTCCATCGAATAAAGAAACTGTTTTGGAAAACCCCTCAGTTTTGGTTGAAAAAAGTGGGACTACTGCGGTTGGTGATGAGTTACAGTCTCAGGAAATGGATCAAGATAAAGCACAAAGCAACATGGCGGATGATGACCAGAATAAAGCCACTTCTCCGCCACAAAATCAAGGTGCTACTGTGACTTCTCACATTGGAGGTGCTAGGCCAAAACAGTTGTTTAATCAGCCACCAAAATCCCTGACTCTTACCCAACCCGAAAAGCTAAATAATGAGACCGTTTCTGACCAAACGCCTGAAGAATCTGGATCGGACAGCTTACATTCTCACAGCGTTTCGCGAGGATCGGTGAACGATGATACCGATGAGAGTCCTGAGCTCAGTATGAAGGAGGCAGTAGAAAGACCTGGATATGAGGCGGCGGAAACTACTGTAACTGGTCAGAGGCAGCCGACCTGGATTCCTGATTCTGAAGCTCCAACCTGCATGAACTGCAGCACAAGGTTCACTTTCACTAAGCGGAGACACCATTGTAGAGCTTGTGGAAAAGTAAGTTGGCTGTATGGAGTGGTTGCACTACCTTAAAGGGGACATTAATTACACTGTAGAAATGGTTTTCTGCCCTTAAAAAGTTGCAGCACTTTTCTCAAACTTTTGACATGGCAGAGAGACATGTTAAAAGTTTTGACTAGTGGGTGTCCCACTGCTGAGACTTCCGCTGATCGCTAAAGCAGTGGGGCTGCAGCGCTCATCTAGGCACTGGGCCCCTGCAGCTGTCTTTGTTGCTTTTCGGCTCTTCCTCGTAGCTGAAGACCGCTTCATAGAGGTCAGTAGCAGGTATCTATAGACCTCTATGAAGCAGTCTTCGCTGCTTTCCGGCTCCCCTCAAGAGCTGAAGACTGCCGAAGGGGCCCAGTGCTTGAATGAGCACTGCAGCCCCCTTGTTCTGGCGGTCAGTTGGGGTCTCGGCAGCGGAACTCCCACTGATCAAAAGTTTGACAAAAATGCTGCAACTCTTTGAAGATATTTAGCTACATGACTGCTCAAAACATTAACTCTATATATGACTGTTTTCTGTATAGATTTAATTATCCAGAACTAAACTTAAAGGGCCACTCCGGTGAAACTTATTTTCATTTATTTTGTAACTAGTCCCCCAGTATATATGTCAGAAAGGAATAACTAAACAAAGTAGTACTAGCTATCTGAAACTTCCTGGAGTCCTTCTCTTTGGATGGATAATTTGATCTCAAATCTGACTAGCTGAGACTTACTTGGCTTCAGGTTCTTTCAAATTAGTGAGTTTTGCAGTCAGCGTAATTTCTGTGTGATGGACTCTACCACACAAGCTCTTTAGAGGGGGAGACAAACTCCTATTACAGTTACTGCTCATGATTAGAGGCTCTTGTCACAATTCTAATGGAGATGAACTCCAGACAGAAGCTTGAACTATGAGCCTGTAGCTTATTTCTGTGAATGTACAGGGCAATGAATTGGTTTGTCTCTAGCTGTTCATGTGATGCTGTTCTGATGTTTCATATGATTGATAGCACAGAATAGTGAAAAGAAAGCAGGGAGAAATTTCAGCATCAAGATGTTGCCTGATAAGCATCAGACAGGAGGCTGCACTGCATGGAAGTGACTGCAATATACAGTGGAGACCTTAAGAGTGTGAAAAAAAAACAATGTTCTTGCCAGAGTGGCCCTTTAACGTCCTTTTTACGTGGCTGAATAACGAGTGAAGAGCAATCCTTTAAATGGCCTTTTATGGGCTAATGACTGAATGCATGATGCAATATCATTAATTTAATCATTTTAGCTCTTTCTGGTAATACGTTTGGTTTGTTTGTGCCCTACAAACTTGCTTATATAAAAGCTAAGTAACTTGTATTACCATTTCACAACAGTAAATTTATTACGAATTAGCATATATCCACCATTTTATGAGAGTCGGTGTGTGAGGGGGGAACAAAGGAGACAGAAGTTTGGCTTACTGACTCCACAGTCCTGAGACAAAGTGTATAACATTATTATTATTATTCTGTGTTAGACGTCTTATGCAGGTCTGTATTTCATCAGACTACAAACAAAGCCAGTATATAGTTCCTTTCTGATCCCGTGGTCATGTGTAAGGCCCTTTTTACACAGGCCAATGATTGGGCGCACAGATTCTCCTAAATCAGTGTTTAACAAACTCCAGTCCTCAGGGACCCCCAACAGGTCATGTTTTCAGGATTTCCTCAGTATTACACAGGTGATGTAATTATTGTTGGTGCCTTGGACATTGCCACAGGTGTTCTTACTATAGGAAATCCTGAAAACATGACCTGTTGGGGGGTCGTGAGGACTGGAGTTGGGAAACATTGGCCTAAACATTCTTTTGACTGATGAACAGGGCATGTGAATATTCGCTCAATCAGCCAATGAACCAGCAAATGCTCATTCATCAGCTGATTGGGTTGTTTGCCAAATCATTGCTGGCAGGACATCTATCTGTGTGAACAGGAATAAGTTGCTGAAAATTATACTGTATTGGAGACTATCGTATTTACTATAGTTCGTCCCCTGTACAGCCATTATTGGCCCGTGTAAAGGCTACTTGATCTCTGCTCAGGTAAAGGGCCCTTGCTCTTCTCCATCTGCCCCGTTCTCTATGTTGGTTAGCAAGAGTGGGGTACAGGGAGTAAAGGCCCATTTACACACCAAGACAATCTTTCAAATGATTGAAAGTTTAGGCGATCATTTTGCATAAAGTGTTAATGGACACTATTGCCCATTAACACTTTATCAACTTCATTGGCGCATAAAAGGGCCTCCGGAAGCTGTTTGCAGAGCACAGCATGTTAGAGGTTTAAAGGAACCTGCATCAAAAGCGAGGAAAATGAGAAATCCTTGTAAAGGTATTTAAGCTTAAGTGTGCTGGGTGTAGTTCTGGCTTAGTCATCCGGTAAATCATCTACATATATTTATAGGTGAGATGTGTAATCCTCATTTACTGTGTGGTTTGTTTCCTCAGGTATTTTGTTCTGTCTGCTGCAGTCAGAAGTGCCGGCTGCAGTACCTGGAGAAGGAAGCCCGAGTCTGTGTGGTCTGCTATGACTCTATCACTAAAGGTAAGGATCTGTCTGCATTTGGCACGCTATCCCACATTTATTATTTATGGCTTTCCTAAGCCGCTAGGTGTGGTAAACCGCCAGTAGTTGTGGCGTTTGATGTTCTAATATTCCATTTCATTCTTTACTAACCTTTGTCCTACTCGCTGACATCCTGAAACGGAAACATAAATCCAAAATGTGATTAATGTGACGTGAACGCTCACCTACACACCAGGTGGCAGACCTGTACTTTTCCATCTCTGTATTTTGATCTTTTTAATTATTGCATCCAAAAGCAGCAATTATATGTGCTTGCAGCAAATTAAAGGGAGGCACAAATTTGGCCATAGCTGGATGTGATCGGAAGCTGATGCCAAGAGCAGTATTCTGTATCCTTCAACAATCAGACCTTAAAGGGAACCTGTCACCGGGTTCACGGTGCCCGAACCACAGGCAGAATGAACCCCGGACTGCAATAGCTATCATCTTGTGTATGTAGTAGTCTGAAATGCTGTGGGGTTTCAGAATAAACACACTTTGAAGTTTGGCTTGGTACGAAGCTCCGAGTCAGAGGCGGGCCGGACTCTCCCCACCTACAGCATGTTGGCTGACGGCTCTCTCTCCTTCTGTATAGGAGGACAGCTGGCTGCGTGAAGCTGGCGCGGCCCGCCTCTGACTCGGAGCTCCATTCTGGGTCAAACTTCAAAGTGTGTTTATTCGGGAACTCTGCAGTGTTTCAGTATAACACGGGCAATAGACATACCTGCCCCGGGCTCATGCTGTGGTTTGGGCAGCAGGAACCCTTTAATCAGTGCTGGGTGTAATATCTAGATCCAGGACTTATAATAATGCTAATAGTGGTACTCACATGTCACTTGGACCAAAGTTTCTCAACTACAGTTTTCAAGTACCCCTAACAGGTCATGTTTTCAGGATTAACTCCGTATCGCACAAGTGATGTGACTATTGTCAGTACATCAGAAATTGCCACAGACATTTTCTTTATAGGATATCCTCAAATCCTGACCTGTTGAGGGGACTTGAGGACCGGAGTTGAGAAACTCTTTCCTTTAGAGGATGTCAGTCAGTAAAAGCTCTTCTAGGACTCTTCAACTTCTGCTTTTGTTGGAAATGTCTGTTTTTGCTCTGATATTATTCTTTCCCCTGAAGCTTCTGTCTATCCTCTTGGATGAGGCTTTCCTCCTTCCTCACAGATCTTTTGTGCACTCTGTAACCTAGACTGCAGCCAGCTAGTATATCCCTATCAAGTGTTCTGTTTTGTTTCCCTTCCTTTAGTACAGGCCATTAAGAGGATGATGAGCCCAACTGCTCCTAGTCCAAATCTCACTGTCCCCTCTGAGTACAGTCCTACCATTCCTCCTTTCGCACAGGCAGCAGGTACTAGTAACTCTTCTCCGCCCATTGTTTTGGTGCCTGGCTCAGTACTTAAATCACCAGGAGCTGAAGGTAAATCAGAGCTGACGACTAGATGGAAAGTAACTGGTTGGGAAAGATAAGCAGTGGCACCTACAGATTCAAAGGAGGGATATGCACTTAAATATCTGATCTTCCTTATATACAGAAACTAATTTCTGGAGAATCGCACCTAAAACTGAATTTAGTGTTAAAGGAAAACTCCAGGCAAAACTGATCTAGGCTATGGTACAATAAGAGAGATTTTCTAAGCTAGATTTGCCAGATTTCTGGCTTAAAGGGGTTGTCCAGGACCTTTTTTTACATTTTTATTTAGTTTTTTAAATTTAAGATCTGTCCGCTGTGACTACGGGAAGCAGATAGTGTTGACCATAGCGCAGCAGCCTGGGTTGGTATTGAATCTGCTTTCTGAAGTGACAGCAACACCCGCAATCAGCTGAACTGAACAGTGTAGATCCCAAGCGGCAGACCCCTGTTGATCATCCATTGATGACCTGTGTAGGTCATCAATGAAAATAAGTGTCAGACAGCACATATAATTTGCACCAAAAATCTGCTGTACATGCCTTGCGTCACTTTTATTTTATTTTTTTTACATTTTTGTGTCTTCCTCAACAATGCTGCACAGCTTGGTAGTAAAGAGAAGAGTGGCTTAAAGGAGTTGTCTGGTTACTGGGCGACATCTCCTGCAATAGCTGACCGAAAATAACTACTTAACTCTGGGCTGCAGTGTCGCTGCCCTTTCTCCTGGCATCAGCACACATCCATAATGCCAGGAGCTCAGGACGGAGATGGTGGAGCCTCTGGCTGCAGTGGTCAGGTAACGTTTGAGGAACACAACAATCAGCGGGAGGATGGCGTGGCAACATTGCTGGATCCCCGCTGCAGAGGATAGGTAAGTACGGCTCTGTTTGTTATTTTAGATCTATTGCAGAAATGTCCAGTAACAGGACACCTTTTAAGATGAACCAACATTTGTCAAAAAAATGTTTTTGCCCACAGTAAGTCAACCAGTAGGTGGTGTAAAATTAGACAAAGGTGTCTGAAGATGTACCAAAGTTCTCATCCAGCATTAGCCTCTTTGGCACATCTTTACACTGCCTGGTCTAACTCTAGGCTGCCTAGATAAATTATTCAGGATTATTAAGACTCTTATTTGGACCCTCGGTTACAAATCCAGGACAAACTAGCGTAGCATGCTGCATTGTTTTGTAAAATGCTGGAGGGCTTGCCAGAGGCCTGACAAACCCCTTTATAGTCAACTGGGTTTGTTGGATGGTTAAATCCAAATCCAGCACTTGCTTCATTTTCAATGTTCTGTGCCCATGAACATAACACACGATACTCCCCAGTGTATCGGGAAGTTCTCCTTCAGCACGGTTTGCTGGCAGTGGCACTCGGTGGGATGGAACAGCAGGGTGGGTGAGCTGCCAAGTTCTCCAGCTTTTTCCTGAAGTGTTCCTTTAAGTGGAGGTTGTACAAGACCCTGTTTATACCCTTCATCTGTGCCCACTTTCACATTGGTTTACATGGCTTTTAATGCTTGCTTTGACCTCTTCATGCTAGACTTTAAAATCACTGATGGTTAACCTTTTAGAACTCGTAAGGTCAGACAGTAAATGTAGATGGTGTGTAACGCAGCCGCCCTAAATACTTTAACCCCTTAGTTATGTAACAAATTTTAGACTCAAGGGCCGGTAACCTTTTTTGTCCTCTTGTGTTCCAGCGGTAATATTTTTATCTATTCAGTGTCGCAGTATGAGACCTTGTGTTTTGCAGGACGAGTTATAGCTTTTATAGGCAGCATTTTGGGATACATATGATGTATCTTATAGCTTTCACTAACTTTGTTTTGGGGGCGATGTAAATAAAAATCTGCAACTTCATTGTTTTTGGGGATTTATTTTTACAGTAGTCACTGCATTCTATAATTTTACTTTACAAGTTGCCCCTCACAAAATAGACGTAGCCTAAAACCTAATTTTTTATTAATAGTAGATTAAAATTATTTTATACATATAGGGCTCAAACACACACATAACGTATCGCCACACAGTAGCAAAATTGTATTAATGAGAGTGTGGCGATAACTGGGGAGGGTTGGGGGTCACAAAAACTTGTGGTCACCCATTTAATATGGGGAACAATGTACCCCTACACTTAATTCCCCAGTTGAAAAATAGAAAGACTTTACAATTCGCTAGAAGAATTCCTCAGCTGGGAATTCCTCACTAGGGCAATTGCTAATTTAATCTTTTTTATACGGTTGTTTCGGTCGAATGTCTGGGTTATCCTCCAAGCTGAGAAATTCTTATAGCGAATTCTAAAGTCTTTCTATTTTTTAAGTGTAAATTAAGTGTAGGGGTACATTGTTCCCCATACCAATGGGTGACCACAAGTTCCTGTGACCCCCCCCCTCCCCAGTTATCGCCACACTCTCATCAATACAATTTTGCTACTGTGTGGCGATACGTTGTGTGTGTTTGAGCCCTATATGTATAAAATAATTTTTATCTACTATTAATAAAAAATTTGGTTTTTAGCTACGTCTATTCTGTGAGGGGTTCTAAATGACTGTAGACTGTTCTGCCTCTGTGAAGAATGCTTTACAAGTGGCTACAATTACAATAATGCCAAATTTATATAGTTTTTAGATTTTACAACTTTTTGTACCATAAAAACACCTTTTACCACAGGGTTTGTTTTTGCCACATTCTAAGAACTATAGCATTTTTACTTTCCGCTTACATAGCTATACGAGGGCTTGTTTTTTGCACGACGGCTTGTACTTTTCATTGGTTCCATTTTAGGGGGCATATTCCTTTTGGATTAGGTGTGTGTGTGTGTGTGTGTGTGTGTGTGTGTGTGATATTTTATCCCCTCCCCCCCCCCTTTTTTTATGCTTACTGTTAATTTTATAGTACGATGTATGGATGCAGAGATAACCACTACGAATTAAAGATGACAAGTTTTTGTTTTGCTGATTGTTCCTGTAAAACCACTTGAGCACTGTGGATAATTGATGGAATGCTAACTTTACATGGCCATTGTAATCGCATATACAGGGTGTAGTCTAAGAGTGATCCAGTGCTGTATCTCGATACTGGTATCCTACATTGAAATAACAATAGTGTACTTGAGTAGAAAGACATGGATGCGCTACATGATGGTGTACGGGCTCCGGAACATGGATTTCAATTTTGTGTTGTGTTGTCCTCATAAGAGTGAGAGAGTAAAACCCAACTGCAAAGTTGAAGAGTAAGAAGTATAAATCTGCTTTCAGTCTCTCCCCAAGTCCCGTGGGACCGTTGCTATGAATGAAGTAAGCAAACTGTACTTTAAGTGGCTCCTTATTGACGACTTCATACATGTATCGCAGCAGAAGGACGCCTACGAGTACGCTTTCCTTACTTCAGTAACAGCAGCGGTCTTACGGGACTTAAAAAGTGGATTTCTGCTTCTCACATGCTACTCTTCAACTTAGCAATTAGGTTTCACTCTCTGTCTCTTACAGGGGCCACAACACAAAACTGAAATCCATGTCCCAGGGCCCTGTGCACCATACCATCATGCAATATATCCATGTCTTCCTATTCAAGTACGTTATTGTTGTTACAATATAGGACGCCAGTATTGAGTATTGAGTGTTTGTGACTGCGCCCTGTATAAAGGAGCCCTTTGCCTTCTGTTTTGTTAAATAAAATGCCTTTCAGTGAGTTCCAGCAACACACTAGTAAATTATTGACTGATCTCTGCATGGAAAGACATTGACATTGAGTTCTAGGCAAGTACAAGACCTAAGGGTTTATTCACACATTGCTTTTCTTGTTGAGATTTTTGGAAAAATCGTGGCAAAACCCACCACTTGTGAAGGCAACCTGAAATGATGGAGGTATGTGTCACCGGCCTGACCTCACACATTACCCATCAGTGATTTAGAGGATCCTACAGCTATGTAACGTCTGGAGGCTCTGCGCTTTGGATGAAAGATATTTAAATGCTTTTGATCCTTTGATGTTATGTGCTTATGCTCATTTATACCAAGTCTGTATTTGCTTTGTTTTTGTGTCAGGATGTTGCATGCTACAAAACATGGCACATGTGATGGGTTAATACCAAAGCATGTGCTTCACATACATGCGATTTGTAGCAATGCAACAAAATCATGTGACTTTGTCACCCGTGTGAAGGAGGCCTAAAGGGAGAACAACGTTCTTATGTATAAGCACAACGCTGCATTCTATTTTTATAGCAGTGTTATGCTTCACAGTCAGAGTTTAGGACAAGCTTGGCTATGTTGAACTGTGTATGTGATTATTTATGCACTTTTTTGGTACTAACTGGGTACAAGCAGATCTTACTGACTTCCCCAAACCTGTTCAGGATCCAGATGTATTGTAAACAAGTGCGATGTCAGTGGAGCTGAGGAAATCTCCAAGAGGTTCCAGATAGATTCAAGCAGACTCCCTGCAGTATTGTCATTGTGCATAGACTACCTTCATATGTTTTCTACTACCAAATGGCATGAGAGATCTTAACAAATCTCTGGATCGTTCTGGAAAGCTAGGAGTATGTCCATTACAGGGAATATCTGCTGTTGAGTTATAACTGGGAAATAAGTGCCCACTTTATCAGTAATCGGTGGTGATCTTTGAGGACGTTACGTTTCACGTTATTGTGGGTTTTTCCCAGATGGTTGTGTGTTGTTTAACCGTTTTCCATCATGTCTCTAGGAATGAATCCGAAGGAACAGAAGAGAGTGTGGTTTGCTGACGGCTTATTACCTAATGGAGAAGTGGCAGACACAAGTAAACTTGCTGCTGTTGGCAAGAAGACTCCTCAAGACTCAAGTCCAGTAACTCCAGTTACCCCAGTTGCTGCCACGGTAAGATTGTTGGAAACAATGTCATTTATTTGTGTGTTCAGAAGGACAATCCGCTGGCTCACAAGAGTTGTTCTCCATGTAATAATTTCTGCAGCATAAGTTTTACTTGTTTAACCCCTTCACCCTAAAAGGCATATATGTATGCCCTCTGAGTGCGGCGTTTGTACACAGCACTATCGGTAGCCATTCCCGCTACATAAACGTTAGGTGTTGTGACCAGTCCTTAAACTGATTGCGGCTCTTAATTTTTTTTAAAGGGAACCTGTCACATCCCCACAGCACCATACACTAAGTTATGGTGCTGTTAGCAGAGTTTATTTATTTACATACTCGCCCGCTTCCACCATCGAGCGGTGTCACCCTTTGATGTTGGCATGGCAGAAAATCTACATTAAATAGTACCATTGAAAAGTACAGCTTTTCCCGCAAAAAAACCCAAAAAACAAGCCTTCAGATGGCTACGTTGACAGAAAAATAAGATTAATGATTTACTGAAAGTGGGGAGGAAAAAGAAGAGAGGAAAAGGAAAAAAAGGTGGGTCGTGTCCTCAAGGGTTGAAAGAGGTATTAGTTGTAGCTTATTCGTTGTATACGTTTTATAAAATCTTCATATGGTTTGCTTCCAGAGCATGAAAATCTGCTCTGGCCATGTGTTGGACAATTGGTGCCTTTTACAAGGGGCGAATTATCGGGCCTGAGCATTCCTCTGAACTCTCATATGCCCCATAATTGGGCTGTGTAAAGGGACAAACAATCAGCTGATTAACAAGCAAAGCAGAGTTAAGGCCCCTGTATACGCAATGCTCAAAATTCATCTAAACGGCCCTAAAATTAGCGATAATCGGTACATGTAAACGCGGGCATCGTGTACTTTTCATTTGAACTATGGACTTAACTTCGCATAAAATCCATCGTTCAGTCGCTGAAAGACTGAGCAAATGCATTCCAATTGAATGTATTTTGCTCATCTTTCAATAGACTGCAGGATGTTCTTCCCGCAGCATGTCTACACTAGCCACAAGGAGAACAATGGTATGTCAGCAACTGTTTGCACAGCTGGGTGTGTGTTTAAACACGCTGGGCCCTGCAAAGAGCTCCTGGAGGTCTTTTTTACATGCAAAGGAGGGCTGTTAATGGCCATTAAAGCCATTAACCGTTTATGCAAATACAATGCTAAATCTTTAAATCTTTCAGCCGTTTGAAAGATTATTATAGCGTGTAAAAGGGCCTTTAGCTTTGTCACTCGTGCAGTGTATTTATACAGGCAGATAAATTGTTGGCGCATTCAAATGATAAATCGTTCACATTCACGCTCTCTGGAAGTAAACATTAAAGGTTGATATTAAATTACTGCAGCTTGGGTCTTTTTAAAACTCATGAATTTATATATAAAAATAACCCTTATTTGCTGAACCCGTAAGAGTTCAACTTCACCAGCCTTTTGGCTTGAGGCAGGACGGATATTATAACACTGCCTCCTCTCCATTGTTCCGATAGTGTGTATACTGTGTCTAATGTATTGTTGGATAGGGGCGCATAGTACATTGGTAACTTGTGTACAGTATGTGGTCTGTTCTTGTGTACTTTTCATTATTGAAACAGCTTGCAGAGTAGTTTTTCTTATTGTCTCTAATATATACTAGCTTGTAGAATTTGGAAATCTAATATACTTGTCTAGGACATCTATTTAGCAAGGATCAATAGTTGGATTTCTTTTGCTGAAGGGTTATTCACATTTAAAAGGGTCTAATCCGTAAATGGTACATTTTTTTTCCAACAGGCTCTTGGATCCTTTCAGGATAATGCAAAGCAATCTGATAACACAGACATACCTGAAACACCGCATGAACTGCCCAAAGCACAGGTAACCGAGGAATCAGCTAGTGCCTTCAAAGTGTCTTCTGCATCGGACTATAGAATGCTTTGCTGCATTGAGAAATCTGTGAGCCGAGAATCCAGCCTTGTTCCAGACGATGAAACTGGTCTACCTCCCCTATTAATGACAATTGGAGAAAGTGAAGGTAATTGCTGTGCAATTTGGCTTTTTATGCTGATATGATGTATATTCAGTATAGTTTTACATCATACAAAAAGGTGTATTGGAAAATCTGCTCAGCATGTTTATATGCCAGTTTTTCATACGCTACCTCTGTTCCCCTTGAAAAAATGGCATATAATGTACAGTACTGTGAAGGTTTTAGACAGGTGTGGGAAAAATGCTGCAAAGTAAGTATGCCCTTCACAGACTAGACTAAAGAATGTTAAAACTACATTGTAGAACTAAAATAAGCCATATATAGACTTGGTGGCAAAGGTAATCACCCCAATCAGGGGATATCTGTCAGATAAATGTACAAACGCAGGAGTATGTATCGATTTGTGGGTCCTTCACCGTGGCCCAAGCATACCCAATGCGTATATGGTATTACATCTCTGGGTGTCAGCCAGAGACAAGGATTGTAATGACCATAATGAGTTGGTGCTAATCCATCTGTTAGGGCTTTTACCCACACGCGGTTTTTTTTACTGCTGTGATATCGCTGCGTTTATTTCAATGGAACTTTCTAATGTTAAAATCACATTGAACAAAAATCGCAAGTTTGTGGGGTTTTTTTTGTTTGTTTTTTGTGGTGATGCGATTTTTAACATTAAAAAGTCCCATTGAAAAAAACGCAGCAATATTGGGTAGAAGCCCTAAGGCTCACAGTAAAAGATGCCTGGAAACAGTTCCACTGGATGCCAGTCGATTGGCAATGGCACCTATAAGAATTTTTTAAATGCTCAATATGTAAGAGTTCAACTCGTTTCACCGCAGGTTGAGTGGATCATCAGGAAGTGAAATGAGCCCTTTTTGATGGAATTCTTTGAATATATAATGTTGTTGTCACCGCCAGCTGCGTAGGTATAATTTAATGCGTGAGATACATTCAGATAAAAATTGTATTTTATAGACATTCACCTGGCGTGACTAGCAGACAGATTGCACTCAGTGTAATGATAACTGTTGTAGCATACCAGCTCTTCAACTTCCCCCTTGCAAAGTAAGAATGCTTTCAAAAATTTGAAGTGTTAATAGTTTAATTTTGTCAGTTATTAGAATGCAAAGTGAATGACTAAAAGAGAAGTCTAAATCAAGTCTTTGCCTTTAAAACAGCCTCAATTCTTGCACCTAACAGGTGGTGGTGATCATCATTTTTATATGTAGCTTGAATACAGTCATCAACTAAAACAGAAACTGCTGTGTAGGAAGTTTAAAACAATGTGAAGAACAGCCAAACTGCTACAAAGGTGAGGTTGTGGAAGACAGTTACCTGCCACAGGCCATACACCATGGCAAGACTGAGCACCGCAATAAGACACAAGGTCTGTCTCAAGTAAAGATTTCAAAGCGGACTCGGATTTCTTGATGTGCTGTTGAAGCTCTTTTGAAGAAGCACAACGAAACTGGCAACATTGACAACCGTAGATGCAGTGGTCGGCCAAGAAGACTAAGTGCAGCAGATGCAACATCATGCTTACCTCAGAATCGCAACTTCTCCAGCAGTGCCATCAGCTCAGAACTGGATGAACCCAGTGGGACCGAAGTACTAATCTACTGTTAAGAAAAGTCTGGCCAGAAGTGGACTTCATCAAGTCTGTTTGGGATTACATGAAGAGACAGAAGGATTACATCCACAGACTTTCCGTGGTTAGTTCTGCAAGATGTTTGGAACAACCTTCCTGCCAAGTTCCTTCAAAAACTGTGCAAGTGTATCTAAAAGAACTAATGCTATTTTTGTAGACAAGGGGAGGGCACACCAAATATTGTTTTGATTTAGATTTTTCTTTAGTTCATTAATTTTGCATTTTATTTGACAAAAATAAACTCTTAACACTTTTATATTTTATGAAAGCATTCTTACTTTGCCGCATTAGACCTAAGATATGCTTCAGTAATTTTAGTGTTTTATGGTTTGGATTGTTTTTTTGTTATTTAGGCTTATTTGCTCCTTTTTTTTTTTTCTTTCTTTTTCTGTTTATGCATATGTAACACTATACTGAACTTTTCTGCATTTTATATCTTTCAGATGCTGTGGTAGAAAATAGACCAACTCACGCAGGAGTCTTGTTGCTTTTGGAAGAAGATGGGCCAAACCCATTAACATTTATCCTAAATACAAATTTACTTGTTAATGTCAAGTTAGTAACTTGTAAGTAAAATGTGTCTAGTTATCTTCAATGTTTGTATGCCCTTCTTGATCATAAAGAGAACTGAACTACACATTTTATCTTTGTATTCTCTGCAGATGCTTCGGAAAAATGTTGGTTTTTTGCAACCAATGGATTACATGGCTTGGGTCAGGCTGAAATTGTATTCATGTTGGCTTGCCTGCCGAATGAAGACACTGTTCCAAAAGATGTATTTAAACTTCTGGTAAACATCTACAAGGATGCACAGAAAGGTACAGTGTGCTCTTGGGGCATTGTATGGGCTTCTCTGGACTATAAGAGGAGTATCCGGGGTATAATTCTACTGGCCTATTGTCTGCTGTGTTCTGAACAAATAGCTGGATGGCTTCATTTTATTTCTAGGCATACAGTCGTTCTGTCATTTGAAGTCATATATTGTGACTGCATCCAACCAAAAGCACAATGACAGATGAGCATTATGGTCATTCAGCCAGTCAGTATTGCTAGGTGTGTTCGGTATTATTGTACCTTGACGCCACCGGAAGCTAGGGGTTTGACAGGAGGAACGCCCCTTTCACACCCCCAGCTCCTGATACGGTCAAGGCACAAAGGTCCTAGCATGTGGATAGATTGTCCCAGCGCTGCAGCCTTAGCCAGAGGGTTACTATAGTACAAGCTGTTCATATAAAGTTTTGACGACTAATAAGATGCATCAGGGAACTAGGGGGGTCCCTCACATTAGAGACATTAAGACTGAAGGAAATAAAGGATCCTTCATAAAAGTTTCCCATAAAATCAGGGGCGTATCTATAGGGGGCTGCAGGGGTAGCAGTTGCTACAGGGCCCTGGAGCCGTAGGGGGCCCAAAGGCCCCTCTATCACATAAGAAGACACCAGTATTTTAAATGGCACATGGCAGATAAGGGGCCTATTACAGATTTTGCAACAGGGCCCAAGAGCGTCTAGTTATGCCTCTGCTAAAAGTCCTTTTTATATAGTATCCCGAAGGTGCTTTCGGAGAGGGGCACACATGGTGCCCTCTGAATGTGTTGTGTAATCTTGGCTTCTGAGTTACTGAGAGCATTGCATAAAAAAAGAGGAAAACTGCAGGCATGCCTGCTAAAAGAGGGTGGCTGTAATCTAATTTCTCCTCTTGGAGAGGGGTAAAGAGGCTGTCCAGTGGTTGCAAGAACAGCGTAATCCTGAAGATGGCTATGATTGCCTACCACAATGGCCTCTTCACAGAACGGAAATGATATGGCGGCCTGATGTCACCAAACCGATGGTATAAAAATGGTAAATTCCAGTAGAATACAAATATTACTATGACTGCATACTCCAATAAAACACACAGTGTAGATATAAAACCAGTATTTCGCCCATGTAGTGGCCTTATGTTCATCATGGCTATGTCAAGCAGTAGATCTAGAGTGTAGTTGTAGTAGCAGCTTGAAGCTCACAGTAACTGCATAAGCAGGCAAGAACCGACTCGAGCGGAAAATATTACTCCTGCCCAGGATATGAAGATGAAGTGTCACACCGTAACCATGTATCTTTCGTGGACATGTTGAAGACAGAGTCTAACATAAATGTAAATACTCCTACCATGAAAGGTGGTAACGAGGAGGCTGCTGCTTGCCGTACCCATGTAGGGATGTCCGATACTAACACTATTACTAATGATCAGATAATATTACACAATAATATTGATGTGAAAGTTGGCCATTTTTAGTCATCTCCCGTATTCTTTCTAACTGATTTTTTTTTTTATCCAACAGGAAAATATATTGGAAATTTGGAAAATATTACATTTACTGAAAGCTTTCTGGGTAGTAAGGATCATGGTGGCATCCTGTTTTTTATACCCACTTTTCAAGATCTCAGTGGACTGCCTGTGCCTAATAGTCCTTTCCTGTGTGGGGTTATCATCCTGAAAATGGAGGTTCCATGGGCAAAGGTTTTCCCTATTCGTTTACTGTTGACGTTGGGAGCCGAAAGTGGTGGTAAGTTGTGTCACATCCCATCTTCAGTTTTAGACCTTCAGCAATAAGCCACTTAAATTTGGTTTTGCCATCATGGAGTAAGCTAGTATGCTTCTAGAATGTGCCAACATTTACTTACCGTGGGGGTCTGACTGCAGAGCGTCCCACAATCTTCAGAATAAGGGATCCTCTTTTCCTTTGTTCTGCACCCATCCTAGTAATGTCATATGCTAGTCATTTCATAAGAACACATCTCTGAAAATGTTCTCTAAACTTTTCGGTTACTTTTCTTTTCCTAATTGTGTCATTTTCAAACGTGTGTTTTCTAACCATTGCAGAGTGCAGGCATAAAAATGATCGGCATTGTCGTGTAAACAAGGGTTGTGCCAACAACCATAATGTAAACCCTGTGAATCGCAACTCAAAAATTACGGCGTGTGATTGCTAAAGTCAATGAGCATTAGTAGTCTTGCTATATTGTCTATTGGTGTTCACTGGGGACAACCTGCCCTTTTAATAGGACCCTTACAATACATTCACTAATTAAAATCCACATACGGGAGTCCGTAGACAGGAATTGGCTTTCAGCTACTGCCCACAGAAGTCTATGAGGAAGAGAGGGGGGAGGAAGAGGGAGCATAGACACACAGAGGCGAGGCACTGCAGGTGGCTCTAGTGTTTTTACTGTTTCACCTTGGTGTTGGTTTTTCAGTTAAACTGCTCAGTACTGCTGTGTAGTGTCCTCCACACTCTTGCATCTGAGAGTTCGATAGAGGGGAACAGGATCTCCTCTTCTCTCTGTGTACAGTGTATGGGCATCATAACAGCTAGTCTCCAGATGGAGCCTACAGAAGAGGCAAGATCTCATGAAACAGTAGGTAAACTTCTGAGTGAACCTGCAAGCTTGGAACAGCAGCATAACTTGGTTTATGGTCTTGTTACGAGGAGGCAGTTTCCCTTTAAGGACGCTCTTTGGATGTTTAATTAAAACCTATAGATCTTCTAACTTTGACCGAGATTGTCAAAATAACTAAAGTGTTTCAATGTCTGTTTAATTCCTCAAGTATATCCATGCCCTATAACAAGCCGCAGACATCGAAAATCTGTATTCGGAGAGATTGGACATACTATCATAAACTTATTGACTGTAAGTATTTTATTCTGTATGTTTTATAGCAAAGTGATTTAACATGAAACTCTTGAGCAAAAACAGAAAAAGAAACCACTTTTGGCCAGAGTTTTGGAGATCTATCCACCGTTCCTCAGTTATACTTACTGATTCACTGTCTTTGCCGAGGTTTTTCAGCATCTTTTTGTAGGCCTAATCCTGAAGCTGGATGAGAGTACTGCAAAAAGATGTCTGGATGATGTCTGCATGGACACTGGACTAGAATCCTAGAATGGTAGAGTTAGAAGGGACCTCCAAGGTCATCGGGTCCAACCCCCTGCTCAGTGCAGGATTCACTAAATCATCCCAGGTTGGGTAACTTCTACACTTTGACCAAAAGCCAATTCAATATTTGCCTGAGGATTCATGTTACATATGTATATACTAAAAGAGCGATTTTATAGAATTTTTAGTTTCCTCCCTTTTTTTTCTATTGTGTATTCAGGACCTCAGAAATTACCAGTACACAATTCCACATGTGGAGGGTTTGGTAATTCACATGGAAATGAGCAAAAGCTGCATAAAGATCCCTTCAAAGCGACATAATGAGGTGAGCAAGATATACAAGTTAAATCTTACTGGGTAGAACTCGCCGATTGCAGGAGCTCATTCATCCCATAATATTATTTGTACCCCATCATACTGGGCAGAGTTATCAAAATCAAGGGAAATGTGTTTCTTTTCTTGTGTGTTTTTACCAGAGTTGTGCTCTTTCTTATATGTAATATGAGTAGTCTACAGACCAATAATATAGTTTGTGAATGCTTTATCGTTTCCTAAATGAAAGAAAAACAGTAGGGCAGATTTACTATTGGAAATGTCTTATTTGATTTGCATCATATTTATCAACTGCTGAGACACTGTTTAAGCAGCAAAAAAAGTGGCTTTGCTGAAAAGGGCATGTTTAAATGTAACCTCGTGCTACAAATGTATTTGCAAAATTTGGTGTAAACTAGGCCAACTGAAAGGTGGTTTAAAGAGTCTAAAGATAATTTAGATTTATTATCCAGCATGGGTCACTGTGATCAATTTGGTGCATTTTTAAGACTGGCAAGTCTAAAGGCCCTTTTACATGCAAAGATAATTGCTCAAACTGACGAAAGATTTAGCAATGGTTTTGCATAAAATTACACGCACTGATAATCACTCTATTTCCTCATTAGCTTAAGCTATATTTAGACGGGACGAATGTTGGGCAAACGATGCCAGACACTCGTCCCCGCACGTACACGCTCCCGTGCATCGGTACAGGGGCTTGTATCGCTGGCTCACAGCTGGGCGGCAGGAGCAGATTTCAGTTCTCGCTCCCCCCCCCCCCCCTCCCCTCTCCATTCAGTTACCATAGTGGCCGTTCAATACTGAGCAGCTGCTATTTACACTGAACTGTCATAGTTAAACTCCTCGCTCATTGTTTATACTAATAAGTTCAATTTTCGGCCACATTGCAGCGCTGGGTGTCTCTTACAGTTTTTTATGGTTTATAGGCGCAATTCCTTTTTTTTTTTTTTAAGTTTAACTCCTCTGTTTTTATTAAGAAATAATCCAGCATTCAGTAGACACGTTTCAGGGCCGGTGAGCCCCTTCCTCAGTATTTTAGCTGGGGACACACAGCCAGCATTGGTATGTTCTCTTTACAGAGGAGGGACTCCACTTGTAACGAGGTGGCTGTTTTTGGAATTGATGCTGGAATTCACGTTGCACTTGAACAATGTATTCACACTTGGCAAACTCAGCACACAGAACGATTTCTCCTGTGGTGTCGCCATTTCCCTATAGACTGTAAGCAAGAAACAGCGCTGCGGTGTGGCAGAGAATGGAACTTAGTAGTATGTCATGAGAAACTTTGACCCTTCCTCTTCTCAGTGAACCTGTCTTTGTAATTAAGTCCCCAAAGCTGCTCCTTTTTGAATAACCCTGTATTTAACTGATTTTTTTTTCCCCCTAACTTGTTGTTTTTAACAGATTCTTAAAGTGATTCATTCTTGCAATGAGCACGTCATAAGCATCGGTGCTAGCTTCAGTTTGGAAGCGGACTCTCATCTGGTTTGTGTGCAGAATAGTGATGGAATCTACCAGACACAAGCCAACAGTGCTGCTGGACAGCCTAGAAAAGGTGAGGACCTATTATTTTATACTGGAAACAGTTATTGTATTCCATCGGATGTCTGACAGCGAATGGATGCTTGTCTGACTAAGCTGCTGTCTTGTGTAAAGCTCCGTTTTAAGATCTAACTTGTGCTAGTGCTATACAGGCTGCAATCAAAATTAGTCATCCGGGCCCAAATATGCTCAGCATGCAACCAGTATTGCCTGTGTGTGGTATGCTGTAGAAGCACTCACAAAGCACAATGTCATACTGTCATTTTGTAGCCGTGACATATAAAAAACAATCACCTCACATAGAATCTGGGCCACACTTTTAAGGCATATGACCCAATTCCAGAAAGATGTTTACATGTACAATACATGATTCATGGAGAAAGGATTACTCTCCATCACAAGATCACAATAACCTTTCGGGTAGACAGACTTGTGATGTTTTCTCTGAGCTGTTGATGAATGGTCTTGGTACAAATTGTTCATTTGGTGAAATTGTACTTTTGCTCTTTATTGGCCACCCATTCATCGTGTTTAAACTATTAGTGTAATATGTGGCCATATTGACCATTTTAATTAACTATAAATGTTTAGTTTGATGTAGACTTCTTTTACACTTGGGCACTCTGTGTTTCTTATTTATTGTAATATATTGTTTCTTAGTTACTGGAGCGAGTTTTGTTGTCTTCAATGGTGCTCTGAAAACCTCATCTGGATTTCTTGCTAAGTCTAGCATAGTAGAAGGTAAGTGTTAAATGTATACATGATAACGTACTTAACAGTTGGAGAACATGACCATTTTTTTGTTTCTTCATCTTTGTTTTCTTCTTGCTACTTAACAGAAAATTAAAAAAAAAGACTTTTTTTTGTCATAGCTGCGTGAGGGCTTGCTTTTACAGGACAACTTGTATTTTTCAATGGTACCATTTAATGTATCATATAATGAACTGAAAAACTTTTAGAAATTTTAAAAAGTGTGGTCAAATGGCAAAAATGCAAATTATTTTTTTTCCTTTTAGGACTTTTCTTTATAGCGTACATAAGCCTGCTCTATACAGTGACACATGATGTCCACTGTACATGTACAGCGCATGTTAGGAAGGAGTTACCAACTTCTGCAGGCTTTTCTGTTTGTCTTTTACATTCTACATTAAGTGTCAGTGTGTCCGGTACTTTCTCCCATCTTATTTGGCAATGCCCCAAGGTGCAAGGCTTTTGCGGTCCAGTAATTAGGGCCCTTTTACACTGAACGATGATTGTCCAAAAAATATTTGGATTATGCGAATTTGAACGATAATCGTTTAGTGTAAATGGGCCAGCGATTGAACGGCGAACATTAATTGGTTCACTTATCTTTCGTTCGTCGTTTAGTGCTTCAGTCCATGAATACGCTACGTATTTGCAGACTGAAATCTGCATATGTCCGTGTGAATGAGCTTTTATACCTCTTATACTTGTGCTTACTCTAGTAATCTTTATGTAGTATCATTAGATTTGCTATCTTATTGCACCCTGTGTTTTTCAGTTTTTCCTAAGAAATAATCACTTGCACCATTTTGTTTACACAAGAAAGCATTAATACCCGATGTTGTATTATGCCACAGTACTTAGTGTGAGGGTGGCTTCACCTATGCGTACAAAGGTACGCGCAAACCTCGTCTACGTACGTGCAAAAACACACGTGAATGCAGGTCCATGCCCATTGCCTTCAATGGGGCCCCGGCTGCTGCCAGCAGCCCCATTGAAAGCATGGGGCTGCCAACAACCCCTGCAGTGATTTTCGGGGAAGGGCTTTAAATATAAGCCCTTCCCTGAAAATAATCCCTGGTTTGTGTAAAAAAATTTTAAAAAAACATATAGCTGTCCGCCGCTGCTGGGGCTCAGGCACGATTTCTTTGCTTGGTCCCCGGCAGTGTAGTGTAGTTCATTGCAGGGGATTCCTTGGATGGGACCGGCGCTTCTGTAGCCCACTGAAAGAAATGGGCTGCCGGCAAGCCCTGCAGGGATTTTCGGGGAAGGGCTTTAAATATAAGCACTTTCCTGAAAATCATCCCTAGAATGTGTTGAAAATAAAAATTTTTATATATATATATATATATATATATATATATATATATATATATATATATATATATATATATATATATATATATATATATATAATATATATATATACATACATACATACATACATACATACATACATACATACATACATACACACTCACCTCTCCGCAGCTGCCAGGGCTCATGCACATCCAGCCACATCTTCTCCCTGCACTGCTCTGAATCTGTTTCAGCAGGCGGGGATTTAAAATCCCCCCCCCCCCCCTCCTGCTGAAAGGGCTGTATCTGATTGGCTGAGGGCTGCCTGTGATTGGCTGAGCGCTCAGCCATTCATTGAATGACAGCTGAGCGCTGCCTGTGATTTGGCTGAGCGCTGTAATAAATCCCCACCTGATGAAAGAGATTTAGAGCAGTGCAGGGAGAAGACACGGCTGGATGCTCCTGAGCTCCGGCAGTTGCAGTTCTTGTCTGAATGCAGCCTGATACATATTCATGACGGTAAAGCTGTCTCTTTGCCTTTTGGACAAGTGTGCCGTTTTCATTTCTAATCTAGTTTTACTGCAAAGGGGAAAAAACCCTACATTAAAACGTTGTCCTGTCTTCATTAACCTTTTTTTTTTTTTCCCTAGATGGAATGATGGTTCAGATAACACAGGAGATGATGGAAGCTCTGCGCCAGGCTCTGAGAGACAAAAAAGACTTCCGGATAACATGCGGCAAAATAGATTCGGGAGACTTGTCTGAAGAAGTGACCATTCGTTGGGTGGAGACTGTAGACAATAAAAATAAAGGGTAAAAGAATGAAGTGTGAAAATATGAATGTGTTAGCACTAGTAATTCAGATATTTAAAAGTGTTATTTGGTCCCTAGTTATCAGTCATGTTGTATCTGAGCTTTTTCTTTCTTTCTAGCAATTTTGTACAATGTTATTTTGACACTTTTTTTTTTTTTAATACATCGATCTGTACACCTAATTGAGAAGGTTAGGCTTCTATGCTAGACAACAGGATTGTTGCTGTTTTGGGGGTGAAAAAGTCAGATTTTTTAAATTTATTTTTTTCCCCGCTCAATCCTAGGCAGCTGCTTGCTTTAATTTTTAGCCCCAGTTTGAGTGACAGTTTTGAGTGATAATTTTTGCATAAACTCTTAAGTAGCTAATTAGCTACTTAAGAGTTAAATGTAGGTGGAGCGGGACACCGCTGATATCTCCAAGAACAGCAGCTGCTTTGTATAAGCAAACAACTGCTCTGTTCTCAAAGCTTTTAGCTGGTATCCCGCTGAGCTGATGGCTCCAAGAACAGCAGGAGCGCTAACCACTGCTTTGTTCTTGGAGCTATTGCTGAGAGCTCGGAGCAGGATACCAGTTGAAAGAATACCATCAGCTGGTATCCCGCTGAGAACTTAGCGCGTGGTGCTGATAAGAGTCATCGCTGACACTTAACTTGCTAAAAATCAGTGATGAACTAATAATGCACGAAAAGTGCACGATGGCAGCACGTTTAGACACAACGGTTATCGCTCAAAAAATGGCTTTTGAGCAAATTTTGAGCGATAATCGTTGTGTTTAAATGGGCCTTTAGTCTTCCTGAGCTAGTATATGCAAAGACAATTAGTTTCAGGTAGAGGATGATATGCAGGCCAATTACCAGGTTCTGCACTATATACGCTTATGATACATTTAGACAGTACGATCTGCCCGTCTTAACGACTACACAAAGGCTGACTTCAATGCTTGTTGTAAGCGCTTGTGAAGTCTTATGTTGGGCAGATCCTCACTGGCTTCTTGCTCAGCGCTTCATATTCTATGTCCAGTGCTGAGTGGGAAGTGTTTACGTGCAGCGAGAAGCCTGCGATCACTGATTTTTATGCTGATTCGAAAAGTGAACGAATAGTAAACTTTTTTCATTTAGATGCAACGATTATTGTTCATTTTCGTTCCTATAAACGAATTTAGAGCGATTAATTGTCCCGTGTAAATGGTCCTTTTATACAGGAAAATCTGTCCGTCAGCCAGTGTAGGCAGTAATACTAGTTCTACATCTACAGTACCTTATATTTCTGACTATATGGCTTTGAATTCTAGGATCATAAGCCCCATTGATGGCCAATCAATGGAAGGAGTTTCAAGTGAAAGGATTTGTCAGGATACTGATTTTGAAGCCCACGATAAGGCTGTGAAATGCACAGAGGTAAGTGTTGCACTCTCGGACATTACAAGTTGTGGAGCACATGCATTTTCCTGGTGTCACACTATTGAGCTGTAGATGATAATAGTGTGAACATTTTCATTAAAAGAACAGAACAACGTTGCATGTAACACGCGATGACCTGTAAGCTGTAATGTTACATGTTATGCCATCTTCTGGCCAAGGACTTAATACATGAAGTGATGATCGATCGTTCCCAGTCATTGCTCGGTGTAAACATGCTTAGCAATAAAACGCTTGGATGTAATTGGTTGTATGGTTTGTGTGGGAATACAAATGTATCATTTGTCTGCAACACATCCTCTTATCGAAAAAGGATAAGAATAGGCGGAACAAATGATATTTTAGCATAATGTACTAATTTTAAAAATAGAGCTGTAAATTCTTGTTTACATTTTTGCACTCATTACCCTTAATAAAACGAAGAAAAAAATGTCAATTTTTTTTTTGGTGCTCCAGGAAAAAAAATAGAACTATAAAATCGCTAAAAAGAGTCTTGTCCTTTTTTAAGAATGAAACAGTCGTGGAGTACCATGTTTCCCTTGCTCCTCAGACAAATACTAATTGTGTTTATTGTTTTTTTTAATGATTTTTTTTTTAGTAATTTATTTTGAGTTGGGAAAATTTTATAGAAAAATGATTTGACCAATGAGCTGCTGCATTGTGACCAAGAATAGTCCTCTTTATGCACTCTTGAAAAGTAAGCTTCAGTTAGTGCAGTGTTAACTAACAGCAATGCATTAAAACAGTTGGTGCTAATGGTATGGTGCGAGCCTAAAACTACTGGTGTTAGTTCTTTAATCAGGTTCTCATGTCCATCTTTTAGGTGTTTTATCTGCTAAGAGACCGGGAGCCATCCAATGCGACGGCTCACCTTCAGTTCGCTAAAGAAATAGCAACGGCATGTGGAGCTGCTCTCTGTCCGCATCTCAAGACCTTGAAGAACAGTGGAATGAATAAGATAGGCTTACGAGTCTCCATGGACATCGACATGGTAACAGTTCTGCTCCTTGATTTATCCATATCTATTCATTGATCTAGTGTTATAATAAATATATATTAATGTATACAATGTCAGTATCTTAACAAAGCACACTGTTGTGGTTTTCTGAAATAAAGATATTGGGTGGGGAATTTCTCATAAAATCATAGAAGGTAAAATAAAATGGAACTTCATATATTATTTCCAGCTTGGGATGTGCAGGGTGAGGTAAAAGTCTGGACGCACCCATTTAACTGGTGTAATAATGAGAAAATAGAATTCCAATGAATGAAAGTATTGTGGGAGAGACTACTCTTTTTTTTTTTTTTTTTTTTTTTTTTTTAGTAGAGGACACATTTTTGGCAGCCATTTTGAACTCTGCCATATCAAACTCAGCTTAGGTTTTTTAAATGGTCAGATGGTTATGTGATATATCAGTCTTTTTTGCTGTGGATCCTCCGTGCGGACGCAGACTGCAGATTCCGCAAAAAGAATCCGGTTGTGTGAAGCCAGCCTCACCCTGTATACCTTTTACATATTTTGTATCTACTTTATACTCTAAATGTTTTGTTTTTGTATCGTCTTCTGTTCAGGTCGAATATCGTGTCGGGTCTGGTGGTCAGCCTCTCGCTCAACTGTACTTGAATGACCTAGATAGTGCCCTCATCCCAGTCATCCACAACCGAACCTCAGACACCAGCATCTTGCCTCTGGTAATGGAACTGATCTTCTTCTTGATAGAGAGCCTTAGTTAGTGTTCCCCATACTCATTGGTCGTTTGATGGCGTGGGCTCTCGCCTGTTCTTGAACTTGTCAGCCTGTTTTGGACATCAAGTGCTTTATACAAAGAATTCATTGCTATAAAAACCATTGCAGATGTAAGTTCTCTGTTGCCCTCTATCCTAATTGTGCCACCGCGACGACTAATCCACATTTTTCAACCAAAATCTAGATTTGTTGCTGGTTTCCAAGACCTCCCTGGTCTTTGTAGTATTCAGGACCCAGGGTTATTCTCCTTCATGCACTGGCTTGTTTAAACCTAATTGGCGTTATTGAAGCTTTTTCCTTGTGAATAGTTGCTGTTGGCAATACCTTTGTGTTTAAATCAAGAATCCAGCTGACAGAAGAATATAGATGACCGACATTTGTGGAAGCAGTCAAAGTAATCAAATATCACATTATTGTGCTGAACGCTAAAGCAGCTATTCCCTGATGGAAGACGGTCTAAGAAAAGCCTGATTTTACAACCTTTTACATAAAGGAAACCGTGAGTGAGCTGTAAAATAAAATGAATAAACATAGGCATCAATGGTAAAAAGGAAAATTCAGGAAGCTATCAAAGGATCAGAAGTGGGGACTGATTACCTTTCTCTTGGTTGCTTCATTCGAAAAAATGGTGGCTTGGCTGGAGCATAGATCACTTCTAATATCCCTTTATGCTTGTGGAGGTCCAACCTCTAGGACCCCCATTGATCATTGCTAGTTTAGTGCTGCATCCTCTTCACAGTTTTTACATAGTGGTGTCCAAGTATGCAGAAAACCTGCAGCTAGCACCATTCGCATCACTTTATATTGAAATACTCCTTTAACACATCAGGTGCCGATACCCATTTGATATACTGGCCAAGGCACAATGGGTTGGGAAAGATGAGGATCCCACAGTTGGATTTTAAGAGTACTTTTACATCCTTAGAATAGCCGCCTGGGAAATTGTTCAAGAGGGATTACAAGCAACTGTCGTTCCGTGTACACAGGAGAAGCGACAGGGCAAGTAAGCCAGAATCGTTCTCGTCAGACGGTTCGTATTTACCTTAGCTAAAAATGAAGCAACTATCTGCCTGTGTAAACGGGCAATCCTTCATCTATGAACAATTGCCTGTTTACTCTGAATAGGGGTGGGCAGCTGGAAGAGATCTCTGACACGCTACACCTCCATTCAGTGAATGGCTATTGCTCCTGTGTTGCGATGGCTGGTGGATCCTTAAGTGCCTGATGGTCGTCCCATGTAAAAGCATCCTAACTGCTCAATCCTTATCTGGAGATAAGCCTCTATCCGAGTAGTCTTGCAGCTGCTTTCTCTGCTCTCTACATTCTGAACACATGCACACTCTTCCAGTGATGCATGTGTTTATATAGGGTGTCCGCTGAGATGGCCATCTAGTGTGTATGGGCAGCCTTGGATAAATCAACTTTTTCATAGAAACTCACAGGGATCGAAACTTTGGCCAAGCACCCTGTCAGGAAATAAAAACTCTTTGTAGGGAGTGCAAGATAAGGGTCAGCACTCTGCAGCCATACTAAATCTAACCACGACTGTTCCTTTAGGGCTTCAACGACTTTTCCTTCTTTATCTATAGCTTCAACTTTATGATAAAACTTTTCCTATTTAATTTTACTAAAAGTTATTTAGGATCCACTATGATCTCAAAATACTAAAAAAAATGATTTTCTGGATTATCTTCTTCTAATTAAAAAAAAAGCAGAAAATAAAAAAATGAGACAATGTTTTTAACCCATTATATACTGGTAAGCACAATTTATAAGCTGCGACTATTTATGATTCTGACGCCATAACATAAGGACATTGTATAGCTCATTGGAACACTTTATCTTTGTAGCAATCCGCTCTCGTTTGTAAGTATCAGACAATACATTACGCACTGAACGCAAAACACTAAATGGTCAGATTAGTTTCTTGAATCGTTGTCACGGTGATACAAGAGTTAGAGCAAGTATCTTGTGCTAATCTTGGAATACAACAAGGTACGGCTCAAAAGAAACCGCTAAAGAATAAAACTTTAATACATAATTCTCATAGTGCGAACCTGAGGTTTGCGCATTTGAGGTTCGCTATTACAGCAACCCTGGTGCAATATATTATGTAAATTAGCTTTCCTCATTTATAGAAATCTTCAGTTACTACGTTTTGCTCTTGTAATTACACTGCTGGATCAGTTTTTCACAAGCAGGGCTGGTTTTTCAGGTCAGGGCTGTAAATATACTGCATTACGTTCTATGTGTTATTTCGAAGGCTAAAAAGTATTCTGTATATCATTAGTTCTATTTAATTTTGAGAAGTATAAACGTATCTGTAAAGATCCAGCCTGTGTAGAGCTCTAAGGTTCATCGTCATACCTTTATATTCCTAAAGCTATATTTAGATACAACGTTGCAGGATGGAAGGAATAATTTAATTTACTTTGTATATTTATAATTACACAAGCAATAACTTAGAGAGGGCACACATATATTTTTCTATTGCATTTCTTTCCATTGCATAGTGTATCTAGTTCATTTTAACTCATGTATATTAATAAACATTCATATGCAAAAACTTTTGCAGTTTCTGAAGTGGGTAATCCAAATGTAGCATTCCTTACTAATAATGGCATACGCCAGTCTTGTTGGTTTGTACACGCTTTCAAGTGCTATTTTTATGCAATATATCACGTTAAAATAAGATTCTGGACAGATTCAGAATTTGTCGTATGTCCAGACCCCCCCCCCCCCCCCCAGGTATTTCATCTCGTCCCGCAGCTCCTGTGATTAGATACGCAGTGCAGTTTATGTACAGTAGCGCAGACCCTGGTGATAGTCCTTTGACACTCTCTCATTACAGTCTGAATTGCAC
Organism: Eleutherodactylus coqui; assembly: GCF_035609145.1. Classification (NCBI taxonomy): domain Eukaryota; kingdom Metazoa; phylum Chordata; class Amphibia; order Anura; family Eleutherodactylidae; genus Eleutherodactylus; species Eleutherodactylus coqui. The sequence continues at coordinate 97,351,289 of NC_089841.1, forward strand.
GCAGTGTAGAGGGTCTGGCAGCATTTTCTTCCCCCTGTCTCTATTTAAATAATAATAAGCGTGCTTGGCCGAGCCGATCTGTGCATTTTTAGGCCACTTTCACACAAGCGTATTTGCATAAATCTGTAATATGGACGTATCGGAGATGAAATTGCATCACTGTGTTGCTTTGATTGCCTTTGTTTTCTAGTGGGCAAATGTGGATCTGTTTGTTTGCACAATAGAAAATGCAAATAAATGCAAATATGGGTAACCTAGAGATGTGTATATATATTTTAGTCACTCTCCGTAGGCTAGAATAGGCGTACTTTTCACCAAAAATGGACTCATGCAAATAGATTCATAGATTTTTATTAGCTACATATTATGGTCCTCCAAAACACAGGACAAATACGGATTGAAAATGCGCTCCTCTGAAAGTGACCTTATGGTGAAGTTCGGAGAAAGAAAGAATTGATAGACTGCTCTTTGCAGATTCTGGCCAGCTTTTAGCATGGGTTCCCACGGGACGCTTTCCCAGCGGAAATCTCGAGGTTTTGCCGCAGCGAAAAATCACGAGATTGCTGCAGGTCTTGGAGTGGCTTAGCTGCATGCTTTTCCATTGTGGACGGCTCTCCCATACAGAGGAGCGAGGCCACAACGGAAAAAAATGGACATGCTGCGTCCCTGGGAATCCATGCTGCAGCTTCGGCTAATGCCAGCTTTGCCGCAACGGATTGTCCCCCTCCCTCCGTGTGGACGAGATTTTTGACAAATCTCGTCCACATGGCTGGCTAATCCCAGGATTAGCGGCTGCAGGCGGATTTGCCGCAGCGAAATTTCGCAGGGAATATCCGTGGCAAATCCTTTGGCAAGGCTTTTAAATAGGTCTCAGAGACAACACCTATCCTGTTGCAGCTGCCATGGCAATTGACTGATTATCATTAGGCCAGCTAATGCCCACAGCTCATATTGCCATGAGAAGCACTCCCAAGCAGACATTTGTACTATCACATTGCAACTGTCCTCAGTGGCGTCCATATATCCTGATACGGCGTGTTGGGCTGGAGTTGTCTGTTTTGTTTTTTTTAATTCAAAATGTATTTTTATTAAGGTTTCATGTATTACAGTCAGTGTAGTGAACACATTTCAAGTTAAACTTTGCAGATATTTACTCCTCATTGCAACCATATAATCGCGCATCTTGACCTCCTTTCGTTATAAGATGTCGCTTCACGAAGAGTCTCTTGTCTTGTAGTGTTTTTTTTTTTGCGCCAGATACGCCCACACTTAACATAGCGTAACCACTAACTGTAAGTACTTCAATTAGAGTGAATAATCAACTATAGTATAACTTATGTAACATTCTGGGGAAGGGAAGTGGAGGAGGTCCGTGGAGGCGTCTACGAGATCTCTCCGTAGGCCTCGTAGAATAGAGGGGGGGGGGGCTAAGGTGTAGGGCAAGTGAGGGGTTACTAGGGTGAAAGAAGGAGAGGAGGAAAAAGATAAAGAAGAGGGAAAAAGGAAATCGAAAATGTCTCATTCCCAGGGTCATTTCTTAACACCCAAATTTATGTTTAGTTAGATATATCACTGTTCGCCAGCCAGTTCTCAAACCTTGGGGATCTGCGGAACGTCAGCCAACTCTCCCATGTAGCGTGGTATGTCGAGTATTTGGCATCGTCTCTGGCCCTCAGCTCCTCCATACGGCAATTTTCGTCTAGGGCTGTCACCCACTCCACTCTCGTCGGTGGGGTCTGAGATCTCCAGAGTCGAGGTATTGCCACTCGCATTGCTAGTAGGAAGAACCTGAGGATGCTCCTCTTGTTAGCTTTGATAGGACCTGGTAGGACCGATAAAAGTGCCATGATAGGCGTTAGTACCAGAGATTCCCTGTTCAGAGAGTTATGTAGGGCCTCGATCTCCTTCCACAACGCCAGGATCTGGGGGCAGGACCACCAAATATGTGCGAGCGTGCCAGTCTCGCCTTGGCATCTCCAACACGTCAGATGTTCCCGGGTAGTATCTTGCCAGGCGTGCGGGGGTGCGATACCACCTTGTTAGTAGTTTATAGTTTAGTTCCTGGTGGTTACCAGAAGCTGTCATCTTGTGGGTTAGACACATTGCTTTGTCCCACTCATCTTCAGTCACAGCTCGCCCCAGCTCCTTTTCCCAGGACCTCTTAATACCCCCTCCGGGGTCCAGACCCCCCCCCCCCCCCCCCCGGCTATCAAGATGCCATACACCGCGGAGACCTCCCCTCTCGGCCTCCCAGGGCCCCCTCACATCTCCTCAAAGGGGGTGGGAGGTGATGTCAAGTCCGAGATCGGACCCAGGGATCGTATATAATGTCCTAGCTGAAGGTACTGGAACCACGCACCCGCCATGTGTCCCCCATCCCCCAGGAGTGTGCTCAGTGCCAGCAGGCCCTCTTTGCCAACCACCTCTCTGACCCTGGGATACGGAGTCCCTAATCTCAGTAGGGGTAGTCCTGCGTCTCCCTGGGGGAAGTCCGGGTTCCCAGTCAGCGGTGTCCAGGGCCCTGGGACCGTTACCAGTCCATGTCGATGCGCAAACCCATCCCAGCTCCTTAGGAGGTTCCCCATAAAGGAGGAGACCCTGTTACCTCTTCTTCCCAGTCCACCTCTCAACCAAAAGAAACCCTGGATTCGTCCTGCCGTAGCCTCTTGTTCTAGTTCGACCCATCGCTTGGATGATCTTCCATGAACCAGGTCCAGTACTGCCTTGCATATGGCGGCTCTGTAGTAAAGAAGTAGGTCTGGTAGACCCGCTCCTCCCCTCTCCTTTGGTTGGGTAAGTAGTTTAAAGCTGAGACGTGGCCTGGCTCCACCCCACACAAAGCGTGTCACCACTTTCTGAAGTTTAGCAAAGTAGTTCCGCGGGATCCCTATGGGTAGGGTTTGGAAGAGGTAAAGGAGCTTGGGGAGGGAGTTCATTTTGACGGTGTTGATTTTGCCAAACCACGAGAGGGACAACGGTCTCCATCTCTCGAAGTCCCTCACTAAGGCGCTGTACATGGGTTCGTAGTTCAGGCCAAGTATTTTCTCAGGATCTGGGGAAAGGACCACTCCCAGGTATTTTATATGATCTTCTCGCCACTTTAGAGGGAACAGGGCCCTGAGCCTCACTATTTCCGACTCCGGAAGTGTGATATTCAAAATTTCCGATTTAGTCAGGTTAATCTTGTAGTTGCTAACCTGGCTATATCTGTCGAACTCTTGCAGTATAGCAGGTAACGCCTGGCTGGGGTTCGTGACATACACCAGCAGGTCATCAGCAAACAAGGCCACTTTGTGTTCGCCACCAGCTGTTTTATAACCCTGTATGTCTTTATTTCCCCTCAAGGCGTTGGCCAGTGATTCCATGACTAGGGCATATAGTGTCGGGGATAATGGGCAGCCCTGTTGTGTGCTGTTCCTGATGTGGATTGGGTTGGAAAGTTTCCCGTTAACACGGACCTGTGCTGTGGGGTTGTTGTAAAGGGCCATTACCCAGCCTATTATCCTGTTACCTAGCCCGATCTTTCCTAGTGTGGCGTCTAGAAATGTCCAGTTTACGCGGTCAAAAGCCTTTTCAGCGTCGACCGAGAGAAGACTCAATGGGTTATTTGCCTCTCGTGTCCTTCCTATCAGTGATAGGGTCCGTATCGTGTTGTCCCTTGCTTCGCGCCCCGGCACGAATCCCACCTGATCCCTATGGATAAGCCCGGGGACAAGAGGGCGCAGACGTGCAGCTATCGTTTTGGCAAAGATTTTCGTGTCGACATTCAATAGGGAGATCGGGCGGTAATTTCCACACGACATGGGGTCCTTGCCTGGCTTCGGGATGACTGTTATTGTGGCTTGCAGGGCCTGGTATGGGAAAGGGCATTTCCTTGAAACTGCGTTGAAGGCTTTGCATAAGAGTGGGGCTACAAGTTCCCTACATGTTTTGTAAAACCTAGGTGTGAATCCGTCGGGGCCCGGACTTTCCCCAATTTTCAAGTTGTTGATTTCCCCTATTATCTCTTGGTCTAGGAGGTCCTCCTCCAGTGCCTCCCCGTTCTCTGCCGGAATCGGGGCTGGGGCATATTTTTGTAAATATTGATCGATCTCTGATATGTTAGCTATTCCTTCAATGTTATATAACTCGTTATAGTATTTCCTGAAACATTCCAAGATGTCGTTTGTTGAGTGGACCTTGCCCTTTTCCGTTGAGTTCATTGCAAAGATATACGAGTGATTTTCCCACGGGTTTAGTGCTTTAGCTAACCAGGAGCTGCATTTATTGCCATATTCATAGAACCCCCCCCCCCCTTTAATCTATCTCTCAGATGTAAGTATGTCTGGTCCATATTGCCCAATATTTGTCGTCGTAAGTCTGAGATCTCAGCGTTTAGTGACGGAGAGGCGTTGGTTTTATTGGCCTGTTCCGCCTTGTCCAGCCTAGATATTAAGTCTGTCAGCTTGGCTGTCCTGTCCCTTTTAAGTCTTGCTCCGTGGGAGATGAAGACTCCCCTCAGGACACATTTCAGGGCTTCCCACTGGATAGTCGGGGGGGACGTGTCCGTCTTATGAACTTCAGTAAAGGTTTCTATTGTCTGTCTGTCTGATCTCCTGTAGGCAGCAAGGGTCATCCAGTAGATTGTCATTAAGTCTCCACGTGTTGAGTCCCCTTGGAGTCTCCCCCCCCCCCCACCAGTAGGGCCCCATAGACGGGTGCGTGGTCCGACCATATAAAGCTACTAATGGTACTTCTAGGGGCTAAATCTAGGAGGCCATGGGATATAAATAAGTAGTCCAGCCGTCCATAACTATTATGGGCGACTGAATGGTGGCTGTAGTCCTTGACCCCCGGGTGGAGTGTCCTCCAGAGGTCAATGAGTCGCAGCTCAGAAAACCATCTCCGCAGTGCTGCCAGGGAAGAGTTGGACTTACCCGAGGATGTATCTAGGCTGGGATCCAGGGCAAGGTTTAGGTCACCTCCAAGGATAATCTGGGATCCCGAGGCGAACTGCGCCAGTTCCCCTAGCACGTGGCATCCAAACGAGATCTGACCTTTGTTGGGAAAATAGACGTTAGCTATTGTTAAGATACGACATCCCAGGTCTATTTTTAAAAAGATATATCTGCCTTCCTTGTCCGTCCTAGAAGCCAGTCTTCTATGAGGGAGGTTTTTGTGAATTGCAGCGGACGTTCCGCAGATCCTCTTTTCTGGGTGGACACTATGGTGCCAGCTGGTATAGTATTTATTACCCTTAGGGGTGTGGTCTTTTCTATAGTGGGTCTCCTGAAACAGAGCTATCATGATCTTTTTCTTGTGCATATGTGCTAGTATCTGGCCCCGTTTAGCAGGGGCGTTCAATCCCCTGGCGTTGTATGTACAGAAGGAAAGACTAGTCATGGCGGCAGTTTATTGGAAAAGGTGGGTGTTTTCGTGGTGTATAGCTTCTTGTTTGGGAATGAGAGAGGGAAAAGGGGTGCGGAAAAAGGCTGTGATGGCAGATAGAAATGAGAAAAATAGGGAATAAGGGGACAGAAAGAGAACATTCTGTCGACTGGGAAGTGGAGTCCCAGTCTCACTAGATGGGAGAGCCAACCAGTGGTCAGCTGTAGACGGCACTAACATGTCGTCAACACGGTGGGAGGAGGGGAGTCACAAACACTAGAGTAACCCGGTCCCTCCCGCCATCCCCACCAGCAAACCGTGTAATCTATTGCATGTAACATACAATCAACAATAGCAATAATGAAGTGTACTGCAATTATCAAACATTTCGGTACCAATGCAATGAAATAGACAGTGGAAATACTTAGGCTCAATTAGCTCAATTAAAATTTAGCGCAACACCCGACAACTCGTGGCAGGTCACAACCGGTCAGAGGAAGGAGGCGGACCCTTTTTTCCAGGTCGGGGGGGGGGGGGGGGGCGGCACTGCGGTCCCTTTGGGGAGGTAGTCAGCGTGGGGGTCTGTTGAGCTGGTTATTGGGCCTAGGGCCGCGTGAACCGACTTCTTGCCATGATGCCCTGGGGCCAGAGATGGGTAAAGCCGGAATGTGTGGCCAGTCTGGTAGAGCCGGGAGTTCTAGTGTGCCCAGGAACCTGGGGAGGTCTGCGGGAGATCTGAAGATCCCTGTCTTGCCATTCCTGGTGGCCGTAATTTGAAAGGGGTATCCCCATCGGTAAAGGATTTTACTGGCCCTCAGCACTTCTAATATCGGCCGCACGGCTCTGCGTAGCTGCAAGGTGCGTCGTGCCAGGTCCGCGAAAATTGTGATAGGTTTGCCATTATAGGTTAATGTGTCCTTTTTATCTCGGGCGCTTTTCATGATGGCCTCTTTATCTTTGAAAAAGTGTATGCGGCATACAACGTCGTGGGGTCTGCTAGGGTCGTCTGGCTTGGGACCAAGTGCCCTGTGTATGCGATCAATTTCAACTGGTTGGTCGGGGTTACGTTTTAGAAGTGAGCTGAAGAAGTTGTGAGCCCAATCCTCTAGCTGAGATGGCAGCACCTCCTCAGGCAGGCCCCGCAGTCGCAGGTTATTGCGCCTGTGGCGGTTCTCCAGATCGTCAATATGCGCTAAGATATCTGCCAGTTGTAAGGCTTGTGCATTAAAGGAGATGTCCCGCGCCGAAACGGGTTTTTTTTTTTTTAAACCCCCCCCCCGTTCGGCGCGAGACAACCCCGATGCAGGGGTTAAAAAAACCACCCGCACAGCGCTTACCTGAATCCCGGCGGTCCGGCGTCTTCATACTCACCTGCTGAAGATGGCCGCCGGGATCCTCTGTCTTCATGGACCGCAGGGCTTCTGTGCGGTCCATTGCCGATTCCAGCCTCCTGATTGGCTGGAATCGGCACGTGACGGGGCGGAGCTACACGGAGCTACACGGAGCCCCATAGAGAAGAGGAGAAGACCCGGACTGCGCAAGCGCGGCTAATTTGGCCATCGGAGGGCGAAAATTAGTCGGCACCATGGAGACGAGGACGCCAGCAACGGAGCAGGTAAGTATAAAACTTTTTATAACTTCTGTATGGCTCATAATTAATGCACAATGTACATTACAAAGTGCATTATTATGGCCATGCAGAAGTGTATAGACCCACTTGCTGCCTCGGGACATCTCCTTTAATAACTTGACTGTGATCCTCGAGCATGGTCATAACTTTATCCTGAGATTCCTCAACCACGTTTAAACGGTTACCGACATGCTTTAAGCTCTTGTTGTAAAAGTGATAGTCTCCTTATGAGAGGCCTCCAGCCTCTGAAAGTCCCTTTTTGTCGCGAGAGATCGCAAGTGTTCCTTCCAATCCCACTCTTCGTCTGAGGAAGAACTACTGTAAGAGATTGGGCAGGCTGGTGCAGTTTTGGCTGCTGCAGAACCTCTTCTGCGGGCCCTTTGTTGGAGACTACTACCCCCATCTGATAGGGCGCTTGTTTTCCCAGAGGGGCTCGTGTGTTGTGCTATCTGGCTTCCACCCAGCCTTTTCCCCTGGGTTTGTGGTTGGGCTATGCCCCTGGGGTTTCTGGGTCCCTCACTGCCCTGTGTGGGGGTTGCCTGTGGTCCCACATCTTGTGTGTATGTGGGGCTGCTGGAGGGACAATCACCCTCCCCATCCACAGCTGGAGCAGGCTGGGGGGGCTCATCATCAGACCCTTTATTCATAGGGTCAGGCCAGGAAGAAGTGCTGCTGTCCCCACTTGTGTTGGGGCCAGCTCTGGGGGTGACAGAGTACTTATCTAGCGGCAGTGCAGCTCCCTCCTCTGCGCCGCTCTTCTCCTCTCCTCTCTGCTGCCGGTCCCACTGTCAGTGAAGGTCGGGCGCACATGGTCCAGCGCCATCTTGAGAGCAGAGGCAGTCTGCCCGCGGCCGCTGAAGAACTGCTCTATCTTTGGCGGCTCGTCCGCCGCCGCCTCCTGTGTCCTTCCTGTGAGCCTCCTCTTCCCCCATCGAGTCGTCGGTGTTTGCTTTGAGCCTGCTGGAGCACGGTAAGCTGTGTTTTACCGGTGGGTGCAGCGGGAGCCCGGGAGGGAAGCGTCCTACTCCTGCATGAGTTAGTCTCCGCCTCGTCTGTTTTTTTTTTTTCTTTTTTTCCCTGCATTAATCCTTTAGTCAGTGCATCAAATTTCGACAGAGGGTACAAATATCATGTGCACTAAATTAAAGGGGTTTTCCAGGCAAATTCTATTGATGACCTATCCTCAGGAAAGGTCATTGATAGTTGATCCCTGGGACCTACTCAGGATCCCTAGTGATCAGCTGATCACCTGGCACACTATCATTGTAGCAGTGCCAGATGTAATTGTTGGAGGTGGAAGCATCAGAGCACTGCCTCCTATTATGCCAGCTTTTGACCCTGCTGTCTGAACAGGAAGTGTAATAGGAGGCTCCCTTTGATTTCAGTGGAAGTGAAGCCCTCCTATGACCCTTCCACCTCCAACTTCAATGACTGCATCCCTCCCTGCTGTGCTGACCATGGTCCAGGCAATCAGCAGATCACTGATATCCTGAGTGGCCGATCCTTAGGGATCAACTACTATCCCGAGCATAGGTCATCAATAGGATTTGCCCCAAAAAAACCTTTTAATTTAGTCAACTGCACACCTATTTGTACACTGTTAAAATTTGATGCACTGACTGAGGGGTGATGGTTGATTAATATTGTACATATTGGATAGGTTTGTGGCCAGCCATATGTAAAGAAACACACTGCACCCATTCCTGTATTTTGCCACCAGCAACAAGTTTTGAGATCCGCTCAAGGTGGCCTGAATTTTCAGCAGCATCTATATTATCCAGCATGAGGACTACATCTTCTCTATATGTTAAAATCAATTTACTGTTGGCTCCCTCTATAAAAACAATTCTTCATGACCATGTAATGTATTTGTTCACCATGTGCCTTGCATTTTAGTGATCGATCCCTCTATAGAGTCTGAACATGTTCATTTTATTCAGCTACTCTAGAAAGCTACAAAACACTTCTTATGTGAATACAGCTTAATCATGCAGCGATGACACACTAAGTATATTCAAAATTCCTAAATACTTTAATTTCTCACCTTTTTGAAGATTTCTGCTGGCTGTCAGTGAATAGGAATATTAAGAAGTTGATAAAGACTTACAGCCCAAAGAGCTTGCTATAGGTTGTTCCAGTGGAGGCAATGTTCTCTGATCTAAATGGGCAGCATAAATCTGTGTTCCCTGCTGATATGGTAGTTTGCTACATTGTATCAGTGCAGGTAATGTATCATTCTAGAGTTCAGGTATTTTAGTTCACAGGGGACTGTATACAACTAGATGACTGTCAGCTGTGAGAACTAGATCAATGCTTATTGGCTTTCAGCCTCTGGATATAAGGAAGAATATTCTCATTTACCAACAGCAAGAACTGTGACTATTGTGAGGAATTTGAGAATGAGTGAGCTTTATTTAAACATCCCCATAATTTAGATCCGAAACAATTACAATAATTCAATTTGTAACTGTAATTGGCACCTCACTCTCTGCCTGTGCTAGATGGCTGCCATCCAACAGCATCCACATCTCTAAGGCCGCCTTCATATGAAGTGTAATTACTGTGGGCATTCCGCAACAGAAAACCCACAGTAAATACACAGTAGCCAAATCTGCACCTCAATGGTGTGTTTTTGGCCATTAACTTACTTGTGGAAATGCTGTGGACTTTAACCCTTGTATTGCATTCATCTGCAGCTTTAACATGCATGCTGCTGATTTCTAATTGTTGCGGAAATTTTCTACTGTGTGTGAAGTAGAATTTAGAAATCTCCTCTACACAGCTTGCACTGTGAATGCTGCAGCAAAGTCCACTGTGGCAACCCTGTAGCATTTACGCTACCTATGAAGTCACCCTTGGGCTCAGAAGACGCAGAGCTACACTGAGATCTTTGACCAGGCGACCTGTGTTATGGCCAAAGTTGTTGTGGAACCCTAGCCTTTAGGCTTGTAAATAGAAATGAGTGAGCGTACTCGCTAAGGGCAAATACTCGAGCGAGTATTGCCTTTTGCGAGTACCTGCCTGCTTATCTCAAAAGATTCGGGTGACGGCGGGAGTGAGCAGGGGAGAGTGGGGGGGAGAGAGATCTCCCACACTCTTGTCCAAAAGAGCTTAAAGGTGTCCGGTCTTGGACAAACAAAGATGGCTGCACTGCCTCACTGACTACCTAATGCTCACAGGGCATTAGTAGGCATCATTAGTCTAAGTCTGAGTATCCCAGGGTTGGAGCATATTTTATGTTGAACTTTTTAGTCCAAGATACTCCACCTGTTATGATTGGCCAGTACTGCTCACATGAGCAGCATGTAGTGTCTTAGACTACCGCTACATACTAATACAGTGTACATCAGGCGGTCAGAGAAGTGGTGCGGCCATCTTTATTTCTCCAGGACCAGAGGGTTGATTTTAAAGTGAATCTGTCTGGGTTTGCAGGGTAATCGAGACTCGTCCTCCCTAGTAATCTCTTCAGGATTTACTTGGTTCACTTTTAAATATTTTCTGGTATTAGAATGGCTCTGCTTCTTCTAGAGGCAGTTTCTGGGAGAGTAATATGTGATTAGCTTAATTTTTGGTTACTCATCTGAACAGGACAAACCCCTTTCTTATTGCATGTTCTTTAGACTAGTGATTTAAAGTGTTTTATAGAGAAATCTTAAAATGGCATTTCAGGTTGCTTGGCTCGGGTTCCTATCATTTACATCCTAGACACGTAGTGGTTGTGGATCAATGTACAGTATAGTGTAGCAGGTTATATCTTTAGGTTTCGGCTACATCCTTCATGACCAGTCATTCTCACAAGGTACGATTGTCCATAACCTGTCACTACTATTTTGTGGTGCCATAGTAAAGCCATCCCATTTCTATATCCAGACTATTATAGTAGTAGCATGGCATGGAGTAAAGGTAGAAAAGCCAGCAGTAGTGAAGTGCAGATCGGTATTTATACTGATGCTCATGAAGAATAGCAAGTTTCAAGCTATGCAAGCTTTTTTCATAAAACCAATAGATTTCCTACGCTGCTGGCAGGCAATAGCTTTTCAGTGGTCTAAACTCTTGTATACTTTACAGGCTCTTCTGTAGCATTGGTTTTATACTGAATGTCTGTACATTTTATAATTGTCTGTCAACAAGTATTTACAATTCCCTCCACTATGCAATGAAATAACATGTAAACGATGGGGGGAAATAAATAAAATGCTGACCTGTGGGGACTGCGTTCTGCTGCTGTGCAGGGTCCTTGCAAGTAGCAGTGCTGTGTGCATGGAGCATTATCTTGTACAGCTGTATTGTAGGCCAGACTTGCATTCCCAAATGTGCAGGTTGTCATTAAACAGGACACATTTGTCATCGGACACATCCCAGCTTGGCTCTAATACTTTCAGCTTCACAATCTGTGGTGTAAAGAGGACATTTTCAAGAATTAACAGAGAAAGCTTTGTGCAGCCATTAAACTAGCAAGGAATGCTGGGAGATCGCAGCAGTGAAGCCTGAAGAATTGTGAATGGAATTATGTATTCTGGAAACTTGAATACTGATTTGTAATTTGTGATCAGTACAATTAATACAACATATTCACATACATTACGCTAGGGTCACAGAACAGGGCAATGACTGCTACAAATGGGTACCATCAATCTGCTACAAATGGGTACCAATGAATCCCGATGTATTTCATTAAAACAACCCTCTAGTTGTGGGATGAAATTCTGGCCCGAGACCAGAGGGAGATATATTACCTACAGTAGTTCTTCTCTGCCGTCCCTCTGATCCGCTGGTTTTGTGCCCCATTTTGGGTCATCCAAGTTGGCTGGACAGCATTTTGTTCCTAAACCAAAGGGCCTCTAAGTTAAAATCAACTTTTTATGCAGAATTTAAGTAAACAGTAAATGGTGTTCTAGGTTGAGCAGATTCTTCCATTCAACCTTGTCCCGAAGTACTAAAGATGTAGTTCATGGCAGAGTGTGGGCTTTGTATCCCAGCAATTGCTAGTAATAATCTGTTCCAAACGAAGTTGGTTTTTTCTGGTCCGGGTAAAGATCAACTAAAAGATGAGTTGTGTTAACACCCGTGTTTGAAGGCTCCATTTGAAGCCCCTGTTGCAGATCAAGTGGCAGGCAAATAGCGCGGTGTGCTGCACCATTTTGTCAGGTGAAACGACAGTCCCCATGGTGGAAACCGTTGCTGCCCTTCATGTGACAGATCCAGCAATACCATCATTTTCATCCTATGACTGAGCCGAACAATGGAAATGAACAACCCAGATGTGAACAGAGCCTCAATGACAGACAAATACGCAGCAGCCTCCTGAATGTAGTAATTCTGTGGATCACCAGCACTCAAGAACTGCACCCTACTGGTAGAGGCAGGCCATATGAGTGGCATAAACTGGCATCCACAGTTCTTGTCACCTTTTGTATCATATTGGACCATTGGGCTAGGACTACATGGTAATTTTGGCATGATACACATTGTGCTGGCAATATGCCCTCGTAAATTGCATCTAATGTAAGTTAATGTGACCACCTTGTGGATAGAAACCCGTAGATAACCTGCTGATCAGTGGATGTCAAACTTGTGATCCTGGTACAACCTGGGCTGTAATACAATTCTTGGTTGCACAATGTGCGCCAAAGCCAAAATTGCCCTTCAGCCTGAGCCTTTCCCAGTTGAGGTAGTAGGTCAGCGCAATGTGCTGAGAAGATTTTGGTGTTATTTCCTTAGTGTGTAAAGATGTGTTGTCATAGGCAGTGACTGATCTGACCATTCAAGTATATGATCAAATAACACCCTGATTCATGGAGAAAGTTAATACAGAAACAGATATGGACAGTCTACAAATAGCAAAGAAGTTATCTGACCCTAGAACCCAGTAATATATGCCTATGGCAAAAAATCTCTCATTCTTGCCTTTCGAATCCACCACTAATGCAGTACTGTCACTTCTGCATCAGTCAATGATTGGTTTCTGGATTTGGTGCAGTGTAAGACCACAAAACTGTCTGAGAGGGGGTTTGGAAAGTTGAATTTGTGATTTGTATAGGCATATGCAGTTATTAGGTTTTCCAAAGGTCAGAAAATCCCTATAAGATAGAGGTATTAGATTTCTTCTACTGCAGCACCAGTTTTATTTCTCGCAGCATGAGAAGGATGCCTTTTCTTCTGCATACCTATTATTTTGTTTTTTTATATTTGCAAATGTAGAGCATGAATTTACTCATACTAATAGCATGCAACTCATTTGCACTACACATCAGGGATATATTCTGTTCAAAGCTCAGGATTGCTAGGAACATTTTTTTTTTTTTTTTTACAACTGCAACTATACAAAGCATCACTAATACATCTTGGTAAATGCAGAGCTGTGAGGATCTTGTAAAGATTATCGGAGTATTACAACCTGTAGCAAATTTTACATCATACTTTTTATGATTTCTTCTAAAGTTCAATTTACACAAATAGATCGGGAACTGTTTTTAGTTTTGTTTTCCAAGTTTTTTTTTTTTTTTACTTCACTTTTAACGCAGCTACACACATGGGTACAGAGTAGAAGCTGCTGCTCCGATTCCCTATGTAGTGGCTGGCATTTGTAACGGCAGGCTGAGTTCTCATCACAAAGGTTTTCTAGGGTTAGAAAAACATGGCAGCCTTCTTTCAAACACAGCGCCACCATTGTCCCTTGGGTTATTTGTGGTATTACAGCTCAGCTCGAAATGGGAGCTAGGCTGCAATACTGGACACAACCAACTGACAACAGTGGTGCTGTGTTTGAAGTAAAGCAACTATGTTTTTCTACCCCTGGACCACCCCTGTAAAATCAATGGGAGCTGCACCTGCTGTTACGAGTGCCGGCCACTACACTGGGGTTGGAGACGCAGCTTTCACTCTGGTCACATCTCAGAGCTGCAGCTCACAGGAGGACAATCGGCTGGGGTGCTCAATGGCAGACACCAGTCGATCAACTATTGATGACCTATCCTGAGAATAGATCATCAATAGTATTTTCCAGGAAAACCACTTTAAAGTTAAATTTGTGTAAAGCATGTTTATTACTGCACAAAATTGTGTTTTTTGACAAATATTTGCAAATGGTTTGAAAAAAGTCTGGTCTATAACAATATAACCAAATATAAAAATAAGCAAACACCAATAGGTTTGTGCATTTTCCTTTAATTAGTATTCTTAGTTTGTCACTTTGGAGAAACTGTTGCCCTGAACATCATCCAGTGTTCATCAACATTACATCTATTAAAGTGGGGGTATAACATAAAAATGACTGCTCTCTATATAAGAGCATTGCTGTATTAGGTTGTTATGCAAAAGTCAGAAAAAGGCACAAATTTGTCATGAACCGTAAGGAGTGATGTAGGAATGTTTCTATATAGGATTATCCCCTGAACTTTTGTAAAGGTTGGGAAACTATCCGATCCTATTGAAAAAATTTTTTTTTGTTGAGTTCGTCTTAATTTTTTGATATTTTGTAACGTGATAATTCGTTGTACAATAAAACCAATTTGTATTTAATAAACTGCAAATAAATGTTGTCCAGTTCTGTCTGTCTGTTGAATGCATGTTCGAGCTGCTGCCATAACAGTCCGTATGCATATTCCAAAACCTTAGGTGCCACTATGAGGCTCTGTGCTTGCCATAACCCCTCCTTGGCACAGAATACCTCCATCTTGCCTGCTCCCAGGATCCAACAGTGTAGTCTTACCTAAGTTTCTGTGGAGTATGGAAATCTGAGACTTTTTTCAGAATCCTATGTGCGTGCTCTCCTATACAAGTCTACGGCTTCCTGTCACGTCCCCTAGCCCCACCATAACGTAGTTTATGGTGCTGGAGGGACATGACAGGTTTTACTTTAAATTAATCTGCTGATCTTTTTTGCTGCAAAAATCCTTCCTGCAATATTTTTTTACCTGTTTTGTGGATTTCGTACTATTTCACTGAGGCAAGAATAGCCCAAAGAGTTTAGACCTATTCACTGCCTGGACTATTAAAATCTAACTTTTATTATTACAGATTAAAACCCTATAGGAAAACCAAACAAACATCTAGTAGAAGTAAATTCATTCAGGGATAAAACCCATAAGGTGAAATGTAGTAGGGACGCATGAAGAACAACTTTCCTCACTTGGAATGCAAGGGTGGGGTGTTGTGTGTCACAAAAACTACTAATGAAAATAATCACTCGAGACAGACGTTCATCCCTAGCTTTTTCGGGAAGCGTCGACTCTGTTAACTCGCTGTTGTCACCCCTTGAAGTGGTAAAAAAGTGAGCAGCAGATCGTAATAGTTGGTCCAACGCATTTCGCTCGAAGGCGAGCTCCTCGGGGACTTAAATAGACCTCTGATAGATGTATGCACGTAAGTGCGAATGTAAATTTGTTTTCTGACACCAGACAGTATCCCTAGTATACAATCCTCTGCAGAAAAATATCATCCTGTATCCTTTGTTAGCATCGTAAAGGAAACCAGAAGGCAAGGCGGAACCACCTTCCTTAAAATATATCAGATGCTTGTACAGAGGAATTCTTTCCTCTGTATATCATATGGCCAGTGAATGTACAGTGGCTCCCCCCCCCCCCCCCCCCCAAGAGTTCAATCCTCTTTTGTCTTTCAGAATTCTTCTACATAATTTCTTAATGTCTTTGTACTAATACACTTTCATGCTAATTTTTTTAACCCCTTTCCTCCCCATGACGTAAGGGTACGTCATGGGAGCAGAGTACTTCCCGCAAAATGATGTACCCTTACGTCATAGGGATAGCGTGAGATCATCACAGATCTAATCGGAGAGCCCTGCTGGTTGGCATGGCAACAGGACACCAGATACCGGCGTCCTGTATTGCCAGTGCCTGTGATTGCTGTGATCATCAGTGCTGTGCTTTAAGTCCCCCTGAGGGACACATAGTGTAAAAAAAGATATTGTGCAAAAAAGAAAAAGGTAAAAAAATAAAATCCCACATATTTGGTATCAACTCGTCCATAAGGACGTGTACAATAAGTTGAACACGCTTTTTATTCTGCACAACAAAAAGCATTAAAAAAACGCTAAACATTAGCATTTTGCCTCCCAAAAAATGCAATAAAAGTGATCAAACAAAGCCGTATGTTCCCCAAAATGGTCCCAATAAAAACTACAGCTTCGCAAAAAATAAGGCCTCACAGAGCTCCGTACATAGAAAAATAAAAAAGTTACAGGACTTTTGAATGCAGCGATTTAGAAAAAAACATTTCCAAAAAAGGGTTTTTATTGCAGAAAAGTGGAAAAACCTAAAAAAAATAAGATCTTTGGTATCATTTTAATCACACTGGCGCGCAGAAAAAAATGTATTGTATCATTTTTGCTGCATGATTAACGCTGTAAAACACCCCCCAAAAAAATCTATGGCAGAATTGATGCGTTTTCTCTCCGTTATCATAAAAAAAATTAAGTTTTACAATATAGTCTATGTACCCAAAAATGGTGCCATCAAAAACTACACTTCGCCACGCAAAAAACAAGCCGTTATACGGCTGCATTGACAGAAAAGTAAAAACGTTATGGCTTTTGAAAAATGGAGGTGAGAATCCCCTAAAAATCGTTGCGTCCTTAAGCCCAAATTAGGCCATGTCCTTAAGGGGTGTACTAGCTAGAACTAAGAGTAGCTTTTCAATTAGGAATATAGTTATCTTATTTCTTCCCTTCATCTTTCTCCAACAGAAGTACTCTAATCCTAACAGAAGTGAGAGTAGCAAGATGGCAAAAAACAAAAATCTAAGAAATAAAATGATGAGCATATAAACCAACAGCCCAGATGGTAGGCTGCTGGTGCAAATGAGCTGCTTTCAAACCAACCTATTTATAAGGATTAGTTTAACCGTCACATTAGGGCTGTGTGGTACTTATGTCCAATCATCATGTGGCATTATACTAGGAGTATAGCGCCTTTGATGAGTATACTCCCAGTTCAGCATAGGATCGTCATGGAAAGCGGGGCACATCAATTGTTCTTTTGTCCAGGAGGGAGATCAATTTCCCTAGTGTGTCTCCCTGTCTGCACATATCATTAGATCACCATAAGTCCACCCCAGTCGGGACATCTGATCGCTATTTCGGGGATTAGTTACAAAAGAATAGCCTTAATTACATCACTGGGACAATTCAGTACCGTGGTAAAGTCTGCCTTGGTGGAGGCGTGATTCTGGCATCATAGTGCCAACCTTTATACCGCAGTGCTTCCAGGTAATAAGCTGGGTACTTCTTTTACCAACCTCAGAAGGATGCAAGGCTGAGTCAACTTCAAGCCAGCTACCGGAACCATATAGACTAATTGCCCTCCGCCTGGGCCGTTCTGACCAATTCTTAGAAAGTGTTGGGACCAGTGAATGTGTTAAGGCATCCTTAACCCTTTCCAATCCAATTTGTATATGGTTTTCCTAGGGGGCTTACTCTTTTTCTGCCGTTATACAACGGCGCTATATGCTGGCTAAAGCCAGTACTGCATGAGCTGACACGTAGGATAGGCTCCGACAGCAGAGAGGCTGGTAATATACAGTAAGAGAACCCCGACGGACGTCTACCAACAACGGAGCTGTACAGCCTTAAACCCTAATGTCTTCACAGGTCAGACAGTGGACTGGAAAGGGTTAATAGACCACGAGTAGAGAGGATTGTCCAGCAAGCACGAGCAGCTCCAACTGTTTCGTTGTTAGCCATCCAGAGAAACTTACAGGCCCCTGTGTCTGTTGCAATCATTTTCAGGCACTTGGCTGAAGAACATTTAGTCTCACGGCGCCAATTACGTGTACTGACTTTGATACTACCCTACCGTCACCTTTGTTTGCAGCTGTGGAATGGAACAGGGTTGTCTGCAGCTACTAATCCAGGTTTAGTTTGCATACTGACAATGGCTGTGTTCATGTCTGGGGTGAGCACCACATCCATGCCTTTGCTGTGGAGCAACACACTGCCCCCATTGCTAGTGTGATGGTCTGGAAGGGTTATCACATAGGACAGTCACCCCAAGTAGCAGTACGAGGTACAATGGCAGCTCAGCGATATGTTCAGGACATCCTGCAGCTACATGTTTTCCTCTCATGGCAGCTTCCAAGAGGCATTTCCCAGCAGGATAATGGTCAGGCTGACACACAAGGAGTCACAGGAATGTCCCCACAACATTGTCACTTCTATGCCTGCCGGTCACCAGATTTATCACCAACAGAACATGTATGGTACCATCTGGGATGCCAACTTCGACAGCCTACGAGTTTGCACAATCTAGAGACTCAGTTACAGCAAATGTAGACTGATAAAAGTATGCCCCACACTGTGCTCTTAAATAAAAAGTATGCCCCACACTGCGCTCTTAAATAAAAAGTATGCCCCACACTGCGCCTTCACAGTAAGAAAACTTGCCCTGACTGCTTCTGAATGAAAGAATGCTCTACAATGTACCTACTGAATAAACATGCCCCATAATGTGTAACAAACCCCCAGTAAGGCGTATTGCTCTGCCAACACACCTACACACTCACTGCACAAATATTAAGTGTGTTCTCACATAGCAGACTTAGGCCGCCTGCAGACGGGCGGGTCGGATCCGGCAGCGAGGACTCTCGCCGTGGGACCCGAGCGCCTGCAGGGACTAGCGCATACTCACCCGCGCCCCGCAGCTCCGGCTCCTTCATGTTCCGGCTGCCGGGTGAGTGACGTTTCTGTGCGGGGCTCGCAGAGGACATGCCGCGGCCAAACCGCGTCCGTCTGCATAGGATTGTGTTTGGTAACGCAATCCTATGTAGGCTTGCAGCAGCGGAAATTCCGCGGGAAATCCTGCTGCGGAATTTCTGCCTGTGTGCAGGGGGCCTTAGGGCTCATGTCCACGGGGAAAATCAGGCCCGCTCCAAATTCGCCATGGAGAATCTGCAGCGGGTCCCTCCTGCCCCACGGACATGAGGGCTGAAAATAAGAATAAATGAGAATAAACTCACCTCCCATCCGCTCCGTTTCTTCTCTTCGCTGCGGCGTCATCTTCTCTGCGTCGCGGCCGGATCTTCTTTCTTCGGCTCGGCGGATGTGCATGATGACGTCGGTGACGTGCCCCGCGCATGCGCCGGGCCGAAGCAAAATGATCCGGCCGCGACTGAGAGAAGATGGCACCGCGGAGAAGAGAAGAACCAGAGCGTGTGAGTAAAATCAGATTTTAGGTCTCCCGCGGATCCGGACGGCTTCCATAGGCTTCAATAGAAGCCCGCGGGAGCCATCCCCGCGGGAGACCCGCATGAAAATGGAGCATGGTTCAGATTTTTTCATGCTCCATTTTTTTTTAAATCACTTTTATTGACGATCCGCGGGTGGTCAATGCATCCCTATGGGATGCGGATCCGCGTGCGGGAGAAGAGTTAAAATCCGCTGCGGATTTTAATTCTTATTTTGCCCGTGGACATGAGCCCTTAGTGCGGATTTTCCGCAGTGGAAAAATCTGCAACATTTGATGCGAATCCATAGTAGACTTCATGCCAAATAATGCAGATTTTCCACTGCAGAAAATCCATACTAAATTTCCTATGGGTGAACGCACCCTATGGATATGTTCACACAGTGGATTCCATGCAAAATCCTCCTGTAAATCCAAGGCAGAAATCCCCAACTATTCTGCTGCAGTTTTGTTGCATTTCAAATAGGCAAAATCTGTGGGCAGAATTTTGGACAGATCTGCAGAAAGATGGGACATGTCACTTCTAATGCGGATCCGCATGTAAATATATTGGAAATTACGCACATGGATTTTCCCCATTGACAGGTCTAAATCCACAAGCGGGGCAGCGGTAGAATAGCCGTGGACTTCTGCTGCTGCTTCCGAATGGCAAATTCCACAGTGGAATCCACTGGGTGAGCATACCCTAAAAGAGCGCCAACCCCAAGCTGTCTCACAAGGGAATAATAACCCCTCCCTTGCCTCCCACAAAACCATAGTTGCTTCACAAACTAATTATATCACCTCTGTGGCCCCTCCCCATACATAAATTATGCTCCCCCTGAGGTCCCATCATCCCTGTTTCCCCACAGCTCCCCCCCCCAAAAACCCTACAATTTGCCTTTTTTATTCAGAGATACAGCAGGGGTGCGGGGGGACCAAGTATTTCTGGGAAATAGGATCGCTGGAGGTTCAGTTCATCAGCACAACAGATGTGCTGTCTCTACGATAGTGAGCCAACGGAACACCCGGGTTGCTCTACATGAAACACTTGCTCCACCCTGAAGCCTCCGGGGGACCAGCCTGTGGGGCACATGCCACCCTCGGCCCAGTCCGCCACCTGAAGGGCACATTCACATGGATGATTTTCCCACACATGGGATGCTCGTGTGCTATCCGATGCAAGTTGCGCCAAGATTATGGGGTGAAACTTTTTAATCGTTCATCTGAACGGAGCCTTAAGCTAACTTCACACGGGCGAGTGCGATATTGGGCCGTGAATCACAGACCGATATTGTGCTCGCCAACATGTGATTTTGCCGCAGATGGGCTGTCAGGATCGCGGAGTTTCTCCCATTGTTTTCAGTGGGAAAACCTAGCATTGGCCGCCGGCCCGATTGAAAACAATGGGTGATACGATGCGAGAGCACGACCAGGATATGTTCCCTCGTGTGTATGGCTCCAGTCAAAAGAATGGGCTTCATATTCGGGTGAGATTTTCTCGCCTGTGTGGCGCCAGCCTGTGTTTACACGGGTGAGAAACCCGTATGAGTTCAGACTGATGGGAAATTGTTCGAACTCCACCTATAAAAACCGTGCCATAAACTGGGGCTTTCCGCTGTAGTTATTGATGTGGTTCCGCGTGCTGATTAACCCCATCAATGGGCAAGATCGATTAGTGGAAGTCCGGTGTGTTTACGCATCAAGTAGTGACGTCACTTCCTGACGGAGAAACGTGATCTTTCACTTCAGAATTCTGCGCAGGGATTTCAGCCATTGACGGGGCTAAATCTGCACGTGGATCCGTGCCAGAAACCACAGCAGAAGGACGCGGCTTTTGACACGGTTTATAGACGTGGAATTCTCTACTGCGAATGCTGGCCGTGTGAAAATAACCTAAAGGTGCGACCGGCAGAAATATTCCGTACGTGAGACGAGTGTCATTACAACTGCAGAAAGGAGCTGGACAGAACGGGCAATTTGCTTGCACTATGTTCCCCATGCACGCTCCTCGCACTGCGCTCCCCTCTTACTGTGCTATCCACACACGCTCCTCCCACTGCGCTCTCCACTTACTGCGCTCTCCATGTACGCTTCTCGCACTGTGCTCCCCTCGCACTGTGCTCCCCATGCACGCTCCTCGCACTGCGCTCCCCTCTTACTGTGCTATCCACACATGCTCCTCCCACTGCGCTCTCCACTTACTGTGCTCTTCATGTACGCTTCTCGCACTGTGCTCCCCTTGCACTGCACTCTCCTCTTACTGTGCTCTCCACACACGCTTCTCGCACTGCGCTCTCCATGCACGCTCCTCACACTGCGCTCCCCTTGCACCGCGCTCTCCTCGCACTGCGCTCTCCATGCACACTCCTCACACTGCGCTCCCCTCGCACTGCTCTCTCCATGCAAGCTCCTCACACTGCGCTCCCCTCGCACTGCGCTCTCCATGCACGCTCCTCGCGCTGTGCTCTCCATGCACGCTTCTCGCACTGCACTCTCCATGCATGCTCCTCACACTGCACTCTTCTCGCACTGCGCTCTCCATGCATGCTCCTCACACTGCACTCTTCTCTCCAGGCATGCTCCTCACACTGCACTCTTCTCGCACTGCGCTCTCCATGCATGCTCCTCACACTGCGCTCTTCTCGCACTGCGCTCTCCATGCACGCTCCTTACACTGCGCTCTTCTCGCACTGCGCTCTCCATGCATGCTCCTCACACTGCGCTCTTCTCGCACTGCGCTCTCCATGCATGCTCCTCACACTGCGCTCTTCTCGCACTGCGCTCTCCATGCATGCTCCTCACACTGCGCTCTTCTCGCACTGCGCTCTCCATGCATGCTCCTCACACTGCGCTCTTCTCGCACTGCGCTCTCCATGCATGCTCCTCACACTGTGCTCTTCTCGCACTGCACTTGTGGCTTACACATTCCAATTTTTTCAACATATTTATGGGTGCAAAAAGTAAGCGCAGAGTAGACTTGAGTATAACTTGGTCTAAATAGCATAGGTAATGGGTTGGCACATTTTATGGAGCTCACTGCATATTTGGCGCAATTTCATTTCGCAATCTTTCAGCCTATAAAGTAAATTTTGCGCACAGCTAGAAGGGCAATTTCATTTTGGCAGATCTTTTCATTTTTTGTGCAACTAAGCATTCTTTGCCGCATCTCGTCATCTTGGCGCTCATCACTCGTTATAAAGTTTTCAATCATTTATTATTTCGGTGGGATGCCACTTTTCGTACATCTGTGACTCCACGCTCTCAGCCCCTCGCTGTAAAAATCACCTCGGCACCAACTCTGAGGTAAATTTGGAGTGAGGGCAAACAAATTCCCATTTTGGCCCATCTAGCATGAATTGTGGTGCATCTCGGCTTCTCATGCCTCTTTTATTGATGGTTTCCTGGCCTGTGGGCGTCTTTTTCGTAAACCTCATCAAAATTTGATGAAATTTTCAAAAACTTTTGGAGGATCTACTAGTTTTTCTGGCACTGCTAAATATTAACCATATTTACACGCCCCGTTCACCTCTTTCATAGATGTGGTGTAGATTATAATAACTGTCAGGAATTAATATAAACCGGTGAATAAACACACTTTATCAGTGATAAATAAGCTCCACTATATTTAGCGCCTTTTCAAATGCTATGAAATTGCACCTCGGTCCGCACGGGGGCGTGCCACGTCATCTGTGGATGAAGGAAGGTCACGTGACGGGCCATGTGTCTCCTCTTCCTGGGTCTGCTGTGTGGATGAGGCCTGTGCGGTACTGGCTGTATATCGCTGGCGGCGCGGTGTCGTTGTGCGTTACTTACTACCTGCTGTGCTGCGTGCTGCCGCCGGGACCGACCATGGCCGGGAGCCGCGGTAAGGGTCTACCTGCCCGGTACAGCTGGCGGCTGTCACCTGTACTCCTATAGTGTTAGTACATTAAGACGAGGCTCAGCTGCAGTACATAAGTAGGACCACAAGAGGGAGACCCTCCATGCGAGCAGATGGACGAGCTACAGGAGCAGCGAAGTGCATGAAGTCTTCCTGCAGACAGTGACCTGCGGGGCAGATTTTTCCATCATTGACACCAATTTCCTGTTGTGGATTTTGCCCATTAAAGGGGTTCTGACATGAATAATGTTTTTATGCTTTAGCAGCCATTGTTCCCTGGTGTGCCTAATGGACCCAGGGAACCCATGGCTTAATGGCTGCTAAAGCATAAAAAGATAATACTTACCTGTTCTTCTGTTGTTGTTGACATCGGGGGGGTCATCTCCCGGCAGGCGCTGCTCCTCCTCTTCTGTCTGCACGAGCCGCGCCGCTCCGGGATCGCGCGCATGCGCAGTGGAGAGGTGCCCTCTGACAGGAGTCAGGACGGGCCGCGTCTCCACTGCGCATGCGCAGCACTCTGGAGTTCAGCAGGATGGATGGGCCGCCCACAGCAAGCACTGCTTGTGACGTGCTTGCTGTGGGCGGTCCGTCCGTTCACCTCGGAGGTGCCTGACGGACGGACCAGAGCAGGAAGCGGTCTTTTTGACCGCTCCTGCTCTGCTTTAAAGGCACAGAAGAAGATGCCGGCTGGAGGGGACATGCCTGGCGATCGGGCCAGGCCAGGCAAGGTGAGTACAATTTTTTATTTTTGATGTCAGAACCCCTTTAAGTTCAATTGGGAAGTCAAAAGTTTGAGTAAAAAAGTGCAGTCGATACTCCTGATGCACGAATATTATCTGCGTTTTTGTGCAGAAATTCTTCAGATTTGTGAAATCTGTGCAGAAATTTTGCAGTCTTAGGCTGGGTTCACACAGGGCGGATTTGCCGCAGCAGATCCGCCTGCGGCCGCTAATCTCGGGATTAGCCAGCCATGTAGATGAGATTTCTCAGAAATCTCGTCCACACGGGACGGCTAATCCGCTGCGGTAAATCCGGTTGAAGCCGCGGCTGCGGCCGCCGCGGTTTCCAAAGATTGAGCATGTCTGTTTACCTTTCCTTTTTTGTTTATTTACGTCGCGGCCGCGCTCTCTATGGGAGCGCCGGCCGCAACGGAAAAGCATGCGGCCGGGCCGCGGCGGTTCTCCCGGCGGAAATCTCGCGGTTTTTGCTGCGGCCAAACCGCGAGATTTCCGACAGGAATCTGCCCTGTGTAAACCCACCCTTAGGGTGCCTTCACACTTGTGTTCACGATATCGCTTAGTTTTTTTTTTACGCGAATGTCAATAGGATTTTCTAATGTTAAAAACGCGTCGCACAAAAATCGCAAGTTTGTGCTTTGCCATTTCTGTGCGATGTGCTTTTAACATTAAAAAGTCCTATTGACATTTGCAATATTGCGATTCGCGATTGGAAGCATGAAGGCACCCTCAGTGCTCCTACCCACTTGTGTTTTTTTTAACGCTTTTGTCAATGGGACTTTCTAATGTTAAAAACGCATCGCCCAAAAATCGCAAAGCACAAACTTGCGATTCGTTTTTAACATTAGAAAATCCCATTGACAATTGTGGTTAAAAAACGCAGCAATATTGCAGCGTTAAAAAAACGCAAGTAGGTAGGAGCCCTTATGTGAGTTGCTGCAGATTTAGGCCTCCTGCCCACGGCCTGGTCGGATTCTGACTGCGCTGCAAGATTTCACAATCAGACCCAGTGACCCCAGAGACCCTAGACTCATCTGTCTGTATTCGCTGCTGTGTTTTTTTTTTTCTTCCCTCGCACAAAATGGACATGCTGCGTCTCTCCCCCACAATCGGAAAATCGCAGTTGATTTCTGCTCGTGGGCAGGGAACACAGCATGTGTATGGACGGACATTATGCGGGGTTACAGTATATGGAGGGGATGTCGGCGTGCATCAAGTAAACATGGAGGCTGCGCACGGGTTTAGCCCACTGAATGGGATGGAATTCTGAAGCTTAGATCACATGGCAGCGCTGCATTGCAAAAATCCAACATGAATCTGCTACTTGAAACCCCGTGTGATCAAGCCCTTACTGCATGTAGTAGTTTGCCCCCCCCAAAAATGTATTTGACCCCAATAAAAGGCACAAAAAAAAAAATAGAGATGAGCGAACGAACTCGGTAAGGCCGATTTCGCAATCGAGCACCGCGATTTTCGAGTGCTTCACTACTCGGGTGAAAAGATTCGGGGGTCGCCGTGGGTGAGCGGGGGGTTGCAGAGGGGAGTGGGGGGGAGAGGGAGAGAGAGCTCCCACCTGTTCCGCGCTGCTACCCCCCGCTCCACCACGCCCCGCCCCCCGGCGCACCCAAATCTTTTCACCTGAGTAGTGAAGTACTCGAAGATCGCGGTGCTCGATTGCGAAATCGGCCTTACCGAGTACGTTCGCTCATCTCTAAAAAAAAAAAAAAAAAAAAAAAAAACCTTTTGGGGACATTTATGATTGCTTTACGCTAGAAAACTGGCATAGAAAAGTTGCAAAACTTGGCGCAAGGGCCGCTTGTGCAAAAGCTTTGCCACTCTTCTGTCCTGTTTCCTGTTTGCCGCTTTTGTGAAGAAGGGGTAATGACCCTGGACTAACAGATTTATGTTCTAATATACGGCTCATAGATATGGGAGTTTGTAGTGTGGCCCCCTCCGTCATGTCCTCCATATGCCTCAAGGGGGCCTGTGAACAGGGGTTGACTTCATAAGACGGCCATTTAAAATTTACATTCCTGATGAGAAATAAAGAGTCAGTCTTCTCCTTCTAACTTGGGCTACCTGCATACGGGAAGTGCGATATCACGGTTACCCACACGCGTATTTACATGGATGCAAGGCATTCTTCTGGAAAAACCGCCTCTTATCACTTCTGTGAGCGGCCATTCTCCGGCGCAGCTTTCTGACACATTAGAGGATCAGCAAGTGATTCCCATTGTTTTCAATGGTAAACCTCGCGTTCGCATGCACATCACACGGCGTGCAGCGTGTTTTACTGTCCCATTGAAAACAATGTGCTATGCGTTCCGAGGAATGTAAAAAGATAGGGCATGTAGCAATTTTTTTTCTCTTGCACCACAATGCGGGAAAACGCCGCTGAATATCATTACATTCAGAAGAACGGGGCTCATCTTCGCCTGCGTTTTGTGCCTCTCGCAACGCACCAAGCTCACACGAGATCCTCGGCCGTGTGAAGTCTGCCTAAGCCGCTCGCTGCACCCCAGTTTGACTTATCTGTTGCCTGGAGTTTTGTAGTTTTCTCACTGTTGGCCGCTTCTGCAAGCTGTGGGCACGCGGGGACCAGTAATGGCTATGATGGCCCACGTGGCGATGTGGCTCCCAGTTGGGTCATGATGGACGCAGCCACAGACATGTTCACAGGCTGCAGAAGCGGCTGCAAGAAAAATGCTGAGTTCTCCTGGTTGGCAGGGCACAGCTGAGTGAAACTACCAGGGTGTGGTTGGCACATCCGCTCTGGGCAAAACCTTGATTGTCAGCTTTCACTGGGTGGGACAGTTTAACCCCTCTGCGCCTCCAATCTGACTATTCAAGTTGGCAGATTACTGTTAATAGAACACTGCGGTTCTCCTGGCATTGCAATAAGCTGTCTTTACTAATGTGACAACAAAGTAAAATTGTTACAAAAATGGTGCCGATGTGAGTGCCAGGTTCTGTAAATAAAAGTAATCACTCTTCTGTCTCATACAAAGAGAAAAATTACCCAAGCGCCTCCCTTTCAGACACATTTATCATGTGTTCTGGATAACAAAGTTGTCCTATCAGAATGCCAGTATCTGATGCCACATTGTGCCCACATGGTAGAGAATGGAGGCTTCCCAAACCCACAAGAATTAATCCCTGCTATCTATTTTCTTTCCGTGTACAGATGCACCATAGATGCCAGTAAAGGAGGCCTAAATCTGGTATCGCCAACCTAGTA